>NC_138234.1:14020894-14571033 GCF_964197995.2 Scardinius erythrophthalmus
CCTCACACACACACACACACACACACACACACACACACACACACACACACACACACACACACACACACACACACACACACACACACACACACACACACACACACACACACACACACACACACACACACACACACACACACACACACACACACACACTCACACACACACACACACACACACACACACTCTTCCACCCACACCTGTCTACGCACACACCCATTACTACACGCGCTCATTCATTACTACACACGCTCATTCATTACTACACACGCTCATTCTCTCCAGTATCTCGTCACCCCATCTCTCTCTCCTCCCTCTCCTCACCTGTTTCCCATATTCTATCATTAGTCTTTCTATTTCTAGTCCTAGTCAGCTGCAAATATGGCTTGACCCCAAAAGAATTCTAACAAAAGGTTTCTCAGTGGTTTACAGTAGTATCAGATGTACTTAAAAACATACTAAAAGTTTACCAAAGTTTGACTCCAAGAAAGGCCCCATTTTCAAAATGGCGGCCGTCAGGACCCTTGAAATTACCATTACTCCTTTGTATTCCTCCTAGACCAGGAATACTGGTGCCAGATACATGTTTGGGCCATGTAATTTTCTAATTAACATATTTGCATGATAGATAAGTGATTACAGTACAATTATATATTAAAGCAATTGGTTACAAGCATATTTATGCATAAAATAAGTAAAATTTCCCTTAAGGCGAGACACTACAGGTGAATAGGGTAAAATTTTTAACTAGCAGATATCACCATGAAACTTTACCAGTTGATTGTCTACATTAAGATGAGAAAAAAAGTATTACAAGTTTTCTGTAATTTAATGTTTAAATATGCAAATTAGGCATTGTCTAATTAAATATGCACTTATTTGCATATAAAAAAAAAAAAAACGAAATCTGAGTATTGGATAAAGCCAGGTTCAAAATAATTGGTTCATTGTGTTCATATATTAGATGGGAAAAAAAATTACTGTGTATGTGATGACAGGGTGCTCCAGCAATCACGGAGCAGTGGGATGATTTAGAACACCAACTTTTGTTGAATTTATGATAAATCTACAGACGCAAACAGACAAAGTGTAGTAAAATAAAGACCTAAATGTGTATTTCAGACTTTTTTTCGCAACAAGTCTGAAAGAAGACATGTTATTGAAGATAAATATCCCAAAATCTCAAAATTGACCAGTGAAAAAATTTTTTTTGCCTGCCGTGTCTCGCCTTAAGTAATTGCATATTTCTCCTTTCTATATCGTTTTGCCTAGTGTTGGTGGTTTCTGTGGTTAATAACCATTCTTTTCATTCCAAAAAAGAATAAATTCATTAGAACTGTGTGGTACTGTCAAATTAGTCAAAACAGGGCTGCCAGGTGAAGGCATGTGCTGATTGTCTGAACCCGTATAGAATCACAATTCATTGGCTGATGGCGTGGGCGCCTCCTCAGTGGCGCAACTTAAGACCAGAATGACGTGGACAAAACTTTGGTGACATAACCATGTCTAGGCCATAGAAACACCTTCACAAGACCTGGGGCAAACTCCATACAAGGCTCAATCACAGAAAGAGCCTGCAGATCCCCCACACGTTTAAGATAGGCCAACGCTAACAAAAGTGCCACCTTGAGAGTAAGAATCCGGTCCGGAGCTGACTCCAAGGGTTCAAAGGAAGGCTCTAATAGCCCCTCCAGAACAACTCATAAATCCCAGGTGGGGACACTAATAGGATGTGCAGGCCTCAAGTGTCTAACTCCACGCTTAAACGAGGAGACCAGACAGTGTTTACCTAAGGGTAGCTCGTTTGACTCCCGATAGGCAGCGATAGCTGACATAAACTCTCAAGGTAGTTGCAGCCACTCCAACCACAAATTTATGCTGCAGGAATTCCAGCACTGAACCGACCGGGCAGCTGACAGGGTCCACTGCATGAGCCGAACACCAAGACTCAAAAACCTTGCACTTAGAGAAATACAGCAGTCTCGTAGAAGGCGCACAAGCGTTATCAATGGTCTTCCAAACATCAGTGGGAAGACCAGGCGCCACTGTCGCTAGCGATTGCCTCTTATCGCCCACAGCCTCCATATCTCGGGTCAAGGATGACAATTCTGCCCTGGAGCTGAGACAGCAGATCTCTCCTGATAGGAATCTGCCAAGGGGACTTCTCCACCAGGGAGCTCAGTTCCGAGAACCACGTCTGGGATGGCCAGAATAGGACTTGAGCTTCTGTCTCGACAGAAAGTCCGCTGCGATGTTCAGGTCCCCTGGAATGTGAACTGCTCTCAGCGAAAGAAACCTGTCTTGAGCCCAAAGCAGGAGGCGGTGCGCATGCCTGTCGAGGGTGCGCGACCACGAGCCCCCCTGGCGATTTACATGGGACACCACTGCCATGTAGTCCGTCCTTATAATGACATGAGTCCATCAGGGCCGGGAGAAATTGATCCAGGGCCAGAGAGACAGCTTGCAACTTGAGGCAATTTATGTGCCACGAGAGAAGCTTGCCCGTCTAAACATTGTACGCCGGTCTGCCCTCGAACAACCGCACCCCAACAAGTCAAAGAGGCGTCCGTCGTGACAACCTGCCAACGGCAAACTACACCCATTTTGACGCCCTGAAGTAAAAAGGGGGAGTCTTTCCACCTCCAAAGAGTGTGAAGGCAACTGCACGACACTCTCAGCAGGCGAAAGGCAGACCAAGAAGGGCGAATGCCCCTGAGTTTCATCCAGCACAGGAATGGTCTCATATGAGGGAGACCCAAGGGCAGCACAGGAGAGGCTGCTGCCATGAGCCCCAGAAGCCTGCGACATATGCCCACCGCTACATGATGGCCGAGCCTGAAACGGGCCAAGCACGCACGGAGACTGGAAACTCGAGCAGGGGCTAGACGGGGCTGCATCGAGAGAGAATAGAGTTCGGCACCCAGGAAAGGGTTCTGCTGAGAAGGAGTTAAGACATTCTTCTGAGCATTCAACCTGAGACCAAGAGACCAGAGGTGTTGGAGAATAACGTCCCTGTGACGAAACACCAACTCTTTGGAATGAGCCAGAATGAGCTAGTCGTCTAGATAATTTAGTACACGGATGCCCTGGAGCCTCAAGGGGGCCAGAGCTGCATCCATGCACTTGGAGAATGTCCGCGGAGCCAAAGCTGGACCAAATGGAAGGACCCGATACTGATACGCCTTTCCCCCAAAGGCGTATCTAACCTGAGGTTTAGTATAATGCCACCTTTATACTCAAAAACATCTATATAGTCCAGTCATTTTAAGCCAAAATGGGGGTCAACCTTGAACAAATTGCAACAGAAGCAAACTCAACTGATTTTGTATCCTCAATATGTCCTGAGTAAGGAAAAAAAAAAGTCCCGAAGAATCCCATTAGGGGAAAGTTTCGAAAAAGACCCAAACATAGCCTATTCATACACCAATTCATTATTTTTCTTACGTGAATAGGGTAAAAATTTTAACCTTTAGATATCACCATGAAAATTACTGAGTTGATTACTTGCATCAAGACAAACAAAAAATGTATTACAAGTTTTTTTTTTTAAATTGTTTGTTAACATGGACAAATGGTGCATAATCCAATTGCATATGTGCTAATTTGCATAAATGCCACAACAGATCTAAACATTGGGTCTAGCCAGGTGAAAATGTCTTGTTGAGTCTTGTTGACACATAACAATAAAATACTTAATGTTAAGGTCTGAATAGAACCAATTTAGGCTACCCATGAGCAGGAGGCAGGAAGAAGTAGAGGCAGGAAGAAGTACTTTAGAAACCAGCCTTTATTATTTTTTAAGAGATGGAGTTTGGGGCTGGGTCCGTGGGACTGTTTCTGGGGGATGAGTCTGAGGGAAGAACAGGAGACATTGGTAAGGAGAATGCAGAAGACAAAAGGTAAGTAAAATAAAAACGGAATCCCCAGAAACAGTCCCACGGACCCAGCCCCAAACCCCATCTCTGCAATAATAATTAATAAAGTCTGGTTTAAAGTATTTCTTCCTGCCTCTATGTATTAATGCTCATGGGTAGCCTAAATGGGTTCCATTCAGACCTTAACATTAAGTATTTTACTGTTATGTGTCAACAAGATTCAACAAGACATTTTCAACATGGCTAGACCCAATGTTTAAATCTGTTGTGGTATTTATGCAAATTAGCACATACGTAATTAGATTATGCACCGTTTGCCCATGTTAACAAACTATTTAAAAAAACTTGTAATACAATTTTTGTTTATCTTGATGTAAGTAATCAACTCAGTAATTTTCATGGTGATATCTAAAGGTTAAACATGTCATAGGCTAAATCGTTTACATCTTGTGTTCACCCCAAACAAAGATAAAATCTTACAGTTATCTCACAAAATCATGTATTCCATAAGTATGTAATCCTGTCAGTGCAATTTAGACAAGTCCAATGGAATCATAGACCCAGAAAACATGGGGTTAGACACCAAGATTACTTGGCTAGGTCAAATAATGAAGGAGTTAAGGCCCTTTCACACCGGATGCGTAACGAAAAAGCGAATAGTTCGCTTCAAAATCCATCACATGAGCCGCGTAAACACGGTCTCTCTCTATCTTTGACGATTAGCTTTCTATCCCAAATGTAGTTTAGCCTGCTAGCCTACACAGCACAGGACTATACAACAACTAAAACTATCACACAACATACTCACAGTCGTGATAACCGAGTTGGTTGGCAATGCTACGCCACACAATCATTGTCCTTGTAGTATATGATTGGCTGAAGTCTTTTCTGTCGCCGCAAAAGGAAAAAAAATCGACATCGAAACGGAAAAAAAAAGTCGTTTTTTCGCCACAGCACATTCGCGTTCGGTGTGAAAGCACTCATTACACAAACAGCTGATCAAAAAATAAAACCATCGCGCGAATTATTCGTGCGTAAAAATCGCGTCCAGTGTGAAAGGGCCTTTAGGATATTTTAAAGGCTTCCTGCCCATCTTGGACGCCATCTTGAAAATTACACCTTTCTAGTGGTCAAACTTTGGTAAACTTTTAGTATGTTATTATCCTAATACTACAAAAAAACAGCTGCGAAACCTTTTGTTAGAATTTTTTTAGGGTTAGGTGTTTTTTTCCATATATGCAGCTGCCAATCCCCTTTTTCTCTTCTCCTCTGTCGGATTATTGCTGACTGTCACTTTTCCCTGCTGAGGAGAGTTGCAGATCAGCGCTGCTTTCTATCTGGGATTTAAGTAGAAAGCTGCTGTTATATTGTCTCTCATTTTTTCTGTTGGACATTATATTAAGAAGAGACTTGTTTTCTGTCTGCCTATTCGGCCTGCCTTGTTTCTATTAAAAGAGAACTGTATCTGCTTTACGCCTTCGGGGTCCTATTTATCTCCACATATAGTGTTTTGACCTCGACAACCCAACTGCATTTTACCGCAAACTTAAACACCTATGGCCACAACACATATGTTCTCGTTCACAGTGAGCTTTTAGAGTTCTGTGTGCTTGTGAATCCTTTCATTATTACCAACAAAGTGTAAACCCGCTGTAAATAAGAGATTCATTGTGCAGTGTAGACTGCTTTTTTGATTATAGCGGGAGTTTCGCAGGAGTGTGTAGATCTCAATGAACAGGAGCTGAACGTAGCATAAGCTTATAAATGGAGCATTCTTTGCTCGCTTTCTGTTTTACAATTTGAATAAAAGTTTTGTTGGACACTGCAAAGTGTCCGGATTTACAGCTGTATTTAAATGCAGGATTGAATCTGAAACTGCAATGATTGACAGTGATATAACCATAGTAAAAGACTTGATGAAAGATGAAAATAGATGTGTGCATCAATTCTTTGAGTGTAAATGCAAAACAATAGACCTAACAGTTGATCTATGTAATGTGTTTCTTTGTCCTTCATTTAATTAATAATTTTTCACTTGATTTTTTTAAATAAAAATTTAACGTAAAAAAAAATTGAAGGGTACATTATTTAAATGTATTATTATAATTATCATCGTAAAAAATACAAATTTAATTAAATTAATATTTAAAGGTGAACTAAGTAACTTTTTTACCTTAACTGAACAGCTTCGGAGTCATTGGAATGGTTATATTACTTATTTCGGGTTGAATGGTGGTCGTTTCGCACCCCCCTGGTGCCCGTGAGCGGAAAATCTGCACTTGCAACTTTGCAACAACGGCCGCCGCGTCAGGAAGTATCGCATGATATCAGGTCTCGCGATGTAAACAATTGCTTTACGGCCAAAAGAAATCTGCTAAAATTCTGTCATTATTGCGCTCGCTCACGCTGTTCGAACCCGAATGAAGAAGACGTTTTAAAGAATGTCCCATCTGCTTTTATGTCGTTGATCTACTAGCCTCTGGTGTCTGAGAATCGCCAACGAGTTTTTACAACAGTGTTGTCAAATATCTATTCCGAAGCTGTGGGGGGAGCTCTAGAGAGAAACCTGCGAGCAAAAAGCGAGAATACAGCGAAGAAATCCCGAAACTACTGAATGCTGCTTTAATACAATAGTAAAATAAAACTGAAATTTGACTGGTATTGGTACAAACGACCCTAGCTGAAACATATATTACTGTCAAACACTGCAAACCAATCAGAACAAGATAATTGTAATGCATTACTGGACGAATGTCCTGCAGGTTTAGCAGTGCTTGTATGAACATATTAGCCCGGTTCTGCCAAAACTACATTGGCTGCCTATTATGTCTCAATTGTTTTGTGACATCACTGTGAACGGCACGGGTGGGCGTGTCTTACCTCATTAATTTATACCCTGCAGCACGAGTACGTCATACTTTTTCTCTTTCTTCCCAGAAGTTGTCTTTTTATTTGCTCGTTTTCCTGGATAATCTGAAAATACAGAGATGATGATAAAAAAAATATAAAGAGAGAAACAAACAGTGTTGCTACATATACATCCACATATAGGATGTTACAGCTGTACAATCTTAAAGAAGACATTAACAGACTCGGACTGTAAAATCAGCTCTCTGAGAACTCAACAGCCAACATCTAAGTTTGTCTTGACAAACTTATTTATATAGTTATATACTTGTTATTTTTGATAGATGATTAAGTGGGATCCAAAAGTCTGAGACCATTTGTAAAAATGTCTCTAACTTTTTTTAAATGTAATAAAAATCATTTTATCAGAATAACTTTTTAAAAATCTTAAAACTAAATCACATAAGCTGGAACTCTTGGAACTATGTTCGTCCAATCAGATTCAAGGACTGGAACTGCTGCAAAAATAAATATATAGTTGTTATAATAAATGTTGTTCTACTCACCAGGTTCGAGCACATTGAATCTCCTGAATGTGGTCTGTTCTGTGTTGATGATCTGTAGTTTATAATATCCATATTCTGTGTTTGTGATGTTTTTGATGGTCAGAGATCCAGTCTGAGGATCCAGCTCCAGTCTGTTACTGAATAGCTCAGGATCAGCTGTTCTTGAATCAGCTCTAGCAATGAGACTGTTTTTGGCTCCAAACATCCACACTATCAGATCATCTGGTTGGATTTCAACACCAGCCTCAAGAAGGACATTTTCTTCCTCAGCCTCTAATTTCGTCTCGGCTTCATGTCACAGCAGAGCACAGAAACAGAGAAGTGCAGAAGAAACAAGTGATAAAAACTCAGTGAGTGTTTTAGCGCAATTTTCTCACGTCATGGGATCACAAGAGATACTAAGAGATAGTAAATCTTTTCCTGGATTTTTTTTGTGCGTTCCCGAGATTAGACCTTCCTTAACATAATGAAAAACCCGAAAACCCGAAGTCTCTAGGTGGTCTGGTTGAGGAGTAGATAGAAGTGCAAGATTGGTGCGCACAGACGCACAGAACAGAAATCATGAGTTAACAATCGCAATTTTGTCCGGTGGAAAATTGCGCTAAAAAGTGTGAATGAATTTAGTTTGTAGTTTTTACATCAGATGCATTTAGATGAGTCTTTAACCTATTTTGGCATGTTTGGAGATAGCCATAGGCACTTAGTTATCCATGAACTAATCTCAACATGATTATATTACCTACATTAACAAAACATGACGTAAAATATGATCTAGTGTTTACATGTTTAAGCCATGACATCCTAATTAATTTGACCCGATTTTTTTTATTTTTTTTTATTGTTCATCAGAGTGGTCCAAGACGCGCTTTTGTCGCACTCGAACCACGAAAATGACTGGAAAATACAGAGATGATGATAAAAAAATATATATATAAAGAGAGAAATAAACAGTGTTGCTACATATACATCTACAGATAAGATGTTACAGCTGTACAATCTTGAAGACGACAAACTCGGACTGTAAAATCAGCTCTCTGAGAACTCAGATCATATTTCTACAACATGAATTGCTACAGATGTTTGTCCTCAAAAACCTTGAACAAAATTAATAAAGTAGATACTGATACTTCAATTAGACCTCATGCTGGCTTCAGAAGATTTGTCCATTTTAAAGATTGACAGATGTGAATGTGAACTGCTCCTGTTGGGCTTTATTTTGTTATAATTACCAGCTGACTGTACATTTTCCCTTATTTAGAACAGACACTGAAGAAATAATTATGTTGGCTTGAGAAAGCCAAACTTCAAGCTTTTAACACTTCTTAAGCCAACATCAAAGTTTGTCTTGACAAACTTATTAATATAGTTATACTTGTTATTATTTTATAAATGTACAATAAGAAGAAACTATAATCACAGTGTATGATTTTATCTGACCTGTATACAAATCCACTCACTGGATTAAGTGGGATCCAAAAGTCTGAGACCATTAGTGAAAATGTGTCTTTCATTTTTTTTTTTTTTTTTTTATCTAATAAAAAAAAAAAAAAAAAAAAAAAACATTTTATTCGAAGAACTTTTTAAAAATCTTAAAACTAATCACATAATCTGGAACTCTTGGAACTCTGTCCGACCAATCAGATTCAAGGACTGGAACTGCTGTAAAAATAAATATAGTTGTTATAATAAATGTTGTTCTACTCACCAGGTTCGATCACAATAAATCTCCTGAATGTGGTCTGTTTTTTGTTGCTGATCTGTAGTTTATAATGTCCATATTCTACGTTTGTGATGTTTTTGATGGTCAGAGATCCAGTCCGAGGATCCAGCTCCAGTCTGTCTCTGAATCTCTCAGTAATATCAGCTGTTCTTGAATCAGCTCTAGCAACGAGACAGTTTTTGAGTCCAAACGTCCACAGTATCAGATCACTTGGTTGGATTTTAACACCAGTCTCGAGAGGGACATCTTCCTCGGCCACTGATTTCCTCTCGGCTTCATGTCACATGCAGAGCACAGAAACAGAGAATTGCAGAAGAAAAAAGTGTGAATGAATTTAGTTTGTAGTTTCTACATCAGATGCATTTAGATTTAGACTCTTTAACCTATTTTGGCATGTTTGGAGATAGCCAAAGGCACTTAGTTATCCATGAACTAATCTCTACACGATTATATTACCTAAATACACAAAATATGATGTAGTAATTACACGTTTAAATGACATGATGGATTTATTGCCAAACAACTCTTTGGCTATATGTGATTCATTTTTCTACATTATTAATACAAAACTGCACCCTCATCCTGTCCTTGGGTCATTAATTTGACCCAAAACACTTTTAGGTTTTTGGGAGTGGTCCAAGACCCTAAGACTTTTGTCGCACTTGAACCACGAAAATGATTGGATTCGAGTAGTCAATATAACCGAGTAACAAATCCTTCTCTCACGGATCAATTTAACCCCTTAGGAATGGATGGAATGCTTCAGTATTCATGGAAAAAACTAAAAATGCGGTTTTGAATGCATGAAATGAACTGACTTTGTGCTAAATTGAAAGGGTTATGCATGCAATTGTGAGTTATTTTTAATTTATGTTGAAAGAATGTAAAGAATGTGCTTAAACAATTCTTTACCTATTATGTATTGATAAAATCTAGTAATTTAAAGGTAAATAAATAAAAATACCCAAAAAGCTTTAAAGCTAAAGAAATCAGAGTGTGTGCCCATCATACTGTAGCAAGCCTGAAGAGCAGTGGCGTAGACCTCCTCCGGGGCAGGGGCGGAAGGACCAAAAAGGGCACTTTTTAAAAAAACATTTATTTTTTAAATAAATCACCTGTATATTTAAAGCAGTACCCGTCTGTCTGTTGTGTTTTAATATATTTTAATGACTTCCTCACAATTATTTGGAAGATCTCGCTCGATGGAGAGCCTCTCTTCATTAACAATGAAAAGATGTTGATACAATTAGAATGCATAACACATCAAACAAAAATAGGGAAATTATGATAATATTACTAAATATTATTTCCTTTACCAAACAAAACAGAATCAAGTATGTAATTATAAGGAATTCATGTTTAGTTATGTTGATGTTATAAATGTTATTTATGTATTCATGAAAGTGTTAGCTATCATGAAATCAGTAACACTTTACAATAAGGTTTTATTAGTTAAATTTGTTAACATGAACTAATAATGAACTGCACTTCTACACCATTTATTAATCTTAGTTAATATTAATTTCAGTATTATTCAAATCAAAAGTTGTATTTGTTAACATTAGTTAATGCACAGACTGTGACATAACATGAAAAAAAAACAATTAAAAGTTGTATTATTATTAACTAAGATTAACAAATAGGTCTACAGCCTAACAAATGTTTTGCTCATGATTAGTTCATGTTAATTAAAATGAATAACAAACAAATGAACCTTATTGTAAAGTGTACTATGAAATCAAAGATATAAATTCCTTACAATTTAGAGCTGGACATGGACTTAAAATTTCCTTTCACTAGATGTATTTCCCCAAGCTAATAACACTTGCTATGGCATTGGACAAAAACGAATGACATTGTCAGACTCAGAATGCGGCTGGAATTAAGTTATACTTTTATGATTGTTAAGCATAACTCACATGCTGCCGCAAATTTTACAGTAGCACACTGTAAAAAAAAATCCTGTAAAAAAACGGTAAATCTCTGGCAGCAAAGTTTCCAGACGGGTTCTGTTAAATTACAGCAAATAACCATTTCACAAAATTACAGGCAAAAACCGTAAAAATACAGAATTGACTTTACAGTCAAAAATAATTAAATTACAGTACATTACTGTTAATAATGGCTTATTAAACCGTGGAAAAACAGATAAATTATGTCAAATTACATAAAAAGAACATTTAACTTTAAGGTTAAACTGTAAATTTAGGGTTTTATAAATTTATTTTATAATAATGCTCTGTCTATCTACAGTAATTATCTTTTAATATATAGTTTTTCTGTGTAAAATAACTATGAAGTTATGTATAAAAATGTAATAAGTACATAAATTCAAATACAAAGTTTGTATATTTACAGTTTTAATTTTTTGCAGATCCAGTTTCACAACTTTGACCAATCTCTAATTCAGTACTTAATAATAGCAAATGTACATTCAATTTCTGTTAAATTAACTAAACATACAAGGACGGAATACCTGCACATTTACAGTATTACTCATTAAACAAACACTGAACATCAAGATACGTGAATGATAGGAAATACAGGCTTAGTATATAATTTAGAACATGTAAAAATATCCACATTAAAAGACAATTGCTGTATGCCTTTATACTCTAATATAACTTATTTCAAACATTTACAATTACATTTTATCCAAAGTGACTTAAAATTAAGAGAACAATAGAAGCAACAAGTGCAGTGACAAGTCCCAGTTAGTGTAGCACAGTGCACAATTTTTTTTTTTTAATTAAAACAAAGATTTAGTAGGCTATTATTGGGTCAAGTGTTTATGAAAAGATGGATCTTTAGCAGTTTCTTGAAAATGTGTTGAGTTGGGCAGGTCATCCCACCAGCAGGGAACAGTCCAAGGAAAGGTCAGTGAAAGTGATTTTGTGTCTCTTTGGAATGAAGGCACCACAAGGCGCCGTACACTAGCAGAACACAAGCTTCTGGAGACACACAGATCTGAAGCAGTGAGTTTAGGTCTTGCTGCAGCATCTGGATCAGTTGCAGAGGTTTGACTGATGCTGGAAGGCCTGCCAGGAGAGCATTACAATAGTCCAGTCTGGATAGAACAAGAGCTTAGACAAGGAGTTGTGTGGCTCCGATAGGAAGGGCCGGATCTTTCTGATGTTGTATAAGGCAAATTAGCAGGATCACACAGCAAGGATGGTTTGGCTGAAACCATAAGCAGTTCTGTCTTGGCAAGGTTGAGTTGAAGGTGAAGGTCATTCATCCAGCAAGAATTTTCCATCAGGTAGGCTGAGATGCGAGCAGCAACCGTCAGATCCTCTGGCTGGAATTAAAGGTAAAGATATGTGTCATTAAGTGATAGGAAAAGTCATGTTTCTAAATGACAGAGCCTAGTTACAATACAAAAAATAAATAAATAAATAGATGGGTGGAATCTAACACAATCGTGGTCTTACTGTAGTAAAACCAAACCTTGTGCAGCTACAGTGGCCTCACAAGGATCAAATGAATATTCACATGGGAAAATACAGTATAAAACAAATTAAATGTTCTGCCACTTTTAGTGCAATCATATGACTCAGCCATTACAATATTTTAAATTACTTCTTCCCATACCTTGTTTGCCATGATCATTCTGCTTTCCACTTGACCTGAAATCACAAAAAAAAAAAAAAATATATATATATATTGTTTTAACAACTCAGTATTACATTTACACATGTCAGAAGAATATGTTCCACTGGGACAATGCAAAACCTCAAACGACTATGATCTGGAAGCTGAGCAGGAAAGGCTAAAGGCCCGTTCACACCAAGCACGATAACTATAAAGATAACGATAAAGATAACTATATATGCGTCCACACCAACGACCGATAACGGTCTTTTTATTCTAAGCACGCGCGCGCCCGGATGATCCATATCCATTTTAAATGCGCTAGACCTTTAAATTAGAGTGGATTCTGATTGGCTGTCAGTGTTTTATCGTTCGACAGCTGGAAAAAAATCGTTCTGAAAGTGATCCCAACGATATCGTTCCTCATATCTTTATCGTTTTAGTTGTGGTGTGAACTCTGTTATTCTTTAATATGGAGAACGATTTTTAGAATTATATCTTTATCGTTATCTTTATAGTTATCGTCCTTGGTGTGAACGGGCCTTAACAGTGATGTTTTAAGCTGAGACACCTAACGTTAGGGGTGTAACTGTCTGTTCATCTGGATCAATGCAATTTTCATAACCAATGATCAAAAGTATCCTATGAAGCATCCAAAATGTAGATAAGTTCATTTCTTCATCAGAACACAAACATTCCATCAACTTTTATTTTATAAGCCTAATATATGCACATGTATGTATTCTATAGCTAACGTTACGTGTTGGCAAGCAGATGCAGCCAGAATATGCAATTTATCATGTTGTGTTCATATTCTAGTCAACTATCGCGTATTAACGAATATTTTATATAAGTTACAATTAAACGGACTTGTAAACAGATATGTATAACATGTCTACGAAAGCTCGTTTTAGGTCTTTTGAGGTGTAGGTTCAACTGATCTTTCTTAAAACAGATGGAAAATGTAAAGACGCATGCTACATTTTCAGTGTTTTGCTCTCGCCTGTTAACTGAACATCATTTAAGAATGCTAACGTTAGCTTGAAAACTATAAACTTAACACAAATGTAATATAAAATATCGTTCACATGTAACTTAGTATAATGAGACTCTTACCTCAGCCGGTGATCCGTTGGCATGATGTCCGCTCGCTGTGACGAACAAGGCTCACTGAAAAGGGCGTTATTTCCGAAGAATCAAAACGAACTGACTGAAAACAGCTCCTGCTCACGGCTGCTCGCCTCTTGACGAATACGATTGCTTTGAACCACTGTTGATCTCTCAATCCACTTCACGAGAGTAGACTGAATTCAAATCTCCCGCTTGCCCAAACTCGACTGATCAGCTAACGCTAACCGTTGAGGGCGGGAGTAAACAGCGGAAATGAATTTGAATCTGCGTCATCGCGCGCGCGCACTCAAACACACACACACACACACACACACACACACACACACACACACACACACACACACACACACACACACACACACACACACACACACACACACAAAGCCCTAAATGTGAAGCAACTGAGATTTGAAAAAATATTCATAAAATATACATGAAATTATGGGAGAATAAGACAATGAAATAATGATCAAAATGAGTATAAAATAAAATGTGAAATAAAAAATAATTCAGGCCTACTGTAGCCTATGTAGGGTACTGTATGTACAAATCACAGTCTATGGTACAAATACTTTTATTTAACCTTAAAAAAAAAAACTCACCTTAACCTCCACATGCTTAATATTCTGTAAGGAAAACATATTGAATAGATGCAGATTTCCGCAGTTATACCTTCTTTTCTTTGTTTTCTAATTTCACAGAAAAAATCTGTAAAATATTACTTAATAATTTCTGTAAAATTACACATAACTCTGTAAAAATACAGACAAGTTCCTTTTAAAAAACGTAAAATTGCTGTAAAACCAAAATACAAGCAATTACCTGTAAATTTAACAATGGACCTTTAAATTACAGCAAATGCCTTTTATTTTACAGATATTTGCCGTATAATGACAAAACGGTAAAATTCTGTAAAAAAATACAGACAATTACCTGTAAAATTACACTTTTTTTTTACAGTGCATGGTAGGATAAACTTTTCCATATTAGCTTAATGTTACCTGCGGCCCGTGCAATTTGAAGACTCGCGGTGAACTGCTGCGTACAGTGAATTTAATAGACTATCTGCTGAAATGTTTTTCATCTTTTTCCCATTCAAAATAGTGAACCAAGTAATGTACTTCATCAGTGATCTGAGGCTTTATAGTGTCAGATCTTAATATGAAAAGCTATTGTAAAACTGACAGTATATTTCCTCTAATACAATCACAGATGTTCATTAATTATTGCAGTATGATCAATCAGAAAGCAGAAACCATTTTAAATCATATTACACATTTAAACGCTACTATAGCAAAGCTCATTGTTGTTGTCTAGCTTGTATAAATTGTAATACTTACCCACTTGCTTTTTTAGCTTAGAGATCGTGCAGTGAAAGTAAATCACAACTACAACCAGAACCAGCAGAACAGCAACAGCTATTCCTGCTATTCCACCTGGAGACAGACCCGGATCTGGAACAGATAAAGAGAGACAGTCGTTCATTTTGATCTGATTCAGTTTGAAGTTGATCATTTCTCTGTATGAATCATTATTATGAGAAGGCGTTTCCCTAAATTAGTTACCATGATGATTTTCTGACATAAACTACATTTTCTGAAATATTATTACAATTTAAAGTAATGTTTTCTATTTTAAAGGGCACCTATTATGCAAAATTCACTTTTACATGGTGTTTGAACATAAATGTGTGTTGGCAGTGTGTAAGCAAAACCACCCTAGAATGATAAAAATCCACCCAGTGGTTTTTTACAATCTCAATAAATCATAAGCACTGTCTCAGAACGAGCTGTTCTCAGATTCTATTGTGACGTAGAATTGCACAGGCCCCTCCCACGACTGTTGATTGACACTGCAGTTTGAGCATAGCCCCGCCCTGAGTGAGCTGGACACAGAGTCCTCCATTGTTTCGACGCTTCAGCCGCTGTAGACAAGAATGTCTCCTAAGTACTATGTTGATGATAATGAAAGGGAGAGAGAGAGAGTTTATGGATAAGACTTTAATGCACACTTCTTATACTGTGTTTACTCAGCTCTTACAGTGATTCTCTGGAGTAAAACTAACACTTCATCTTTTGTGTGATGTACAATAAACTTCACTGAACTCGTCAGTATATTTTGGTCATCATTCGGACAGGGTCTGCCACAGCAGGCTTGTATTAATAGTGGATAAAAGCAGATGACAAATAAGTTATAACCGTAATTAAACTAAACTATACCTGTTCTATGTCCATACAGCATTCTCTGGCTCTGTGGGCATTATTGTCCGACTCCAAGTCGAAATGAACACCGCAACTGAGTTTCTGTTCTGATATTATCAGATGCGATTGTCTTAGCTTTTAACACAAGCTCGTGAGGCTCCGCCCCCTGTGCAGATAGCAGCAGTTCATTTGCATTTAAAGGGCACACACTAAAACAGCGTGTTTTTCTGAGCCCCCAAAAATGACAATTTAAATACATACACAGATGACACCGATTAACAGAACACAGGTGATACAGATAACGATGATAGTCTTATCACGGGACACAACTGAACTGATAATGGCAGTAACCATAGTAACGAAGGAGTGGCGGGAAAAGAACAAAGGAAAACAGGAACCAATCAAGACACAAACAAAGTCCAAAACTACACTGACATCGACAATTATCAATGTTGAAAACAGTTGCTAAACATCCTGCTTCATGTTTTTTGTGGAAATCATGATTCTTTTTTTCAGGATTCTTCGATGATTAGAAAGTTCAAAAGAACAGCATTTATTTGGAATATTTTGTAACTTAACTATGTTTTAATGTTACTTTTATACAATACAAATACACTAAACATCCTTGCTGAATAAAAATATTAATTATATAATAATTATATATATATATGAATATTGTATATAAATATAAAAAATATATATAATATTGACCTATTATAATTGACTATATATATAAAATTGACCCCAAATGTTTAAACTGTGGAGTAGCCTATTTCATCATGTTCTAATAGTTTTACAATAGTTAAGAGTTTTACAGTAGGTGTTCGATGTAAACATGATAGGCTTTAAATATAATATGATATAATATAATATAATATAAAAGTTAGTGTATTGAATAGGACAGGAAATCTAACATACATTTTTTTTAATATTTAAAAAAATATTCTATGAAAAATAAAGAAACATGAGGAATTATAATTTTTTTTAGGTCATTATATCAGACTCTTTTGTGTGATCACTGAAATTAACTTCATCAACATGACAAGAACACAAACACAAATACTGTGTCCAAGAGTCTAATTTTAATCCAAGCATCTAATTTAATAATAGCCTACTGCATGTCAATACATTGAATGACTAATAAAGACTCACCAGTGACAGAAAGAAGGAATCGCTGTGAGCTCTCACGGCCTCTGATCTGTAGTTCATAAAGTCCACTGTGTTCGGTTCTGGTGTTTGTGATGGTCAGAGATCCAGTTTGTGGATCCAGTTTCAGTCTGTCTCTGAATCTCTCATCAGCTTCGTTTAGTGAGGACTCATTAGTTTCTACATAAATTTTAGCCAGGAGAATTCCTTCATCTCCAAATCTCCACACTATCAGATCGTCTCTCTGTACTTCAACATCAGTCTTTAGAGTGACAGACTCTCCCTCCATCACTGAAATGGATTTCACTCCATCCGTCTTACCAACCACACCTGGAAACGAGCAGAAACAGTTTCTCAGCAAGAGATTAAACTTATAAATAATTTACTCTGTATCTGGAAAGAGTACATTTAAATGTTATCAGATATTTACAGCTCTTAATCGTTGTAGAGAAATGTTAATAATAAAGCTGATAAAAAGCATATTTCTTCTCGTATTAGTACATAAGATCATAAACATTGACGTGTGGAGAGATAACAGATCACACTGTCATGTGACACAGAAAGAAACATCATATGTCTCAGTTTGAGTTAACTGATTCACATATAATACGTGTGCATAAATATAGACCTTATAAATTAAGTAATTTCATGTGAGTGAAAATGAGTGAGTCACTCTTACAAATGTTTTAGGTAACACTTTATCTTAAGGTGATGACATGTGGTTACTATAGTAATAACAGTAAATTGTGCATAATTACAATTAACTAAACCCCAAACCAAACTCTAGAGTAGTTAATTAATATTACTCAGTTGTTATTTGAGTAACAATGTAACAACATCACCTTAAAATAAAGTATAACCATGTTTTATAATAGGCAACATGTCACATTGTTGTTGTATCTTGTGGTGTCTGAGATGGTTTATTAAAACCAATATAATTATCTAATTATTAATGCTAATCTAAATCGGAATGGTACAATAAAAGACTTGGGATAGCCTACTCACCAAAGACAGTAACATGAAATATCTTTATCATAGTCTTTTTTCTAGAGATGGAGAGTTTATATTGTCCTGAATGTGTGATTCTGGTGTTTCTGATGGTGAGAGATCCAGTGTTTTGGTCCAGCTGTAATCTGCCTCGGAATCTCACATTATCGGTTAAATAAATGGAGTTCAAGTCACGCTTTCTCGTTATTTGAGATATGACAGAGTCTTTAGGTCCAAACAGCCACAGTATGGTATCATCGTTCCGTATGTCAGAGAGATTAGTGTGTAGAGTGACAGAATCTCCCTCCATCACAGCCTCCGTCTCTGCACCACACACACCTAGAGCAGAAACCATCAGTTTTACAGATACAGATCATACATCATGCATTTTTCCCGATGTAAGGAATGGTGTTCAAAATACAATTCATATAAAAAAGCTAACTTTACTGATTATGGTAGAATTGGTTAGACCCTGTAAATGAACAAATTCCAGAAATAATAGGAATTGTACAGCAAATTCACTTTTTTTGCTAGACGAACTGTGTAGGTATGCTGGGTAGGAGGGTGCATGTGATCACCGTGGTGAGAAAAGTTTACTTTTTGAGAAGATGTCGACAGTCGACGGCAACTGATTCATTGCTTTTTGCCATATAACACAAACAATCACATTTGCCACATCATTTATTTATTAGGCTACACGTCTGTATCTGTTTCTTCGGCGACATTCCCCGTGTATTCAACGAATAGCCTAGGCATGCCGGTGTCTAAAGTGAAACCGACAGATCAGAAATCCATTACTTACCGTCCACGAAAAACAACAATAGAAATAACAATAACATGTTTTGCATGTTAGAGCTGCGTAGAATCTTAATCAATAAAGATGATCTATGGGCTATTCGTCCCGCAATCTCCGCTGTTTCAGAACCCGCAAAGCCGACTGACATGCGTCAATGTATTACACAAAAAGTCAACAGAGAGACGTTTTTGACAACTGAGAGTTGCGATTTTTTATATTTCTAACTATAGCCTATTAATGACGATGAGGACTATATCCTTGAGAGGAATTTAGGGGCGAGAAAAACAGTAGGCTATACGTCGTTTGCCAATGCAGTAGCCTAACTTCTTCAGGGAATTAACTGAAGAGAAAAAGGTGCGTGCGCGTCCTCCAGGGTTCGAGAAGTCGTGTTTTACCCTATATGGGGAGGTTGCAGACCTGGAGCCGGTAGATATATATAGCCTACGGCCAGTGCCGTCGCCAGAGCTCAGTCTTAAAGGAATAGTTCACTTTAAAATGAAAATTCTGTCATCATATACTCACCCTCATGTTGTTTCAAACCTGTATGAATTTCTTTCTTCTGCTGAACAGAAAGGGAGATATTTAGAAGAATGTCAGTAACCAGACGGTTTTTGGGTCCCATTGACTTCCATAGTAGGAAAAAAATATACTAAGTCAATGGGACCCAAAAACTGTACCTATTAAAAAGACACTAGCACTTATTCATTAGATAATAGTTCTTTATTACTAGTAACAATTATTATTTTTTATTTTTTTTTCCATTGACTTCTATGGGAATCTGTCATTCAGATATCAACTATTCTGTCTGCAGGGGCACAGATAGGATTTTTTAACTGGGGGGGACCAAGCTGTCAGCAAATGATTTAAACTCAATTCGTTATTTGCGTAATTTGGGCTTTAACTAGTGCTCAAGTAGTAACTTTGCATAATTTG
Source organism: Scardinius erythrophthalmus (assembly GCF_964197995.2). NCBI lineage: Eukaryota > Metazoa > Chordata > Actinopteri > Cypriniformes > Leuciscidae > Scardinius > Scardinius erythrophthalmus. The sequence goes on from NC_138234.1 coordinate 14,040,688, forward strand.
GGCTAATGATTTGCATTAAAAAGCCATTGGGGGATTGTTATTTGAAATCATGGATAAACAACAATGACCAAAGGTAAACAAAAGCCTACCTGATCACCACTAGCAATGCATGATCAGACTGTTATTTGACTAGTATGCCAATCACCCACCAAAAACTTCATGTCTTCAGCAATGTTTTTTTTTAAAACATTTGCTTATCTCAGCATACAAAGTCTATCATTATGAACAAAAAAGTTTGGTTTTTGAAAAAACGAGGTGATTTTTTTTCTCTTCATCACCTTTATGACATTTATACAGTCCATTTTTTTCAGTTCAGAAAATCACCGGCTCAGTTTAGAAATAGGGGCTGTTTACACCTGGCCACTTCATGCGTTTTCTGTGATCGGATAGCTATCCGATCATGAAAAGACCAGGTGTAAATGCCCTCCGAAACGCATTCGAGACAGATTTGAATCCGAGCGCTCAAACCACTTCAGGAGGAGGTCTGGGCCGTATTCCAGACGAAGCTGGACAAACAAGTGTAAATGCATCTGGTTGTTGAAATCCAGCGGCGGTTTCTTCATTAGGGCGATCGGGCGACGCACCACCAAAGTGTGAAAGGGACTTTCTATCACTATCTCATTCAACCACAGAGTTACGCTAGCAGCAGAGAATGTCTAATATGGTTAGCAGTCACTCATTGTTGTTCTGCCTCTGGGTATAGTCCAATCAGCGCCGAGTCACGTTCTGTGGAGTACCGCCTCTTTTTGGGCGATTTCACTCTGCCTGAGAATCGCCAGAGCCCGTCTACGGAGAGCCTGCCCACTCCCTATTAAGCTCTATTGTACCGAATTTTGGTTGTAGTACCACCAGAGTTCCACTGGGGGCGATCGCCATGAGTGCAAAATGAATGGGAGTCAATGGGGCTAGACAGCTAAATGTGTCTCTTTCACCCGATTGCCGTTGATAAATCTCAAATCTGATTGTAGATTTTGCAAGTTCAACATGGGTTTTAGGTCGAAAGTTGAACGAACGAGTACTTATGTCCTTTCGTTTTCTTACAGGTTGGGTTGTTGTTGCCCATAACACGCTAGCATTCTGCTAATGAACGCTGATTGGTCAGTGAAGGACTGATTACGACCAGAGATACCGCTTGATGGCATCGTGTCATCCGCAGCGGGACCAGAAACAAACAAAACAAAAACTCTTCTAACAAGTGTGTTTACCTGTGTCAGCTGTGTTGTCGATGCCTCGAGAGAAAAGAAAGTGCACAGCGCGAACGCACCAGAGTGACTGAAGGATTGCCGTGAAGCAGTATCTCTGGTCGTACATGTATATGACGTCATTGACACTTTAAAAGACTTTTTAAAGCAAATACGTGACTCAAAAAAATCTAACACCCAGCAATGTGTAATTTATTTGCATCTCCTTTCGAATACAACATTCAAATTACAAGACAAAAAATTATATCCTGAGAAAAGTGGATTTTTATTGGTATAGCGCCATAGACCTCCATTCATTCTGCACTCGTCCTGTGAGCGCCCTCATATGGAATCAGAGAGGAACTGCAACCAGTTCAGAAGCCGGAAGTGTACTGAGAGTGAAACTTCTCGCCATATTAGACATTCTCTGGAATCGCCCAGAGTCTTCCCATAGACTTACATTCATTCATTTTTTTTTTCGAACTGCAGGCACTGCAATGCATTCTCTATGGGTTCCGGGAGGGCTCGCACTAACGTGATTTCGTCATCATACGTAACCTTAACTTGTGCAGCGATTGGTGGAAACAAGTGTACCTCTATTAGTATTTAGCCATAAGCTGAAGTGACATCCAATAATTTCCTCAGTGCATAACTTACATTTCACGGACATATTCTCCATCTGTAAATGTTAGAAAGTCCAGTTTGCTGTCATGAGTGGGCGAGCTTTCTGCAAGCTATACTTCCGTGAACGAGCGCCCCCGCGTGCATGCGCGCCGAACAGACGGAGCGCAATAGAATAGGAGCGCAATTATTCTGACTAAAATATACATTAGCACTAAATTATAAATATATTTATCTAAAACATTTGTTGTTGAATATTTGTTGTTGTTGGTGAACATAAATGTGCTAGATAATTTCAAACCTACCTGTGTATTTTTATGATATTAGCTTTTTTTTTTTTTTTTTTGGTTTAGAAAATTTAACTACTTCTTTAAAAAACATTTATTTTGTTTTTAGATTGTAATGTTGCAATGTTAGAATGTAATGTGATTCATTTGACCCCTTTTTTGGATAGACTGCAGATAGACAGCAAGGTTGCACTATGTTTGTTTTTATAACCTTCAATATAAACATTGTTTGTAGGACAATATCGATCAGGATATTAAATATAAAAAAAAAAAAAAAATACAGGGTTTTTTTTATTCAAATAGAAAAATAATAATTAAATACTCAGATTATACCATTTATGCCATTTAGCCCAAAAATTCAGATTTATTTGGCAATTGGCTATTTCCCAACCCTACCGGCTGAAGTTTTAGCTAAACTTTAGGCTTATGATAGCTACATTATTATCACTGTTAAATTGTTATTTAACAATAAGCCTACATTCAGTCCTGAATTAAAAATTCAGTTTGTTGTGCCCCCCCAAAAAAATTTAGCACCAGCCGCCACTGTTGAAATCATATATGTAAATTTAACTCCTCCCAAAAATGCTAAAAAATAAACGTGTGAGAGCGTGTTATAGGCTATATGTAATGTTATAGCCAAATATGGCGATGCTACTGAAACAGCATCGCCGCAGACGAGAAGCTGAACTCAAGCAAACGTGCAAACTATCACAAATCAAAGTGAAAGTAAGTCGTAGACGCTTAACACACAATCATCATCATTATAAGTAAAGAAACGAAATGATCTTACCAGGGCTGTTACTGCTCTCTCTTATTGCAATCTTTAATTTAAAAATTTTAGCTGATGATCAATAAAATGCAGCTCATATTGGTTACTTTCGGTGACGTGCACTCCATTAAATATGCACAGGCCTATAGCGCGCCAAGCGCGGGAATTGAAGATCGGATTTAAATCCATTTTGCAAAAACACGTTTATGTATAGTGTATAGCCTACACATAATGTATAGCGAAAACACTGATTAATCCCATGTTTTACCGATTTTTGTCGCGTTTGGGATAGTGAGGGCGGGGGACGGATCGGGTCACTATGAATCTGGGGGGGTCATGTCCCCCCCGTCCCCAGTGCCATCTGCGCGCCTGTCTGTCTGACCAATCAGTGATCTGCAGTGTTTTCACGTCACATTTTAGTAATGGTACGGTACGCTTGGAACCTCAACAGAGGTGGTACCATATAAAGCGAGCTGTACCACCATGCAGTGGAAATGCGTCTTTACATAGATAGGCAAGGCAAGGCAAGGCAAGTTTATTTATATAGCACATTTCATACACAATGGCAATTAAAAGTGCTTTACATAAAATAAATTAAAAATAATAAAAAGAAATAAGAATAATTAAAACAGTTTAGAAAAATAAACAATAAAATCAGTCGGACGAACATTGGCACAGTGCTCATTCAGTAAATGCACAGCTAAACAGATGTGTTTTGAGTCTGGATTTGAATGTAACTACTGTAGGAGCACGTCTGATCTCCTCTGGAAGCTGGTTCCAGTTGCGGCTGGCATAATAGCTAAAAGCAGATTCACCATGCTTTGAGTGAACCCTTGGTATTTCTAGCTGATATGATCCTAGTGATCTGAGTGATCTGTTGGGTTTATATTCAGTGAGCATATATGCAATGTATTGAGGTCCTAGGCCATTGAATGATTTATATATCAGTAATAATACTTTAAAATCAATCCTAAATTTAACTGGGAGCCAGTGTAAAGACCTGAGGACTGGTGTGATGTGTTCATATTTTCTAGTTCTGCTCAGAATCCTGGCGGCAGCGTTCTGTATGAGCTGCAACTGTCTTATGGTCTTTTTGGGAAGGCCAGTGAGGAGTCCATTACAATAATCCACCCTGCTGGTGATGAAAGCATGCACAAGTTTCTCTAAGCCTTGTCTGGAAACAAAGCATCTAATTCTTGCAATATTTTTCAGATGATAGTATGCTGATTTAGTTATTGCTTTGACATGACTATTGAAACTAAGGTCTGACTCTAGTGTCACACCAAGATTCCTGACTTGATTTTTAGTTGTTTGACCCCTAAAGTGAAGGTATGCGTTCACCTTGAGAACTTCATCTTTGTTTCCAAATGCAATGACTTCAGTTTTGTCTTTGTTTAACTGAAGAAAGTTTTGACACATCCAACTGCTGACTTCATCAATGCATTGGCACAGGGAGTCAATGGGGCTGTAGTCGTTAGGTGATAGGGCTAAGTAGAGCTGTGTGTCGTCTGCATAGCTGTGGTAAGCAATTTGGTTCTTTCTCATTATTTGGCTCATTGGGAGCATTATACAGGTTAAACAGGAGTGGTGCAAGAATTGAGCCTTGAGGGACTCCGCATGTCATGGATGTCCACTCAGACTTATGGTCTCCTAATACTCACATAATAACCTCTCCCATCTAAGTATGACCTGAACCATTTTAGGACTATCCCAGAAAGCCCCACCCAGTTTTCCAGCCTGTCAAGAAGTATGTTGTGATCGACAGTGTCAAATGCAGCACTGAGGTCGAGTAGTACCAGCACTGATAATTTACCTGAATCAGTATTTAAGCGAATATCGTTTATTATCTTTATGAGCGCTGTCTCTGTGCTGTGGTGCGGTCGGAAACCAGATTGAAAATTGTCAAAGTATCCATTCGAGCATAAGAATTTGTTCATACTAGTATTAAATAGATACTGTATGGGAAAAAGAATGAACCCTTCATTCAAGATGTTTGCCTTCTTTCATCTCCCAGAGATTGCAAAGTTTCAATGTCCAGCAGGAAAACACTGAAAGGATATATTATATGTTTGTCATGCCGTTTCAATCCTTTAACTCCTGAGGACCATGTTCAATTCAAAACTCAAGAGTTGCACAGCGTAAGATAACATCCAAATCCTGCCAGCACTGTATCTGATCACTTAACTATGTTTAGATAAAAATATTGAAAAGAACAGTATGAACAAAATGTAGGGGTTTATCAATTTTTAGATGTTCGATTTTTTTAAATTATTGTCAAAGTATTTATAAAATTTTAAATAATCATGTGACATTTCCTTAGAATCACAATAATGATGGCCATCTACACCAAGCTGGTCAAGCCAGTGTTGGAGGCAGGTCCAAGTCTTGATGTTATGCAAACTTTTCAAAGATAAGACCATCTTCCTCCAGCCGTCAATTAATATAATAGATGAAGAAGAGACAACAGATGAGGTAAGTGCTGCTACTCTGAGCTGTATTCGTAGCGTGCATGCTTTCCCTACCAAACATACACTAATTTTAACAATGGATCTGTGATTATACAACATGCGGTCGTATCAGTTTTTAATGCTGCTAGTCAGAGCTATTGCTGTTTTGCTGCCACTAGAGGCGTAAGCTTCCCCCATTAGATCTGTTGCAAACACACTGTTGCAGATATGTCCTTGCTGCTCCAGCTTGGGGTGATGCTTCCCCCATAAGATTGGATCTACAGTGCTCGTCATATGCCGCTAACATCAGGATGTAATCACCATTCTACCAGGATCAGTTGTGTGGAAGAAAGAAAAAAATGTTCTACAGAAGTAAACCCAACCAAGTATAACAGGGATATGACATCATTGACAGGTGACAGTGTACCTACTTCAAGTAATACACTTGTCTAGTGATCCGGAATTCATGCATCTACTTATCGTGCCTAAACATCTAAGTATCAGCATCACTCGTTGCATTAATCCATCCAGCTGTTATTGGTGATGCATTGCTTAATTCTGTGTGAACCGAAGTTTTGATGCTAAAGCTCTGTATGTCATTAATTATGGATCAAGAACACCCATAAGGAACCATACCCGCCAAAGATTGTCTGAACTCTTGTGTCAGTGTTTCTCTTCTTCCCAATGAAACTCCAGAGAGAAACTAAACATCAACATCCGCTGCATCACTCACTGAATCGCATGAAAAGCATTTCAGCAAGAGATGGTCGAGTTTAATACACCAATCTGAATGCTTTACATCAGAAAAATATGTACATTGTGCAAATATTGTAGCAAGTGACCAACTGAGAACAGATTAACATTCTTAAAGATCACGGTGCATGCAGTTAAATTAATACAAACAAGTGTTTCAATTTTCTCTTGCAACCATCAGGGAAGACTCAAGAGATGAATGACTTCTGTAGTAATATGATTCTCTTCAGCAGTATATTTTCAATATTACTTTAAATGAATTTTGTAGCATTCAGATTTGATTTTTGATGTTTTTATTATGATCCTGAATGCCACTGTGTGACTGCTTCACAACATGTGACGTTACAAACCTTGAGATGGAGACATTTATCTTTAACACAGCACAGAACTAACTATTAATAGAAAAATGTCATTTGAAAACAAATAAAAAAGGTAAATAAATTAATAATTAAAATAAAATACATATATACAGATATATACATAAAGAGAGAGATCAAGTAACATGAAATAGAATAATAAAACATAAATTAAAAATGTTTTCATTGAAGCCACAAACAAACACAGAGGTTGCAAATTCAAATTTGATCACTAGATCATTTATCCACATCATTCTCTAAATCATATATGGAAACATTTTATTACATGCATTGATGAAAAAGCAAGCAATCCTTCATAATCATGATCACCAACAAACATGCTTTGAAAAGCTCAGGTGATCAGGCCGAACTCTTCCCTTCTACAAGTCCTTTAAATTAAAGAGTGTGTCGATAATAGACAGCCATTTTACAAGATAAGTGATCAGACAAAGCACATCCGTTCTCACTGTAATGTAATGTACATATTATCCAGAGACGTGTAATCTGCTTTCATTATTACATGGATGATTTCAGCTTTATATTTCATCGAGGCACAATGAAATATAACTATTCTCCAAACTAATGGATGATATCCAAAACCTGATGACTAATAATTACCCAGTGCTTAATTAAAAAACAAAAAAATGTGCCAAATGTGAGATTTTACAGTACAATCTGTCTCTTGATGGATGTATTCATGTCCTCATCCTCAGTTAAGGATCTGGCTGAACTGTCTGATAGCAATACTGTATGTCATTTAAAATGTACATTCCTCGTGCTGAGGAAACAAACTTCAGCTGGTCCAAAACGCATCAGCTAGATTGCTTACTAGATGTATGACACTATTAGCCTTGTTTTGTAACATTATTGGCTGCCTATTAAGTATTGTACACGTTTTAAAAGTCTGCTGATATCCCAGCTAGGATGTGACCAACTTTCAGTTTTTAATTCGGTCGAAATAATTTGTTAACATTATTTCACCACTTGTTATTTCACCATAGAAACATTGAAACAACATTTAATGCTTCAAAGCAAAAATGCGTGGCATTGTAAAGTTTGTTAGTACATCGTGAGTTTAGTTAAATAACCCTTGCCTTTTGGCTCATGCTACCGCCAACCCGTATGTCGAGGTCACTTCCGTGAGTTGGGAAAAGCACGTAAAAGTCTTGGTAGAAAGGGACGCATAAGGATGTAATGTAACGACGCCCAGTTCCAGGAATGCACTAATATTGTGTGGGTAGTACCAGTTTGTAACAATTATTAGTTAACACTAAGTTGTCAACACCTCGGAAAAAATTATAATTTTCGTTACACTACATCCTTATGCATCGCTTTCTGCCAGGACTTTTACTTTTATAGTGATTGACACTGGTGGGTGTGTCTTATCTCAAACTTCAGTTTCCTCCTGCTTATCCTCTCCATCAGCAAAATCTTACAACATCTGCGTCTCTTCAGTCGCTTTTTCTGATTCTTTCACTTGGCCTTCTGTCGAAGACAATGACAATGTTGTTACATACGGATATTGTTACAGCTACACAGTCTCAAACAAGACACAAGAGTTCATTAAAAATGCTGAAAATAACAGAAAATAAATTCACAAAATCAGGTCTCTGGGAGCTCCAGATAAGGAGGGGAGAAGATTATCAATGAATAATGACTTAAATTTTAGTCTGTTCCTCACAAAAACACCATAAGACTTCAGGACTATGGGGTTTTGTCCATTTTAAAGATTGACAACTGTTACTTTTGGGGTTAATTTTGCTGTTACTTTCTGACTGTTCATTTTCCCTTACTTAATACATATAGAACAGATATAAGAACTACTACTGCAAAAATCCACTGAAATGACCATTAGAAAATGGGATCCAAAAGTCTGAGACCACTAGTAAAAACATATATATATATATATATATATATATATATATATATATATATATATATATATATATATATATATATATTCATACGTTGTTTTCTTTCTTTCTTTCTTTCTTTCTTTCTTTCTTTCTTTCTTTCTTTCTTTCTTTCTTTCTTTCTTTCTTTCTTTATTTATTACAAGAACTTAAAATGTTAAAATCTTAAAACTTTATTTCTAGGATCAAATGAATTTTCTCCACAACACTCACATGGAACACGCAAACAAGAGAAACACACACTCGTTACTCTGCTCGACCAGATTTGAGGACCATGTTGTAAATAAAAGAAAGAATAGCTACTATAATGATTGGTGTTTTACTCACCAGTGTCGCGCAAATTGAATCTCTTATGTGTGGTCTTTTTGCTGTTGATGATCTGTAGTTTATAATGTCCATAGTCTTCAGTTCTGATGTTTGTGATGGTCAGAGATCCAGTCTCGTCCAGCTTCACTCTGCCGGCGAATCTCTCATCAGTTTTAGCTGTCCTTGTAGCATTTATAGCAACAAGACTCTTTTCAGCTCCAAACGTCCACAGAATCAGATCATCTGTCTGTATTTCATTATCATTCTGGAGACGGACAGAACCTCCTCTCGTCCCTGACTCTGTCTTTACTTCATGTCACAGAATCATATAAAACAAGAGAAGTGCAGAAGACAAAAAAAGTGATTAAATTCATTTAGTTTGCAGTTTCAAAATCAGATACATTTAGATGACCTTTTTAAAGCTAGTCTGACATGTACCAACAACTATATTTTCATGTATTATCTTTTGACACAAAGCTAACCTAATGGGATAGATTTCCAATGTCTTCTCAGACTTTTGGTGCCCATGGTATGTGACTAATGAAATGTCAGTTATGGAAAATTATGCTGTTATCTTCAAAATGCAAATATAGTGCAAACACACTAAAAATGTAGCCTACTACTCAAACCAAACTCAACGAGTTAATGTGTAAACTATCATTTCAAACTGGCTCAATAAAGCATCTGTAGGAATGTTTTGCAGTATATTTTGTCTTTAATCTACTAATTTTACAACTTTATTCTCATTATTTATTCTTAAAATCTGAGTTTCTTTTATAAAATGTAGCAAGGTACTAAATTAACAGTAATTAAAATCTACAAGTTAAATTTGGTTTAATTTCATCTAAACTGTTCACAGAGTGCACGATCATTAACACTTGATAAACTCACCACCCACGGAAATGGTGAATCTCTTGTATTTGGTTCTTATTTTGCTGCTGATCTTTAATATATAGAGTCCAGAGTGAATGGTTCTGATGTCCGTGATGGTGAGATCTCCAGTCTGAACATTCAGCTTCAGTTTGCTTCGGAATCTCCCATCAGCACCATCACGTGTAGCAGGTAAGTTCATCTTGGTCTCTTCATTGATTTCAGCTATGAGATTGTCTTCACCTTCATCTTCATAATACCACTGTATCTTGTCATCTTCATGTAGTTTAGTATCAGTGGGTAAACGGAGTTCATCTCCTTCCTTCACTGACACTTTCTTCTCTTCAAGTTTCACAGCAGCACATAGAAACGGACATCAAAAATGTGTTTATGAGATCAAGTAAGTGTGCAGGTGTACATCTCAATTATATAAAAACTATTTGGGGGTTAGTTTGGTTTGGCATACTTACAAATACAAGCTTTGCTTTACAAAGAGATCCTTTTCACTGTGACAAAAGGTGCATTTACACTGTTTAATGCTGCACAGGTGGCATACATGCATTTATACAGAAACTGCACTTGCAGGAATAATAATGAAATTAATGTTTTAAATATGAACTCAGCTGCATAAAGATGCCTTGGGTGACACTGAGAAATCTGCTAGGATTTGAAGGGCAAATTAATCAGTTCACTCAGAATTAAGATGGTTCGACTCTGAGAAAGAAACTTGCACCATGTGACCCTTAAGGCCACATTTCACACCATGAACAATGACTACAAAGATAACTATATCAGCGTCCACACCAGTGATAACGTTGTTTATTCTAAGCGCACACTGCAGTTTTGTTGTCTGTTGCTTTAAATGCTGACGCTCTTTAAATGGATACTGATTGGCTGTCAACGGTTTTTATCATTCATAAGCTGAAAAAAAAAAATCTTTTGAAGGTGATTCCAATGATATTGTTTCACTGTGCTGTTATCATTATAGCTGTGGTGTGAACTCTGCTATTCTTTAATATTTAGAACGATTTAAAGGACTTTATCTTTATCGGTACAGTTATCGTCTCTGGTGTGAACAGGCCTTTAGGAATCCCATATACTAAATAAAGCAAGGGTGTATAGTTACATTCAAGTTATTTCAAGGCATGAAAAAATCACTAAAATATGTCATTTTGGTGATCAAAGATTAGTTTTAAGGGATAAAATGATTGACTAGTTTTGAAAAAAAGCTTGTCATACCCAAACATTCAGATAATAAATTATTTTAAGTAAGAAAGATGATTCATTTAGACGTGTTTGTGTTGGAAGATGTTCTCAGGTTTCAGAGTTTCTGTATTAGTGGTTAAACATGACAAATATCTGAATGACAGACAACAAAAATTCAGCTATGGGGATACAATTCATAAACGCAGACCAGCAATATGCCCATACGATCTTGAAAAATTCACGTACATTGAACTAAGCATTATGGAGCTGTTGTATTTTCCTCTTAATTCTGTATAATCAGACTTCATTGCAGCATGATCAATGAAGAAGAAACCTTTAAATATTGATCTAATATAGCATTATAAAGCACATGGTTTTTCTTCTTGCTGTATTTGCTGTAATAGTCACCCATTTGTTTACTTACCAAGTAGTTGAGAGATCTTGCGGCGATAGTAAATCACAACAGCAGCTAAAACTGCAGCCACCAGCAGAGCAGCAAAAACCACAATCCCTGCTATAGCACCTGGAGACAGACCCGGATCTGAAACAGCTTGTCACAGTGTCTGGTCTGTTTCCCCGGGTGTCCACTAGAGGTCTCCTTCCCTTCCTGTCACTATACACTCTGGAACCGCATTCCCCAATCCTTTGTCTGTTCTCATCACTCGTGATTCCACTCAGCTGTTCCCTATCACATTGTTAGTGTCTGTGTATAAATACCCTGTCTGTTTCAGTTCACGTCACGGAGTCATTGTTAACCGTCACTACACTTCTGGTCTGCGTTCTTGCCTGTTTCTTGTTTTATTTATTTGTATTTTGGATTTTGGATTGCTAACATGGACTTTGAACCTTGCCTGGATGACTATGAGATGGATTACACTTTAATAAACACCTACTGCCATGCTGCATTTGGATCTACCTATTTTCCTGTGTGTCCCCGTGACAGAATGACTCCGTCACCATATAGATCCAGCGGTATGAGTTTTCGTGATTTTTCCTCAATCACGAGGAAGGAGAGGAAACAGCGGAATGGGAATCATCAAGCTGAAGAGGAGGAGCCACGCATGACGTTAGATGAGTGTTATGCCTTGTGTGCTCATATCAGGGAGGAGAGTGCTGCGCTCCCGGTTAATTCCGGGGAGAGAACAGCACCCAGTCGCTCGCGGACAAGGAGGAAGAAGAAGACTTCTCGTCTCCCTAATGTCCCGGAGGTCGTCTCCGTGCAGCCCGCTGTGGTTCCGGAGGTAGTCCCTGTGCAGCCCGCTTTGGTTCCGGTGGTCGTCTCCGTGCAGCCCGCTGTGGTTCGGGAGGTATTCCCCGTACAGCCCGCTGTCGTCCCGGAGGCCGTCCCCAAGCTGCTTGCCCTGACGGCAACTCCCCAGTGCCTCGCCCTGCCGGCGCCGCCCCAGAGTCTCGCCCTGCCGGCGCCGCTCCAGCAGCTTGCCCTGCCACCACCTCTCCAGCGCCTCGCCCTGCCGGCGCCACCCCAGCGTCTCGCCCTGCCAGCGCCGCTCCATTGTCTCGCCCTGCCAGCACAGCTCCAGCAGCTTGCCTTGCCGGCACCGCCCCAGCGCCTCGCTCTGCCAGCGCCATCCCAGTGCTTCACCCTACCGGTTCCACCGATGCAATCTACCGATCCAGAGACTGTTCAGGTCACGCCTGCCGAGCCTGTGTCTTCGGACAAGAAGGCCGCCGCCGAGCCTGTTCACGTCACGTCTGCCCAGCCAGAGACTGTTCCTGAGCCTATGTCTTCGGACAAGATGGTCGTCGCTGCCACCAAGCCTGTTCACGTCACGCCTGCCGAGCCTGTGTCTTCGGACAAGATGGCCGCCGTCGAGCCTGTGTCTGAGCCGGTGGTGTCTGTTCCTGAGCCTGAGCCGGTGGTGTCTGTTCCTGAGCCTGAGCCCTCAGTGACCACGACACTGGCCATTATGGCCACAGCCATGTGGTGTGTGTGGGCTACGCACACACTTGAGCCGGTGGTGTCTGTTCCTGGGCCGGTGGTGTCTGTTCTTGGGCCGGTAGTGTCTGTTCCTGAGCCGGAGCCAGTGTCTGTTCCTGAGCCGGAGCCGGAGCCAGTGTCTGTTCCTGAGCCGGAGCCAGTGTCTGTTCCAGTCCCTGAGCCGGTGGAGTCTGTTCCAGTCCCTGAGCCGGTGGAGTCTGTTCCAGTCCCTGAGCCGGTGGAGTCTGTTCCAGTCCCTGAGCCGGTGGAGTCTGTTCCAGTCCCTGAGCCGGTGGAGTCTGTTCCAGTCCCTGAGCCGGTGGAGTCTGTTCCAGTCCCTGAGCCGGTGGAGTCTCCGCCGTGGCCGCCCGAGGGGTCGTCTCCGCCGTGGCCGCCCGAGGGGTCGTCTCCGCCGTGGCCGCCCGAGGGGTCGTCTCCGCCGTGGCCGCCCGAGGGGTCGTCTCCGCCGTGGCCGCCCGAGGGGTCTCCTCTCTGGCCGCCTGAGGGGAGGTCTCCGCCGTGGCCGCCCGATGGACTATCTCCACCCTGGCCGCCCGAGGGGAGGTCTCCACCCTGGCCGCCCGATGGACTGTCTGCTCCGCCCTGGCCGCCAGATGGATTGTCTGCTCCGCCCTGGCCGCCAGATGGATTGTCTACTCCGCCCTGGCCGCCTGATGGGTCGTCTGCTTTGCCCTGGCCATCCGACGACTACCTGCTTCGCCCTGGCCGCCGGCTAAACCGTCACCCCCTGTTTACGTTCCCTTCCATGGTCCTGGCCCTCCATCCCTCCCCCTGATCCTCCACCGTTCCACCTCCCTCCTGGACTCTTGTTGGTTTTTGGTTTTTGTTTCTTGTCGTGGAGCGTCTGGTAGCCGCTCCGTAGAGGGGGGGTTATGTCACAGTGTCTGGTCTGTTTCCCCGGGTGTCCACTAGAGGTCTCCTTCCCTTCCTGTCACTATACACTCTGGAACCGCATTCCCCAATCCTTTGTCTGTTCTCATCACTCGTGATTCCACTCAGCTGTTCCCTATCACATTGTTAGTGTCTGTGTATAAATACCCTGTCTGTTTCAGTTCATGTCACGGAGTCATTGTTAACCGTCACTACACTTCTGGTCTGCGTTCTTGCCTGTTTCTTGTTTTATTTATTTGTATTTTGGATTTTGGATTGCTAACATGGACTTTGAACCTTGCCTGGATGACTATGAGATGGATTACACTTTAATAAACACCTACTGCCATGCTGCATTTGGATCTACCTATTTTCCTGTGTGTCCCCGTGACACAGCTAAAGAATTTGACACAGTCTAAATTTTAATCGGATTCAGTTTGAAGGTTTCTCTCTGTAAATCATATTATTATGAGAGAAGACTTCATTTCCCACAATTAGTTACCATGATGATTTTCTTAAATTTTTCATGTTGTGTCATATTTCTTGTTCTGTGTCTCTGCTGTGCTCAATATTGAAAAATCGAATATTGTTCACACAACATAAATATTACAGTCAATGAGATGACCCGAAATGACTTCAAATATATACACTGCTGTGAATTATAAGACACTGTATTTAGTGTATTGTGTGAAGTCTAAGTAAGTCTGACTATGTGTTTGTCACGGTGCACATCTGAGGTGTCTCAGCTGAAGGAAATAATACATCATTTATTGGCTTTAATATATCGGACAAATTTTCTTATCGGGCAGATAACGATAACATTAAAATTGAACACATATAAGCCGATTTATCATGCATCCCTATAAACAAGTGTGAAATATTTGCTACACTTCCTTCTAAAGGGGTTTAAACGGGTCCTTTTAAAGGTTGTCCAAGAATCTACTCCAAGTTTCTGATCTAATTATTCCTTATGTCATCATTATTACATTGAAAGACTGGCTCTTTACAGACTCAGAGTTACTCACCTTTGACAGAAAGAAGGAATCGCTGTGAGCTCTCACGGCCTCTGATCTGTAGTTCATAAAGTCCACTGTGTTCGGTTCTGGTGTTTGTGATGGTCAGAGATCTGATGATCCAGCTTCAGTCTGCCTCTGAATCTCTCATCAGCTTCGTTTAATGATGTCTCTTTAGTTTCCACATCAATTTTAGCCAGGAGAATGCCTTCATCTCCAAACCACCACACGATCAGATCGTCTCTCTTTACTTCAACGTCAGTTTTTAGAGTGACAGACTCTCCCTCCTTCACTGACACTGACTTCACTTCATCCGTCTTACCAACCACACCTGGAAACAAGCAGAAACAGTTTCTCAGCAAGAGATTCAACTTATAATGCATTTACTCTGTATCTGGAAAGAGTACATTGAAATTAATTGTACATGTAATATAGGCATCATTTCAGATATTTATAGCTTTTAATTGTTGAAGAGAAATGTTAATAATAAAGCTAATAAAAAGCATTATTTCTGCTCGTATTAGTACATAAGATCATAAACATTGTTGACAGATAACAGATCACACTGTCATGTGACACAGAAAGAAACATCATATTACTGTCTCAGTTTGAGTTAACTGATTCACATATAATACGTGTGCATAAATATAGACCTTATAAATTAAGTAATTTCATACGAGTAAAAATGGGTGAGTCACTCTTACAAATGTTTTAGGCAACACTTTATCTTAAGGTGATGTGGTTACTCGTTACTACATGTGGTTACTATAGTAATAACAGTAAATTGTGCATAATTACAATTAACTAAACCCTAAACCAAACTCTGGAGTAAGTACATGTAGTAATATTACTCAGTTCTTATTTGAGTAACAAAGTAACAACATCACCTTAAAATAAAGTGTAACCATGTTTTATAATAGCCTATATAACATATTTGATGTCTCTTGTGGTGTCCGAGATGGTTAATTATAAATAATAGAATGATCTAATTAATACACAGTCAGTGCTAATCTAAACCGGATCATTGTTACATAGAAAGACCTGGGATAGCCTACTCACCAAAGACAGTAATATTAAATATCTTTATCGTTGTCTTTTCTCTAGAGATAGAGAGTTTATATGGTCCTGAATGTCTGATTCTGGTGTTTCTGATGGTGAGAGATCCAGTGTTTTGGTCCACCTGTAATCTGTCTCTGAATCTCACATCATCTGTGAAATAAATGGAGTTCAAGTCCCCCTTTCTCGTTATTTGAGATATGACAGAGTCTTTAGGTCCAAACAGCCACAGTATGGTATCATCGTTCCGTATGTCAGAGAGATTAGTGTGTAGAGTGACAGAATCTCCCTCCATCACAGCCTCCGTCTCTGCACCACACACACCTAGGTCGGAAACCATCAGTTTACAGATCATACATTTTTCCTGATGTAAGGAATGGTGTTCAAAATACAATTCATATAAAAAAGCTAACTTTACGGTTTATGGTAGAATTGGTTAGACCCTGTAAATGAACAAATTCCAGAAATAATAGGAATTACAGCAAATTCACTTTTTTTTTTTGCTAGACAAATTGGGTGTGCTGGGTAGGAGGGCGTGGTGAGAAAAAAATTATTTCCAAGATATCGACCGGCAACTGATTTAATGCGATTTGCAATGTAACACAAACAACCACATTTGCCACATTTTAAGTGTTGGAACAACCGCATTTGCCACATTATTTAGCCTACGTCTCTGTTTCTTCGGCGCCATTTCCCCTATTCAACGCACAGGCTGCCGGTGTCTAATTGAAAACCGAAAGATAAACAGAAATACATTACTTACCGTCCATGAAAAACAAGATTAGAAAGAGCAATAACATGTTCTGCACGTTAGAGAGGCGAAGAATCTTAATCAAATCCCGCAATCTCCCCTGTTTCAGAACCGCACAGCCGACTGACATGCGTGAATGAATCACACAAAAAAGTCAACAGAGAGACGTTTTTGCCAACGTTTTTTTATTCAATTTACTACAGTATATTACCCCTCCACATGTTATTTTTTTGTCGGTAAGAAAACTTTTTCGATGTCAACAAAATAGCATGACATCCACTTATGTCAGTCATAACCCAGCAAACACAGAACGTTGGCACAACGTAGCCAACCTTCTAACAACGTTTTAACAACATGGCCAAAAGGTTGATATAACTACGTTGTGTAGTGAAGGTTGCTACAGCGTTGTCACAATGTTGGCATTAAACCACCGTTCACCCAGCAAACACAGAACTTTTGCGCAACGTAGCCAACCTTCTAACAACGTTTTAACAACATGGCCAAAAGGTTGCTATAACTACGTTGTGTAGTGAAGGTTGTTACAGCGTTGTCACAATGTTGACATTAAACCACCGTTCAGGGCCATTGCTTAAGGTTGTGCCTAGGGTGTCTGGACAACCACTGGACTACATAATGTACTCGTCACTGCCCTGAAGCGCGAAAATCAGCCTTTTTAATTCCAACCACCTGTTGTTGGGCTCATTGTGTTCTCATTCATCACCGAGCAAGGATACGTGAGTATTGCGTTTAGCCTACCTCAGCTATCAAACACAATCTGCAACTTTAATTTCTAATGTGATTAATGTAGCATCGCTCGAACTGTTTAGTTTTTCGTTTGATTTTTCCGCTTTTTAGTCTCATTCGTTTCTTTGCTCCTCTGGATTTGTATATGTTTCCCCGGTGACACCGGCTTTCGGCTACTGTCTGCCAAACAGACCCGATTATGTTCATTAAATGTTCTGATCTGCCTTTGCTTTTTATGTTTTATTTATTATACTTAAAATAAATTTGTATATTCGTTTATTTCTTTTTTTTTTCTTTTTTCACAAATGTTTGACTTTTGGAAGTGTAGCCTAATTTGATTAAATGCAGTTTTAATAAAGTTGAATTAACGAAACCTTGTGTCATTTTTACTCTTCAAAGTGTAGGCTACACTTGCAGGTGTTGATAGCCCTATTAAATAAAAATATAGATAAACAATAAACGATAAAAGTATATAATTATCTAACAAAATGCACCATATAAAAATATTGTCAGAACGTCGTCTCTCAGTTGCTGAATGTCGCGCAGCAACGTTGCCACAGCCCTGTCGCGTCTTACAATTCTACGTTGTTACAATGTTGCGAGCACGTAGACAGCGACGTTGCCATAGCAGAAATGCAACATGCCAGAGACGTTGCCACAACGTAAATGTGTTTGCTGGGAATCGTTACTAGGCAACCAGCAATGGGAACGCCTGCTAGCTAGAGAACTCTCTGGGCACTGACGACATGCAGCGACAAAAGTGAAAGTGTTTGGCAAACGGTTATTAGGGAATATGGTTAACGCTTTTGTTTTGTTCTGTGTGTGCTTGTGTCGTCTGGTTGGTAAGTTATTAATGTTTTATGACTTCACTTGTTCTTTTAGATACTATCCCAGCAAGCAATAGCCGTCTTTTCAACGTCTGGGTTAAATATAGACCCGATATAGTCCGGCTATGTGTAACCCACTTTTAGCCCAAATAACATTTAATCTGGATAAATGTATTTTTTTCCAAAATAACTTGTGAGATGTATGATATTCCATCATGTAAGCAAAGTCTACTGTGATTACAAGTTGTTTGGTTTGCTTTATTTTACATGTTATATGTGTAGGCTGTGCGTAGCCACGATTTAGCTCGTATTCAGACCCGGCTATGCGTAACCCACTTTTAGCCCAAATAACATTTAATCTGGATAAATGTATTTTTTTTTCCAAAATAACTTGATAGATGTATGATCCATCATGTAAGCAAAGTCTACCGTGATTACAAGTTGTTTGGCTTACTTTATTTTAGGCTACATGTTATAGGCTGTGCGTAGCCACGATTTAGCTCGTATTCAGACCCGGCTATGCGTAACCCACTTTTAGCCCAAATAACATTTAATCTGGATAAATGTATTTTTTTCCAAAATAACTTGTGAGATGTATGATATTCCATCATGTAAGCAAAGTCTACTGTGATTACAAGTTGTTTGGTTTGCTTTATTTTACATGTTATATGTGTAGGCTATGCGTAGCCACGATTTAGCTCATATTCAGACCCGGCTATTGTAGCCCACTTTTAGTCAAAACTGATTAATTGTAGTTTTTTGCCAGGCAGTGCATGAAATGGTTGATATTGCATCATGTTCGCATTGGTAATGATATCTACAAGGTTCAATGTGTCATTTCAAGACATGGTCGATCTGTAATCACGATTTAGCTCTGAATTGGACGGGCTGCGGTCTGCTTTAGCCCACCTGGCGAAATGAAGGCAATCTGGTCTACGTACGGCTTGGCTATAGCCCTGATTCAGACCAGCGATATAGTATAAGAATATTAGTCTTAAAAATGTTTTCGCTCACACAGCTTAATGTTTGCTGTCACACATAAACATAACATTCATACATAAATCTACGATATGGCTGTCTATCATTTCAAATTAAATCAAATGCAATTGCATTTCTCAACCGCTAGATGGCACAATCGAAACACTACTGAGACATGAGGCTTGTTTGAGATGAGCAAAATCTGCGCAGAATCGATCACCGGTGATCAGCGCGAGATGCATGCCGGTTAGAAATGTGTCCGAGTGCGGTCCGCCTTGCTCTGATGTCATGCTGACGTATGTCAAAAATCTCTCGCGAGCGCAAGGCACACCTGTCGGATTCTGCAGTCGAGCGCAGTTGCTCTCCACCGACTGCGCTGATCAAAAGCATGATGGGAAACGACTTGCTGACGACACAGCTTAATGTTCATTGGTTTAAACAACCGTGATGTATTGTTCTCTTTTAAAATGTTTGATTTTAAAACTCTGATATCATGTTTTATGTGTATACGTTATGTGATAATATTCCCAAACTATCTCAGTGCGATCTCTATGGGTTATGCAATGTAATTTTTATGTAAAAAAAAGAAAGAAAAAAACACACGTCTGTATTAAAGAAAAAAGACTGATAAACATGTATTATATAAGTAGGCTACTTTGGGTGTCTTGTTCATTATATTTATTTTCATATAAAAGCAACAGAACTTAAATTCCATCCAGTTTATTAGCAACACTGTGAACGAGCGTGAATCCAGTGAATCCCGCGATATCCGCCTTTGATCTCGCAGGTGTCAGATCCACTGCGAGAAGAGAGAACTGTCCGGCTTGCCTGCGCTTTTTTCACTCCTCCCCTCACTGCAGCCGCCTACTCTCGCCTACATTTCAGGTGAGGCAAGGCGCATCTCAAACAAGCCTATGACTACTGGGACTACTGGCATTGCGCGACTAGATCACTTTAGCCAGATCTCGCGATACACATTTCCTCCATTTTCAATTTTATTTTACACGAGGCAGCTGTCGGAGAGCAACGGGCGAGCGACACTCTGAAAACCTTCAAATTTCTACTTCGATCTTGTAAGTATGCGTGTTATTTTTGTTATGTTTATTGTTTAAAGTAGTTAGTTTTTATAATGTGTAGACCGTGACATTTTAACATTACCAATGCAGAGTAAGCCTACTATTTTTCTCCAACAAGTTAACGTTACCTGCACGTGTTATTGCAACTGTGCCCTTAATCTAAAATGTATCTAAATTCAAGGTGGTAAGCATGAAACTATGAAACTTATTTTATTTTTAAAATGAGAAGTTTCATGAAACTATGAAACTTATCATTTTATTATTAAAGATACTAATATATTTTTGTTTTTATATTAGATTAGAGTAAGTAATAATAGTTTTTGATTTAATGCAAATTTTCAAAGTACTTTACATAAAACTTAACAGCAACATATGCAACATGAAAAGAAATTATAAAAAAAATATTTGTTCCTTTCCAATTAATAAAAGGTAGTGGCAAACAGTAAAGTCTTTAAACTTGATTTAAAAGAATTCAAATATGCAGCATACATTCAGTTTTCAGTGAATTTGTTTCAGATATATGGTGCATAAAAACTGAATGCTGCTTCTCCATGTTTTCTTTTGACTTTGGGGATATAAAAGTAGCTGGCTAGTGGCTACTGTCCCAGATGACCTGAGAGGTCTGCTCTGGATGGTTCATAATGCATCAGAAGATTAGAAATTTACTTTGGCCTTAAAATGTTAATTTAATAACTAACTGTAGTATTTTGATATTAATTCTTTGACAGACAGATAGCCAGTGTAAAAACATCAGAACTGGAGTGATGTAATCCACTTTAAAGACACTATCGCAAATTATCCAGCAATCAGTCAACAAACTACAGCAATTGAATATACAGAACACTTGTCACTGACTACCATTAAATGTCTTGTTACCAACATTATTCATAATATATATTTTTTGTGTGTGTTCAACAGAAGAAAGCCATCCAGGTTTGGAACCAAGTGAAAGTGAGTAAATGATTACATGATTTTTTTTTTCTTTTTAAGTGAACTACCCCTATAAGTATCCTTTTATGTTTATAAGAGTTATATGAGTAAGTGATAAAGAATGATTTATAGGGATAGTTTGCTTTGAAATTAAATTTTGGTATGTTTTAGCTTACCTTAAGGGCATCCAATATGTAGGTGTCTTTGTTTCCGCAGTAGTTTTAATTTTGATATTTTAGGGTCAAACCGTTCTTGTCAGTCAGTCATATAATGCAGGTCTATATGGTCACTACCTGAAAGAGCATGATTGTTGTCACGATTTGTTATGATTTCTCTTACATTAAGAGCAGGCTTTTTGACGTGCCTACATTTGTAATTAAAAAATTTTGGTTAGAAGGAAAAATTGTCTAATGAACAGTTCTGTTTAAAAATCCATACTGAAATCGAACCAAAAGCCTCGTACAGAATCGTTCAATACGTGTATCGTTACACCCCTAATATTATATATATATATATATATATATATATATATATATATATATATATATATATATATATATATATATATATATATATATAATTAGTGCATCGCCATTATGCAGGCAAAAAATTTCAATTATTGATATTAATTTATTAATAATATTGATATAAATTATATAGTCTCAATCTATATTCCGTTAACTCTATATTGGCCAGCTCTAGTGTGCAACCTAGCAAAAGTGAATGACTGTAATTAGTTAAAAATGATTGTCAACAATGCTTTTCTTGAGCAATAATATTTTTCTTTTTCTTATTTGACAGACGCAGTGATGACCAACTTTCCTTCGGCGACTGAATGGGAAATAAAAAATTAAATTTCTGCTCTTTTTAAACAAGCATCAGGGAGAGCAGGGAGTGGTGGTTATGAATATAAAGCTAACAATTAATTTTTAAAAATTTTAGTATCTTAAGTCGTTTTACAAATTTTCCACTATTTTATGTTCATTTTTATGTTTGAATGTTGTCTAAGTTGTTAATATAATTGTTCTAAATAAATCCTTTATATTCAATTAGTTTGGATGGATTTTCCTTTATGAGAACCTGTTATATTTGAGTGAAAATCCTTATGCCTCATTTTGTTGTCTATTACATGTATATGTAGTGTAATTGATGTCTATTCTTGGGCTATGGTTAGACGTCTATTAGATTTTCACTGACAGCCCAAATTCAGCCTTGGTTTAGCCTAGACCCATATTGCCTGTCTATTAGACGTATATATGTAGTCGTTTAATAGCCGTATAATTAATGACTAGTTCTTGGGCTATGGTTAGGCGTCTATTCTTGGGCTATGGTTAGACGTCTATTAGATTTTCACTGACAGCCCAAATTCAGCCTTGTTTTAGCCTAGACCCATATTGACTGTCTATTAGACGTATATATGTAGTCGTTTAATAGCCGTCTAATTAATGATTAGTTCTTGGGCTATGGTTAGACGTCTATTCTTGGGCTATGGTTAGACGTCTATTCTTGGGCTATGGTTAGACGTCTATTAGATTTTCACTGACAGCCCAAAATTAGCCTGATTTTAGCCTAGACGTCTAGGCTATGTTTAGACGTCTATTAGACGTCTATTAGACGCAAAATTGCTTGCTGGGATCTGTTTAACAGTCAGGATTGTTTTACTGTTGTTTCAGTAATAATAAAAAAATAATAATTTTCTAATAATAATCTTTAATATCTTTACAAAAACAATTTTATTGATTAGTTTAGGAGCCTGGAGTGTAATTTTGTTGAACGAATACTATAAATGTAGGCGACCAAAACAAAGTTTGAACTTGAAACGAAATTGAAATCAATAATAGGCCTATATCATATGTTTTCTACATTTATTCATCTAAAAGTGCTTTATAACATTTCTTAACATATTTAATTTTCTCATGCAAATTATATTACTCCATGATCCAATCAGTAAATATAACATGTAAACTGAATAACATTAAATGAGCTGATCCACAGATGAGTGTTTTAATGTTTCACTTCTGTTAGTACGCAAAAACGAGTACTAAAAAACTTCATGTGACACTCAAAAAGAAGAATAGCTTGTGTCCATTAATGAGGAACAAATAATTTCAGAACCACCCAAAACAGCTTGACTGCCATGTATGAGTTCTGCAGTCTTGCAAATGCTCTTATTTTATAATCAACAGTATAGACCTGCATAAATAAGATATTTATTGTACATATTATTACATATTATGGATTGGGGCCAATGCCGAAGGGCCCTTGATTATTGGATGCTGTCCAGAAATGTGTTTAGGCTAATATGTGTGCCTCGAAGCCTTTTCTCAACTTTTCTCTATAATTTATTTAATATTTCAATAATGGTTTTGTTATACTGAACAGACAAATTGTGGCTTGTGACACAACAATTACACAATATGGCTATTCAGTATAACAAAACCGTTATTGAAATATTAAATAAATTATAGAGAAAAGTTGAGAAAAGGCTTCGTATTTCGTTGAACGGGCCTTTAGTCTGTGACAATATATTTCTTGTTTGTTTTCCTGATGTGACAGATGCAGTGAAGTCAGTGTCAGTAATGGAGGGCGATTCTGTCACTCTAAACACTCATGTTACTGAAACACAGCAATATTTGATGATACAGTGGACGTTTGGAAGCACAAGAATCGCTGAAGTCAACAGACTCACACAAACCAGCTCTACTTATGATGAGAGATTCAGAGACAGACTGAAACTGGATGATCAAACCGGATCTCTGACCATCACAAACACCAGAACCACAGACTCTGGACTTTATCAACTAACAATTCTCAGTGGAGAGACCAAATACACAAGTTTCAATGTTACTGTCAATGGTGAGTTGACTATTATGGTTTAATTTACTGACCATTCTTCATTTGAAATGTATCTTTGTCATTGTAATATTTTATTTTTAATTATTTTTTTGTTTTCTATTCTTTTCAATATTTCTTACATCCACATCTTATGATACTGACTGCTTTAATTAAGAGCAGAAGTGTGTGAGACTGGCATCACAGTTATCTATCATTATCAGTGACTCCACAATATTCTTCATCATCAGAAAGATCATCAAGCTCAAATTGTGTGAGGTCCAGCTGGGCTGTGAACAATTCAACCATCAACGAGACTGAGGATAACAACATTACTGAACTCTATCAGCCAAGTTCAGGTACATCATGATGATATTAGTGTTTATTTACAGAGCAGAACTCTGTTAGATGTGTTCAGGTCAATCAGTGTGATATTAGTTTTTCAGTGAAATTCACTGTTAGTTCACAGTGGCCTGTGTAATGGAGCTAGTAAGAGCTGTGCAGGTAAACCTCACTCCCCTGATCTCAAGAAGCACACTAGCGATTGATGCTATGCTGCAGTTTTTTGCCTCCCATGCCGTGGACCATGGTTCGAATCCCACTCAGAGCGGGTCAGCAGGACTGGTTTCACCTGATCGAAGTTAAAACCTAATACATATTCATTGCATTGATGCAGTATATATAGATATTGATTCATATTACATCTGATGAGCACCCTATAATCGACTGCATTACACAATTAAACTGCAACATTTGCATTGCATTTATGCATTTGGAAGATGCTTTTGTCATGCTTTTATCTAATTTTAAGTGATTTACATTGCATTCAGGGTTTACATTTGATCAGCTCATGCATTCCCTGGGATTTATGGTTTATGGCTATTGGGGGTAAGGAATTTGCTTGCTTTTTTGTATGTGAGTTTACAGGAATTGTGAACAGACCGCAGAGGAGCGACAGAGAAATGAATCCCATGTCTGAGAGCCGTGTTGGGTCTGCTCTATAAAACATTAGTAGGCTACTCGATGAGAAAATAGATCATGGAGAAAGAATCTATGGGGCGCCGTTTGTAAAGCGGCTCACGCTGAAAATAACAGCAACATTTTGTCACATTTAACTTCAAACAATGTTAAAAAAACTGGTATGAATTTTTGATGGTCACTTTTTACCACATTTACAACAATATTTGTCAACTTAGAGATATTTTAAATAGTTAAATCTAAATATTAAATGTTACACCTAAATGTTAAATATTAAATCTAAATGCTAAATCTAAATCTAAATGTTGAATCTAAATCTAAATGTTAAATCTAAATGTTAAATGTTAAATCTAAATCTAAATGTTAAATCTAAATATTAAATCTAAATCTAAATGTTAAATCTAAATGTTAAATCTAAATGTTAAATCTAAATGTTAAATCTAAATATTAAATCTAAATCTAAATGTTAAATCTAAATGTTAAATGTTAAATCTAAATCTAAATGTTAAATCTAAATATTAAATCTAAATCTAAATGTTAAATCTAAATGTTAAATCTAAATCTAAATGTTAAATCTAAATGTTAAATCTAAATCTAAATCTAAATGTTGAATCTAAATCTAAATGTTGAATCTAAATGTTTTGGGTGAAACTAAATATTTAACTAATATGCAAATTCAAAATGCCGGAAGTGGCAAAATAAAAGCTCGAGGTGGTCAGTGTGTGTTTATAGCATGGTTTATAGTGTCAAATAATGAATAAAAACCATCTCATAATAATAACTATAAAATAACGATAATAACTACCTAAAATAATGAACACGTTTGGAGAAACTGTAGAGTTTCGTGATGAGAGTAATGACATGACATTCAGTCAAAGTGAGCCCCCTAGTGGCTGGCTATTATGGCTACAGGTCATAAGTCCCGCACTTTTCATAAAAGTGACACTAGCCTACTCTTCAAATACAGTTTCTCCAGACGTGTTTATTATTTTAGGTAGTTATTATCACGATAATCTATGTCCAAGAGTCCATTTCCTCGGATGAGATGGTTTTTATTCGTTATTTGACACTATAAACCATGCTATAAACACACACTGACCACCTCGAGCTTTTATTTTGGCACTTCCTGTTACCGGCATTTTGAATTTGCATATTAGTTAAATATTTAGTTTCAACCCAAACATTTAGATTCAACATTTAGATTTAGATTTAACATTTAGATTTAGATTCAACATTTAGATTTAGATTTAACATTTAGATTTAACATTTATATTTAGATTCAACATTTAGATTTAGATTTAGATTTAACATTTAGATTTAACATTTAGATTTAACATTTAGATTTAGATTTAACATTTAGATTTAACATTTAGATTTAGATTTAATATTTAGTTTTAGATTTAACATTTAGATTTAGATTTAACATTTAACATTTAGATTTAACATTTAGATTTATATTTATATTTATATTTAACATTTAGATTTAGATTTAACATTTAGATTTAGATTTAGCATTTAGATTTAACATTTAACATTTAGGTGTAACATTTAATATTTAGATTTAACTATTTAAAATATCTCTAAGTTGACAAATATTATTGTAAATGTGGTAAAAAGTGACCGTCAAAAATTCATACCAGTTTTTTAAACATTGTTTGAAGCTAAATGTGACATAATGTTACTGTTATTTTCAGCGTGAGCCGCTTTACAAACGGCGCCCCATAAGAATCCACATAATCACTCACATTTCTAGGAGAACTGAGACTAAAGACAGGGCTGAAGACGTTAAAAGAGTAGAATTGCCGATATTAAACAATCCTAGCTTATGTTTTTTTGCTGAAAAAGGAAAAGCTTGTGGATTCATTGCCTTCCCAATAGATGCTTGGGCTCCTACTCACCCACAAAACCATGATATACGTTTTATATGGAAACTTTATAGCATTTTTATTTTCTTTTTTCTCAGACCACGTCCACTGTTGTGGTTTCACTGAAGCTGTGATCCGATTGGCTCTCTCTGCTCTGGTGGGCGTGGCTACTGTTGCTGTGCTGGTTTATGACATCAGATCTACAAGAAGTGAGAGAAGAAGAGACCAGACATCACTGTCTCTGAGTCAAATCAGATCAACAGTGTGAACTGAGCAGAAGGTTTAGTTCCAGATATGAATAAAGCAGATATAAAGCAAACTTACATTGATTCTCTGCACAATTCCTGTTCCTAGCACAGCTATTTATCAACAGATTGTTTTTCAGCGTTCTCCTGTCCACATTTATAACGTCACAAAACAACATAGTTCAAACAGTTGTGTGTGGACATGTGATTCACTGAATGCACGTGATACACTATCAGATCAGTTTGTGAGGCGAAGTGAAACTGTTTGTAAAAGAGTCCAGCTTGTAGAGGAATTAAGGTCAATAGGGGAAAAGAAACCTCTTATACTTCACATTCTACATGTCCAAAACGGTTTTAATTGAATCTACTTTAAGGAAACAAGTCTGATTAATAAGATTTAAGCAAACTCCTATTCTTTTCCAACATCAATTATTATAACGCAGAAGATGCTGCTTTGACTCCCCCTTATTACTGAATATGCAAACACACTCTGTTTTTACATCGGGTCAGTGCATGTTGTAGTTCAATGAGAGTCTATTCTATGTGGAGCTCCGGCAGTGTCATTTGTATTAGGAGAAACATCTGAACTGTTCATCATTACAGTACTTCACTATACTAAATAGCAGACAAGATTAATGTTTTTTTTTTGGATATTAGACTTTATGTTTATGTCTCAGTTAATCTGTGCAAATATAGATCTAGACCAGAGTGTGGACCACTGGATCTAGACAACTCAAATTCTATAAAATATTTAACCTACTAATTAAGATAAGATGCTGTTTTTGTCTTTACTGGTTGTTGAATATTTTATGATGTTTGAACAATAGTGTGAATAAATCATGCTTTGACGACAAAAGAACTAAGAACCACTTACTAAATAAAAACAGTAAAATAAGACATACTGTGACTGCAACATCATGACAGAAAGTTTGAACACTGGCATAATCCACTTTATACAGCAGCTGTTTTAAAAAAAACACCTTGTTAATTATCAAAAATAATTACTTTAATAATTCGTTACACAGAACTTTATTATATTAAATACACCTTCACAAAATCCAAACATTCAGTGTAAGAAAATTATTTATAATAAGTTTTATTTGATTCACAGCTAATAAAGTTTTGACCTCGACAACCCAACTGCATTTTACCGAAAACTTGAGACTAGTTAACTTTCTAAAGAAGGCGCAATTGCTTGTTTGCTAAGGGGTCAAAATTCTTGTTTTTCCTGGGTCAAAATTTGTCTTCAGTGGTGGCCGACGGACACTGTCATCCTTTCTTACCCTCTTTTTTTTTTTTTAAACTGTGATTTTACCACTGGTTTGATTTGTTTACATTAGTTAATGTTGTTAGGGGTTAACAGTTTAGGACCCAAGGACCACATGTTTGAAAGAAGACCCGGAGTCAAAATTATAAAAAATGTAAGAAAAGTTTTACTGAATATAGTTTGCAGTTTCATCAGCAGAAGTCAGCTTCAAGACTCACACAGGAGTTCGTAGGCCGCCCCGCTTACAGTTACAAAGATCACAGCATTTATACCATTTCCAAGGTCTAAGCTACGTTATTGCTTACAGGTTGAATGATTCTCATTGGCTAAGAAATATATAAACATAGTAATTTTCCACACATATACAGATAGACAGAAGCATATCTCCATAGATTATGCCGCTGACACTCGGACCCTGAAGTTAGGCACGTCGTGACCTTCCAGGTCACAGATTTGGGTTGCTGGGTGCCAGCATGTCCCGAACAACAACTCAGTCAATCTCCAATAATGCCAGTGGTTCCTTAACCTGTAACCAAGAAGACTAACACACACACTGACACACAGCTTTTCCAAGGTTGGATTCGGCCAGGCTCTAACTATAAACAGGAGTCTCATCTCAAAACATCAAGATGAGTTATTTTTCTCAAGGATATAGGACACTTTAGTCTAAATGGAAAGTAAGGCTTTAACAAAGAAATGGTCCCTTAAACTATCGGCTCCAATGACCCCTTTATATTTTAACATGTTGAAGACCTTTCTCAAACACAAAACAAGTCCCTATTTAATTTCTTGAAGCCGGGCTAAATGAGCAAGCAATGTTACTGCATTCAGATATCAAATACAGACATTAAAGAATGCATGAAAAGAACATTTCAGTAATCACACTGGTAACTTCTATAACAAAATAAAATCTCCAGATAAGTCATTCAACTCATTTGATATTTAGAAGGAAAAATATAGATTAATACCTTGATTATAATCACTCATTACATATACATTGAAGCAGCAGTGGATTCCAATCCACACCCTTCAATGTATTAAGCTAACTAACATGAACCATGAGCAATACATGTGTTACTGTATTTATTCATCTTTGTTAATCTTTCTAATAAAAATACAGCTGTTCATTGTTTGTTGATGTTACTTCAGAGTGCATTATACTTAATGTTAACAAATACAACTTTTGATTTCAATAATGTTGGCTAATAGTAAATGGTGAAATTAACATTAATAGAATAGAATAGCCTTTATTGTCATTGCACTGTGGAGGTACAACGAAATTTAGGGTGCTCTCACAGAGCCACCCTTGCACCACACACACAAAAAAAAAGGTAACAAAAAAACTACAAAGGAACAATAGACAACATACATCAGGAAAAAAGACAAAGGCTAAACGAACGATGTTCTCTCGTTAAAATGTAAAATGTAAACGAAACAAAATATAAAAAGAATATATATATATGCAAGCAATAAGGTACGAGAGGCTGTGCTGTATCGTGAATAAGTAACCCCTTCAGCCGTATGGACAAATAGGCTAAACAAACGATGTTCTCTCGTTAAAATGTAAAATGTAAACGAAACAAAATATAAAAAGAATATATATATTTATATGTAAGCAATAAGGTACGAGAGGCTGTGCTGTAGGAATAAGTAACCCCTTCAGCCGTTACTTATTCACGATACAGCACTTGCCTCGAGTACCTTATTGCTTTTATAAAACGGTTGCCACACAATACAAATATTAAAGCCGAAAAATATTTATCTATGCAACTTTCATGAAGTAAAATCACTAAAAGCATTCCTTCCGCTGGAAAAAAATAGTCCCTGATCGTAAACAGCAACAGAAGTTACATACATTATTTCGCCGATGGGACTCAAAGGCATCAGACATAAAGGCATCAGACGAAACGGACTCAGACTAAAGGGCATCAGACTAAAAGGCATCGGCGAAAACGGACTCAGATGTCATCACATGTACGCGATTCATAGCTGAAAGAACGCTTTACTTGATACATTTCTAAAGTCTCTAAGGTTAATTAAAAACAAGAAAAGTTACAGATTCTTGAAATATTATGATATTTTTGACAATACCACTGATGCATGTTTCCTCTGTGTATGTCTTTTATTTATTTATTTTATATATGTGAAGCTTTACATATACTTGATATAATTTAAAGGAGAACTTGGTAACTTTTTTAACTTAATAAAACTGTCTAGAATTCCTTTAGATGGTTAAACAACCTGTTCTGGTGATATTGGTGACTTTCCCCGCTCCCCCCAGCGTTCCCAGGTGGAAAACCAACCTTGCAACTTGGGGACTACCGTCCCGGCAAGATAGAAATTGGAAGTCTCGTGAGAAGCGAGAACGAGAACGAGAGCGAAACACGAATTGCTTTACGGCAATTCGACATAAACACACACGCATGTATGATGTATTACCAGATTACCCACCTCGGTAGACAGAGCTCCACGCGATACAGTTGGCTTGCTGCGATCATAACAAACGCACATGAGCAGCGGTAGAGAGGGGGAGGAGGCCGCCGCAAGTGAGTTTTTTACGACCGTGCTGTGAAATATACGCCCCACCATGCTGTAAGGGGAGCTCGTGGGGAAAACATGCGACAACAAAAGGGAAAATCAGCGAAGAAGTGACTAGAGTTCGCTAGAGTTGCCGAGTTCTCCTTTAGTTCCTGTAGAAGTTATATGTCCTTTATATCCGCTTGTTATCTGATACATATTCAATAAAAGAAAAAAAAGAGAAAGAAAAAAAGAATGCTTTACTTCACGATAGTTTGCCAACATACAAGCTAGCTAGTTGAAATAAGTCATCTAACTTTTTAAACGTGCAAATAAAACTCGTGAAATGCATGTTCTCTTCTGTATATATATATATATATATATATATATATATATATATATATATATATATATATATATATATATATATATAGTACAGGCCAAAAGTTTGGAAACATTACTATTTTTAATGTTTTTGAAAGAAGTTTCTTCTGCTCATCAAGCCTGCATTTATTTGATCAAAATGTAATATTGTGATATATTATTACAATTTAAAATAATTGGTTTTCAATTTATTATACTTTAAATTATCATTTATTTCTGTGATGCAAAGCTGAATTTTCAGGATCATTAGTCCAGTCTTCACTCTTCAGTGTCACATGTGACGTCTATCACATGATCCTTTAGAAATCTTTCTAATATTCTGAGTGTTGGAAACAGTTCTGCTGCCTAATATATTTGATGAATAAAAGGTTAAAAAGAACTGCATTTATTCAAAAAAATAATTATTATTTTCTAATAATATAAATCTTCTGAACAGGGACGGATCTAGAAAAATATTTATGGGGTGGTGAGAGGGGGGCAGGAATTTTTGAGGGGTGGCAACATATGGCAGACGTATATATACTGAATTTAATCACAGTTAAATTGGCCAAAACTTTTAATTTATTGCTGCCAACTGGGGTGGCAAGGCTTTCTTTAGGGTGGCATTTGCCACCCTATGCCACCCCGGTATATCCGCCCCTGCTTCTTTACTGTCACTTTTTATCAATTTAACACATCCTTGCTGAATAAAAGTATTGATTTATTTAAAAAAATATATACTGACCCAAAATTACTGACCATTGTATATTGTTGTTACAAAATATTATTTTATTTTAATATGTTTTATTCATCAAAGTATCCTAAAAAAGTATCACAGATTATGAAAAAATATTAAGCAGCAGTTTCCAACTTTGATAATGAATCAACATATTAGAATGATTTCTAAAGGATCATGTGATAGACTGGACTAATGATCCTGAAAATTCAGCTTTGCATCACAGAAATAAATGATAATTTAAAGTATAATAAATTGAAAACCAATTATTTTAAATTGTAATAATATATCACAATATTACATTTTTTTCTGTATTTTTGATCAAATAAATGCAGGCTTGATGAGCAGAAGAAACTTCTTTCAAAAACATTCTCTCTGTCCTAGCATCCCATATTGTACAGGGTTAAACACTTTTTTTGTTAAAAAATATTTTTTTTGTATATGTTTCCAAACTTTTGGCCTGTATTGTATATATATATACTGTATATATATGCTTTAATGAAATGTTACACCAATTAAGTTGTTTACAGAAGAGAACATGCATTTCGCAAGTTTTATTTGCACATTTAAAAACTTAGATGCCATATTTCAACTAGCTAGTTTGTATGTTGGCAAACTATCGTGGAGTTAAAGCGTTCTTTCGAGCTATGAACCGCGTACATGTGACGTCATATGGGGCGGGGCAATGCGAACCTCCAAACTCAATCTGCGTCCGTTTTTGCCCATGCCTTTTAGTCTGAGTCCGTTTCGTCCGATGCCTTTATGTCTGATGCCTTTTTGTCTGAGGCTGTTTCGTCTGATGCCTAATTGTTCGAGACCTGACACCTGACATTGTTTTAGGCGCGATGCTGTTTTGTCCAATGACTGAAGCCTTTTAGTCTGAGGAATGATGCCTTGTCTTCATATGTCTGAGGTCTGAGGATGTCCTAAAATGTACACCGTAGTACGCGTATCTGTGTGATTTGCACTTGATGTACAAGCGGGTCCCCGGCCCATTTCCCGGGGTGGCGTAGTCTATTTTGTGCCATAATTGGTATTGTATTGCGCTTAAGAAAGCAAACTGCCACATATACATAAAATCTATTTAAACATTAAAATCTTAAAGTGATTTACGATTAGTGATTTAATAAAGATTAATAAATGCTGTAGAAGTGTAGTTTATTAATAGTTAATGTAAACTAATGTAGTTAACTAGAGTTTAATAAATGGCACCTTATTGTAAAGTGTTACTGATTTGTTATACACGGATTCAGTGTTGGACAGATCGGTTGTCTTGTTTTAAATGGAATCAGTTCAAAGGAGTCATTAGTTCGCGAATCGGACGTGTCATTAGCGGACCACGGCACGCATTGTGTGATTATACTGGCAGTTTAGGACATCGCACAAGATTTGAGGTTAACACAGAAAACATGTAATCACTGGATAGTTTTTTTTTAGATGGATAGGATGTGGCGGCCGGTGTTGATTCTGTGGTGCACCGCCATGAATTAGTCTGTGAGGGAAACACTGCATCAGAAGCAGAAGTTTGCCCACTAGAGAACCGAATTGAACAGATCAGGGGTGCGTTTCCCAAAAGCATTGTAAACCAACTAAGTTTTATTGAATTGTGCTGGTAACGACGAAACTTGCGACCATAATTGGCTTCGGGAAACGCACCCCAGATGTTTTGAACTATATACCTCTATACAGGAGGATTGTTGAAAAGATTTTGGCTTTCAGAAACAAAGCTAAACATCAAAAAATATCTTGATACAGAAACACTGCTGTGGTAACCCTTACGAAAAGAACAAATATAATCCCTACACTCTCAGAAAATAAAGTACATATTTACTTGTCACTGGGGCTGTACCCTCAAGGGTACAATATTGTACTTTAACCTTTAAAAGAAACGGTACATATATGTACCTTTTGATGCTTTTTGACCCTCAAAATGTACATGTACCTTGAGGTCCAATAATAAGCCCTATGGGGTACGTTAGTGTAGATTGTACCTTAGGGCAGTGGTTCCCAAACCTGTCCTGGAGGACCACCAACACTGCACGTTTTCTTTTTCTCCCTAGTCACACACACCTGATTCAACTCATCAGCTCATTAACCCATGTGATAATGAGCTGATGAGTTGAATCAGGTGTGTTTGACTAGGGAGAAAAAGAAAACGTGTAGTGTTGGTGGTCCTCCAGGACAGGTTTGGGAACCACTGCCTTAGGGGACAGAAATGGACTCCTACTGTACCCCTATTTCTGACAGGGTATATATGAATGATCAATACCTATTACAGGGTATATGCAGGAATCATAGAGATGAATTTACTACCTTTTACTACCTTTTTTACTACCTCCACAATATTTTTTACTACCAACACGACATCAAGCAGCAGCCCTTTTTTGGGGGGTGTGGGAGGGGTATGCAAAGCACCACTTACTACTTACTATAAAGTATAAGTGTGACACTGTCACACATATTAGTTTTATCCTTGCCACACGCAAAACTTTTGGGTATATCGGAGTCAGTGAACACGTTTTCGAAAAATTCCCCAATGCCCTCATTCGAATTATATGAATGATGGTTGGCTGCGATGTTCAGGCACCAGATAACCTCAGCCCTGAGGTCTGCTGTCTGGCTATCGCTGCCGTGGTGGTGCTGGTGGCACTGGTTTGCTGCTGAGGTGGTGCGACGACAGCTGACCTTTAGGGCTGGGCGATATGGACCAAAAGTCATATCCTGATATATTTAGGCTGAATATCGATATACGATATATATCCAAATATTGTTTCCGCAAACTGAGAGCAAATGTTCAGTCAAAGCCAAATATGACATGTCACAAGTAGTTTAACTGAAACCGGCTATTTCAGTGAACAGTTGCAAAATCAAATGAATAAATAATAAACAGGTTTCTTCACCTTTGGGCTGCGCGATTATGACAAAAATCATAATTGCTGATTATTCCCTTGGAATTGTAACTGTGATTTATTAATTATGATTATTAAAGTTTACATTAAATATAAACAAATTTTGTGTAAACGTTATAATTTGCCTATATATATATATATATATATATATATATATATATATATATATATATATATATATATATATATAGGCAAATTATAACACGTTTACACAAAATTTGTTAACGCACACACAAGTACTGTCCCCCTTTATAACATAAATTGTAAGAATATGACTAGTAAAGACTAGTAGGCCTACTGATAGGCTAAATAAATATTAGACCTATGCTAAAGCTATAACATAGCAGTCCCAAACTAGTTTTTGTTAATACAACGTTGGTATGAGCCACTAGTCATTTAAAAATATAAAAAATAACGCAAAGAAAAATAAATTGTCATTTTTGGGGTTAATATGGAAACGACAGTTACCATGGTGAATACACAATACTAACAATAACTGTTAATGAAACATGGAAACTGCTCCTGGTGAATAGAATGAAAATCATTCCTGCATTACTTTTATTTCGTGTAATTTACCGTAACGGCGTTGCATGCTCGTAGTTTCTTTCGCACTTTATATACAGTGAGGCGATACACAGCGCGCGCCGCCGCATTTGCGCGTGCAATTGAGTGTGCGCTACGAGGATAACGGCTGACAGGACAAGAAAGTCCGTTTTTCTGAGATGAAAGACTTTATTTCAGCGTACACTTATGTCACTGCCTGGTAACGTTAGTTCCTATTGTGCTGGGTTTTCTGAAGTAGTCATGATTCGCCTCTCATAACATAACATGCTCTAAACACGCACGCAGAGTGGAAAAGGAGGGGCGGAGAAGGAGCAAGGATCACAGCGCGTTTGAACTATATCGATATATGCGATATGGTCTAATTCCATATCGCATTTCAAAAATATATCGAAAAATGGAAACTCATACATTGAGGTGGTGATGAAAAATTTACTACCAGGGGCCCGTTCTTCGTACGTCGCTAACTCACTTAGCTGGATTTGATTGTTGGGGATTTGGCATGATCTTGGATTGTTTGGTTCTTCGACGCTCATCCTGGACTTGCTGTCATAGCAACAGGTGCGCAATCTTAAACCTGCTCGGGAGCAGGCTTATTTCATGTTATCAGGATTAGACTGCGGCTTCATAAGCGGAGCTGATACGGGAAGTCCAGCGCAGCGCGATAGTGCACTCTCTGAGATATATATTTTTTCTCGTGACTCGTGAGATTGTCGTTTACATTATTAATTTGTTGGAAACGCACATTTATTTTCGACTTGTCGGAGTCGGGCTATAACTACAGCACAAACTGTTTGCATTGCCCTAAGATTATTTGCGAGTGGCTCTTTCCTTTACACTATTGGAGATGCGGAGAACTTCATGGAAAGTGCTGTCTGTCGTGTCATTCGGAGTTTACCTGGCGCTTTTAGGTTTAAAAAAACAGGTTTAGGGTTTTTTTGTGTGGAATTTCCAAGCCACTTAAGACCCAATGTTGTAAAGCATTTTTTTTAAAGCTTTTTTTTTATTTTATTTTTTTTTTTTTAGGCTGTCATAATTTTTTATGAAGATCATGCAATCATGACCATGCCGATTACAGTATATGTCACTCAGGCTTCACTAACGTGATTGGTAGACTATAGGCTATAGACTGCCATCAAGGCCTCAATAAGGGGATTATGTGAACAGATAGGGGGTTCACAATGTAAATGTGCAGCCCAGTTACTATTGTGATTCTTAATATTCCAGATTAGTAATATTATATAAAAAAAAAGAAGGCAATTGACTAAAATCTTCCATATCACAAATGTGAAAGCAAAATGGCCAGGGTCTGTGCATGACTTAAGCATTTTCAGAGATTCACATTTATGCACATTATTTGAAAGTGGTAAGAAAAGTTACACAATTAAATATCAAGCTCACTGCATTACATACACTTATGCTGATCCTAACAGAACTGCATTTTTTCATAGGTGATTATGACATGTTCCTGCCTGCAGACAGGTGTTTTATGACCCCATTGACCCAAACCAGTTACAATGCAGCTCCAGGACAAGGACACACAATGAAATGAACTTTGGCTAACTAAAGGGAAGATGTCAGTGTCTGAAAACTCTTGAGGGTTGCACACCTGACAGGGCCTGTGACATTGTTGCATGTGCCATATTACACAACATTGCCAAAAAAACACACTTTTCATTAAATGTTTAATAAAATACAAATATGCTTAGTTCCTTGAGTTTTATTTCAGTTGTTCTTTGTAAAGAAAAGCCAGTAGTCAAGTGATATTAGACACATGCCTCATGCAACAAATAAAAAGGAAAAGTTGGCTATACACTGCCCACCTGTAGGCCTATGTCTCCTCTGTCTGTGCAGACTCTTCTGTAGGCCTTTCTGTAGATGTGGAATCCTGCAACTTATATTGCAGCCATAAAGCATACAAGTATAAATTAAGTAAAGTTATTTATGCACTTGCAGGTAGGCTAGTTCCTCCATATGACAGTTATCTGAGAAGGTTTATTCACTGTCTAGTGCAATGGAAACAAATGGACATTATAAAGTCTTATACTTTATTTATTTTGGAAAGTTAGAAAATGTCCACTTACTGCACATATTTCAGCCACCACTTTCTTGGGAACAGATACAAGTGTTAATATTTTTACATTAACATAAGTTTATCAGTTTTCACTTTCACAAGTCAAAGCAATTCATCATTACTCAAGATTTAACAGTTGAAATGACTATATGGCCTTCATTTAATGCAGCTAAAATTATTTTACAGTGTAGGCTACTAAGATCTTTTCTTTTCTCAGCCTTTTTCTTGGTTGCTTTTATAATCAGACAACCATTTATTTAACAGTGCCTTTTATAAAAGAGACTATATAACAAAAAATACCATTATGTAGAATATTTTTGTACTTCACTTTTATTTGTTCCCATGTTCTAGTGTGGTGACTCTGACATTACAATGAACAAAGTAATTATGCAATTATTAAAATACAAAAATATAGGCTAATAAGTGATAAAAACATCTAACATGGCCACTTCTAACGGATTTAAATTGTCTGCTGCTTTTTGCCAGCCCTCTCTCCTGGCTTTTGCAGACTTTGAGGTGTTCCCTGGCGTTTTAATTAAACATTAAAATTCCGAATAAACTTTGACTATTAGTTCTTGCTCTGCTAAGGAGAAAAACTGAGCGCGCTCTTTGGCCACGCCCACGCTGAGCAGCCAATAGCAGCGTTGCTGATCAATGTTTCTACTATCGATACATATCCCCTTTTAAACCAGCGCATGAACGCGCAATTATCTCAGATGACTCAAACCAGCTATACTAATCATATCCGGCAAGTGTGTTCGAAGAACCGAGTTAGCCAGGTCATGATTAGCACGATGATATCATCTTGGATGTCTCATTTGATCTCGGATGTTTTAAGCAACGTACGAAGAACGGGCCCCAGGTCAAATTGCGTTTGTTACCTTTTACTACCTTTCAAGGGCCTTAATTTTGGTAGATTCTTTTTACTACCTTTTACTACCGCGCGGACACCCTGCTATTAAATGGTACAGAAATAATAATATATTGTGTTAATATAGTACAATATATTGAAATAATACATAAGGAATTGCTGCTTTTTATAGCCTAATGAAAGATATGTGACAATATATTTACTAATATATCACAATGTATGTAATCTTATATTCAGTAATATATGTGATCAGACATGGTAGGCTACTACATATCACAGAGATATTTACTCATGCAGCATTAACTGTGATCCGATTGGCTCTCTCTGCTGTGGTGGGCGTGGCTACTGTTGCTGTGCTGGTTTATGACATCAGATCTACAAGAAGTGAGAGAAGAAGAGACCAGACATCACTGTCAGACCTCTGGAGTCAAATCAGGCCAAAAGTGTGAATTGAGCAGAAGCTTTAGTTCCAGATATATCCAGATATAAAGCAAACATACATTGATGCTCTGCACCTTTCCTGTTTCTTGAACAGCTATTTATTCACAGATAAATTTTCTCTGTTCTCCTGTTCACATTTATAACGTCACAAAACAACATAGTTCAAATAGCAGTTGTGTGTGGACATGTGATTCACTGAATGCACGTGATACACTATCAGCTCAGTTTGTGAGGCGAAGAGAAACCTTTTGGTCTCAGTTATTCACATCTGTACAGCTGTGGTTTGATCTGATGGCTGGACAAACTGTTTGTGAGAGAGTCCAGCTACACTTTAAAAATTAACATGACCGGCTTGGAGATTTCAGAAAAATGCCTCTCAGCGGCAGCGGAGCGTGAATTTATATCTTTTTATGCTGGTAAGTTGTCATGTGTCAACCCAAAACAGGGAATTTACCTCATTTAATGCTTAAAATACCAACAGATGTCCAATCTGATGTGCCCTATTTGAAAAGTTGAAATAAATTGCCAAACAAGTGTTTAATAATAATTATTAGCAGGGACTCGGAATTGGCCACAACACCTCTGTTCTCGTTCACCGTGTGCTTTTAGAGTTCTGTGTGCTTGCGAATCCTTTCATTATTACCAACAAAGTGTAAACCCGGTGTAAATAAGAGATTCATTGTGCACTGTAGACTGCTTTTTTGATTATAGCGGGAGTTTCGCAGGAGTGTAGATCTCAGTAAACAGGAGCTGAACATAGCATAAGCTTATAAATGGAGCATTCTTTGCTCGCTTTCTGTTTACCCATTTACAATTTGAATAAAAGTTTTGTTGGACACTGCAAAGTGTTCGGGTTTACAGCTGTATTTAAATGCAGGATTGAATCTGAAACTGCAATGATTGACAGTCATATAACCATAGCAACAGACGGTACAAAACAATCTGATACTGTATGTCAAAATAGATCTGTGCATCAATTCTTGGAGTGTAAATGCAAAACAATAGACCTGCCACTTGTTCTATGTAATGTGTTTCTTTGTCCTTCAATTAATTACTAATTTTTCACTTGATTTTTTTTAAATAAAATGTTAACGTAAAAAAAAATTGAAGGGTACATTATTATGACCGCCGCTAGCGTAGCTAGCGAAAGCGGTCATATAGGGATTGTCAAAGTTTTTTTTTTTTTTTTTTTCCCGTCACCTTACTGAATTTTTCGTCAACGATACCAGGGACACCGAAGCACCGGGGAACATGAAATTTGGTGGGCATGTAGCCCCACTAGACTTCTAAGGAAAAATTTCGTTTAGTCCCCGGGGGCCACTCCCCCCCACGCTGGGCCCCCCCAAACCCCAAAAAATGCAGTTTTTCCTAAATAACTACCTGAACCGTGGCACCGAGGATGAAGAAATTTTTATGGTATGTTGGTCTACTAGACTTTTACGGAAAAATTTCGTTTGGTCCCCGGGGGCCACTTCCCCCCCGCGCTGGGGCCCCCTTGTAAATTTTTCGTCAACGATACCAGGGACACCGAAGCACCGGGGAACATGAAATTTGGTGGGCATGTAGCCACACTACACTTCTACGGAAAAATTTAGTTTGGTCCCCGGGGGCCACTCCCCCCCCGCGCTGGGCCCCCCCAAACTCCAAAAAATGCAGTTTTTCCTAAATAACTACCTGAACCATGGCACCGAGGATGAAGAAATTTTTATGGTATGTAGGGCCCACTCTTAAGGGCCCACATCAACCTAGCCCATAATCACTCATTTGTGATTTGCGCCCCTCCCATAAAAAATGAAAATGCAATATTATTCTGCTTTAATCGCCCCTATCTTCAGTGGAGATGTTCAGAACTGCACCATATTTCATGTGTATGATTAACTTGACATCTTCTGGGGGTATCCTCTGCTAAGTTTTGTAGAATTTCATCCATGGGGGGGGGGGTATAAAATAAATTCATTTATGTGCACATTTAGTGACTGTACACTCATCGGCCTGTAGATGGTGCTGTTGAGCGAAGGGTTGCTGGTTTAGGATGATACTGTCACACACACACATGCAGGAATACAAACAAACGCAAGCATGCACACACACTGACATCCACACGCACAG
The DNA here is from genome assembly GCF_964197995.2 of Scardinius erythrophthalmus. NCBI lineage: Eukaryota > Metazoa > Chordata > Actinopteri > Cypriniformes > Leuciscidae > Scardinius > Scardinius erythrophthalmus. The sequence goes on from NC_138234.1 coordinate 14,081,370, forward strand.
ATACACACCCATACACACACATACAAATCCACATGCACAGACACACAAACACACACGCGCACACATGTACGCACACATACATACACGCACAGACACACACACACACACACACACACACACACACACACACACACACACACACAGACACACACATACACACACACACACACACACACACACACACACACACACACACACACACACACAGACACACACACATACACAAACACACACACACACACACACACACACACACACACACACACACACACACACACATACACACACACACACACACACACACACACACACACAGACAGACATGCACATACTATTACTTTTTTTAGGTATATACATAAACACGCAATACAGCCAAATTACTCCACGTCATTTATTTTTGTGGAAAGCCAGTGCAGGCCTGAGCGGCGGTCATATTTTGTACCGCGATGCGGTACATCTAGTTTAAATGTATTATTATAATTATCATCATCATAAATAAACTCATTTAATTAAATTAATATTTAATAAAATAGTAAAATAAAACGACCCTAGCTGCAACATATATTAGTGTGAAACACTGCAAACCAATCAGAACTATTATATTACTAGAACAGTATATTATATTACTGTAATGCGTTACTGGACGAATGTCCTGCAGGTTTAGCTGTGCTTGTATGAACATATTAGCCCGGTTCTGCCCAAACTACAGTGGCTGCCTATTATGTATCAATAGTTTTGTGACATCACTGTGAATGCACGGGTGTGTGTGTGTCTTATCTCATTAACTTACACCCTGCAGCACGAGCACGTCATGATCTGTCTCTTTCTTTAATAAAGGTGTCTTTTCATTTTCTTGTTGTCCTGAATAATCTGAAAATACAGAGATGATAAAAAAATATAATGAGAGAAACAAACAGTGTTGCTACATATACATCTACATATAAGATTTTACAGCTGTAAAATCTTGAAGAAGACATAAACAGACTCGTACTGTAAAATCAGCTCTCTGAGAACTCAGATCATATTTATACAACATGAATTGCTACAGATGTTTGTCCTCAAAAACCTTGAATAAAAGTAATAGAGTAGATACTGAGACTTCAATTAGACCTCATGTTGGCTTCAGAAGATTTGGCTTCCAGAAGTCGGAGACCACTAGTGAAAATGTGTCTCACTTTTTTTTTTTTTTTTTTTTTTTTTTTTTTAAATGTAATAAAAAAAATCCTTTTATTAGAAGAATTTTTTAAAAATCTTAAAACTAATCAGATAATCTGGAACTCTTGGAACTCTGTTCAACCAATCAGATTCAAGGACTGGAACTGCTGCAAAAATAAATATACGGCAGTTGTTATAATAAATGTTGTTCTACTCACCAGTGACCGTCACATCCGTCACATTGAATCTCTTGAATGTGGTCTGTTTTTCGTTGATGATCTGTAGTTTATAATGTCCATATTCTGTGTTCGTAATGTTTTTGATGGTCAGAGATCCAGTCTGAGAATTCAGCTTCAGTTTGTCTCTGAATCCCTCAGTAATATAAGTTGTACTTGAATCAGCTGTTCTTGAATCAGCACTGGCAACGAGACAGTTTTTGGCTCCAAACATCCACAGTATCAGAACACCTGGCTGGATTACAACACCAGGCTCGAGAGTGACATCTTTTACCTTAGCCTCTAATTTCTCGGCTTCATGTCACAGCAGAGCACAGAAACAGAGAATTGCAGAAGAAAAAAGTGTGAAAGAATTTAGTTTGTAGTTTCTACATCAGATGCATTTAGATTTAGACTCTTTAACCTATTTTGGCATGTTTGGAGATAGCCAAAGGCACTTAGTTATCCATGAACTAATCTCTACACGATTATATTACCTAAATACACAAAATATGAAGTAAAATATGATGTAGTAATTTCATGTTTCAGACATGACATGATGGATTTATTGCCATAAAACTCTTTGACTATATGTGATTCATGATCATTCCTATTTTTCTACGTTATTTATGCAATATTACACCCTAATTAATTTGACACTATTTTTTTTTTTTTTTTTTTTGTTCATCAGAGTGGTCCAAGATGGGCTTTTGTCGCACTCAAACCACAAAAATGACTGGTAAATACAGAGATGATGATATATATTTTTTTTAAATTATATATGTATATATGTATATATATATATATATATATATATATATATATATATATATATATATATATATATATATAAAGAGATAAATAAACAGTGTTGCTACATAAACATCTACACATAAGATGTTACAGCTGTACAATCTTGAAGAAGACATAAACAGACTCAGACTGTAAAATCAGCTCTCTGAGAACTCAGATTTCTACAACATGAATTGCTACAGATGTTTGTTCTCAAAAACCTTGAACAAAAGTAATAGAGTAGATACTGAGACTTCAATTAGACCTCATGTTGGCTTCAGAAGATTCTCCATTTTAAAGATTGACATGTGAATGTGAACTGCTCCTGTTGGGCTTTATTTTGTTATAATCACCAGATGACTGTACATTTCCCTTATTTAGAACAGACACTGAATAAATAATTATGTTGGCTTGAGAAAGCCAAACTTCAAGCATTTAACACTTCTCAAGCCAACATCTAAGTTTGTCTTGACAAACTTATTAATATAGTTATACGTGTTATTATACAATGTAAATTAAGAAGAAACTACAATCACTGTGTATAATTTTCTCTGACCTGTATACAAATCCACTCACTGGAATAAGTGGGATCCAAAAGTCTGAGACCACTAGTGAAAATGTTTCTTTTGCTTTATTTAAAATTAGTTTTTTAAATGTAATTAAAAAAATCATTTTATTAAAATAACTTTTTAAAAATCTTAAAACTAAATCACAAAATCTGGAACTCTTGGAACTCAAAAATAAATATATATTTGTTATAATAAATGTTGTTCTACTCACCAGGGGCGAGCACGATGAATCTCCTGAATGTGGTCTGTTCATTTTTGATGATCTGTAGTTTATAATGTCCATATTCTGTGTTCTTGTTGTTTTTGATGGTCAGAGATCCAGTCGTCTCGTCCAGCTTCAGTATGTTTTCGAATCTCGTAGTAATAGAAACTTTAGGCCTACTTGATTCAACTGTTCTTGATTCAGTTGTTCTTGATTCAGCTGTAGCAACGAGACAGTTTTTGAGTCCAAACGTCCACAGTATCAGATCACCGGGCTGGATTTCAACACCAGTCTTGAGAATGACATCTCCCTCAGCCACTGGTTTCCTCTCGGCTTCATGTCACAGCAGAGCACAGAAACAGAGAATTGCAGAAGAAAAAGTGTGAATGAATTTAGTTTGTAGTTTCTACATCAGATGCATTTAGATGACTCTTTAACCTATTTTCACATGTTTGGAGATAGCCAAAGGCACTTAGTTATCCATGAACTAATCTCTACACGATTATATTACCTAAATACACAAAATATGATGTAGTAATTTCATGTTTAAGCCATTACATGATGGATTTATTGCCATAAAACTATTTGGCTATATGTAATTCATGATCATTCCTATTTTTCTACATTATTCATGCAATATTACACTGTCATCCTGTCCTCGGGTCATTAATTCATTTGATGCAAAACTTTTTTTATTTTATTTTTTTATTTAGTGTTCATCAGAGAGGTCCAAGACCCTAGGGCTTTTGTTGCACTTGAACCACGAAAATGACTGGATTCAAGGAGTTTTGTGAATTTTAAATTTTAAAAAGTAACAAATCCTTCTCTCACTGGTCAATTTAACCCCTTAGGAATGAATGGAATGTGAGGAATGCTTCAGTTTACATGCAAAAACCTAAAAATGCAAAAAATTCTAACGGAAAATGCAAAAACTTTACCAGAAAATGATCTGAATGCATACTGAAGCGAACTGACTTTACGGGCGGGCGGGTATAGATATATACATAGACGTCGCCTTGGCTACTGCAGTTCATTGGAACGAAACCGTAGCCAAGCGACATCTATGAATATATCTATACCCGCCCGCGCCGTCAGATCATTTGGACGCGGCTGTGTTCAAGAGATAACAACGATATAAATACTGTTCGTTTTCTCACACAAACCGCTCGTTTCGTGTCTTAGGCCATCAATGTGTACTTATGATGGGGAATTGTTTCATTTGGACGATGGGGAATTGTTTTAATTTGGACTTTGTGCATGCTCTTTGAGACAGTGACCATATACCTGCATGAAATGACTGACACACAAGAACGGTTTGACCTAAAAATATCAAAATTGAAACTACTGCGGAAACAAAGACACCTACATCTTGGATGCCCTTGAGGTAAGCTAAAACATACCAAAATTTATTTTCAAAGTGAACTATCCCTTTAACCCAGCAAATACAGCTCATTTGCTCCAAATAGACCTATAAGGCCATCTAGTGGCAAGAGTAATAAAATATCATGTTATATTGTTTTTTTTTTTCCACAATAGGTCGGCAAAGACACCCAGTGTAAGATATTTTGTGCTAAATTGAAAGGGTTATGCTTGGAAATTGTGAGTTATTTTGAATTGAAGTTGAAAGAATGTGCTTAAATTATTCTTTACCTATAATTTATTGATAAAATCTAGTAATTAAAAGGTAAATAAGTAAATAAATAAATATATAAATAAATAAATAAGTAAAATACCAAAAAAGAAATCTTCAAATAAAATAAGCATTCCGGACCAAAAAAAAAAAAAAGGTATCCTTTTAAGGTCATTTTGAACCGCGAGGAAAGGATTTCTTACAAATTGCAAGGGAAGGATGAGGGTTATAGGCATCATACACTTGCTGACTTTGTAAATAGGAGAAACTGGGCATCATACATTATCAGACTTTCATTACGAACACAACAAACTGACAGGAGATGCATGACAAATGAAAACAATGTGTGTTCTAAAACCAGCTCAAAATATTAAACATGTTTTAAATCCTCCAACTAGATGGAATCAAACTTTAAAGCTAAATAAATCATGTGTGTGCCCATCATACTGTAGCAAGCCTGAGAGTGTTTCATGTTCTGTCAGGAGTGAATTAAGTGCATGTATCGCTGACTTCAACTTCAACAGCATCAATTTGTCTAAACTGTAAATCTGGGCAAAAGTCGTGTTGTGTATTCCAGCCTTTAGTGCAAAATCGTTAACACATTTAAAGACTTGATATACTCACCAGTGAAAGTAACAATGAATCTCTTGGTTCTTGGTTCGTATTTGGTTCTGCTGCCACTGCTGATCTTCAGTATATAGAGTCCAGAGTGAATGGTTCTGATATCTGTGATGGTGAGATCTCCAGTCTTATTCAGCTTCAGTTTGCTTCTGAATCTCCCATTAGCAGCATCATCATATTTAGAGGGCTCTTCATTGGTTTCAGCTATGATATTGTTTTCATCTTCATAATACCACTGTATCTTGTCATCTTTGTGTAGTTCAGAAACACCAGTGGGTAGACAGAGATCTTCTCCCTCCTCCACTTTCTTGTTCTCAAACTCTATCACAGCAACACATAGAAATGGACAACAGAAATGTGTTCATAAGGTCAAGTGCTGTATAGGTGGCATAAATGCATTTATACAGAAATTACAATTGCAGAAATAAATGTTAGAAAATTAATAAATTAAATATGAACTGTACAAAGATGCCTTGTGAGACATAAGGGATTATTTGTAAGGTGAATGAATTGATTCAACCAGAATAAAGATAGTTCTATAAAATAAATCTGAAAACAGAAAATCTGCTAATGCAGAATTTAACAGCCCCATTACAATCCCATTTAGACCCATCTGAGATCACAGGCACGCAAAATAATAATAATAATAATAATAATAATAATAATAATAAAAACATACTAATTTTTACAATTCAACTTTTACACATGAAACAATTCTTCAGCTCTCGAGGGAAACGCTTTTAAAAGAGACAAAATGTAGAATCTAAATTTTATGCTCCAAATAGAGAATTTAATAGACTATATGCTGAAATGTTTTTCATCTAATTTCCCATTCAAAATACTGAACCAAGTAATGGACTCCATCAGTGATCTGAAGCTTTATAGTGTCAGATCTTAATATGAGAAGCTATTGTAAAACTGACAGTATATTTCCTCTAATACAATCACAGATGTTCATTAATTATTGCAGTATGATCAATCAGAAAGCAGAAACCATTTTAAAACATCATATTACACATTTAAATGCTACTTTAACATAAATGAAGCTCATTGTTGTTGTCTAGCTTATATAAATTGTAATACTTACCCCCTTGTTCTTTTAGCTTAGAGATCCTGCGGCGATAGTAAATCACAACTACAACTACAACCAGAACCAGAAGAACAGCAACAACTATTCCTGCTATTCCACCTGAAGACAGACCCGGATCTGGAACAGGTAAAGAGAGACAGTCATTAATTTTTAATCTCAGTTTGAAGTTGATCATTTCTCTGTTTGAATCATATTACTCTGAGAAGGCATTTCCCTAAATTAGTTACCATGGTGATTTTCTGACATACAGTACCATTCAAAAGTTTGTGGTCTGTAGATGTTTTCATGTTTTTGAAAAAGTCCCTTCTGCTCACCAGCTGAATTTATTTGATCAACAATACAGAAAAAAACAGCACATTTTCTGAAATATTATTACAATTTAAAATAATGTTTTCTATCTACTTCCTGCTCAGCTACTGTTCGGACGCTCTTGCTTACTGCTCCGCGCTTTGCTCTATCGCTTTTACATTTTATCTCCTATTTTTATTTTATATTTTATTTCCTTTATTTTATTTATTATCTATATTATTTATTCTTTTATCAACTAATTTTAACTTCAGCAAATCAGCACAGTGCTCATACGACAAAGTTTGGATTACTACAAAAACTGAGAATTCTTTTACCCGACCAGCTTACATTCCGGGAAAGGAAAACAAAACTGCCTACAAGGATAAGAGAAAATGCCTCTTCTGGAATCTACTTGCTGCACTAACTGCCACAGACTTTCACAAAGGATTGCAGTTCTTGAAACAAAGTTACTAACTGGACCACCAAACCAGACGGAGCACACAACAGAGCTTCGTCATGGACACCCTCAGCATACCGGTGAGTCCCATGAATCTAGGTAGAGAAACAAGCCGATCGACTTACTAATCGATGGCACAAACAGGGAGCGAGACCCAAAGGCACTCGACACATCAGATTGTCACGAGCATCACATATTGCTGCAGTAGCATCCTCTACCCCAGATACAGCTCTGACAAGGATTGCAAACACTGGCCTCCTACCACCGCCTATACATCTTGAGAACAGATTTGAAGTGCTAATGAATGTAAATGAGGAATCCCCAAATGTGATGAATGTGATCAAACACAGCCTGAATGGGCCAGTAGCTAACACTGATGCTAACTGGCGCTCAAGGTCGAGCAGACAGCTGCACTCAGCTCAGAGCGCAGCCGAGCCCAGGACTCTGATAGTGGGGGACTCCATAATCAGAAACATTAGCAGCAGGGACACAACTACATGCTGCCTTCCACAAGCAACAACTTCTGATGTAAACAGGGAACTTCAGAGCATTCTGATGAAACATAAGACTGCAAATCGACTCATCATACATGTGGGGAAGAATGATATTCATAAAGAACAGTCAGAACTCCTTAAGAAGGATTTCAATGAACTTTTTGAAACACTTAAAAGACTGAAAGTTCAAACATTCATCAGTGGACCACTCCCAGCAAGAGGAACAAACAGGTTTTCACGGTTACTTGGGCTTAATACATGGCTGCAAAAAACCTGCAATATAAAAGGAGTGAACTTCATTGACAATTTCAATCTTTTCTGGAGTCAGAGACAACTTTTTCATCGGGATGGCCATCACCCAAACAAACTTCTACTTCTCCATCAATCATCCTTCTGCAGTGTGTGCCAATCAACTCAATCTGAACGGCACACACACACCTGGACACAGTATGAATGACCACAGGACTTCACTTCAGCAGCAAAATGGACATGATAACACCACTCCGCCACAACAACTTCTACTCACGGACACAATCTCAGCTGAGCCCTGCCCACAGAGCTCACCACAGACAGACTGCTTGATGATTCAGCACTCAAGGACGACTTCATGGAAAACAGCCAGGGAAGCCAGGACAGCATATCACAACCTCCGATTACCCCAGCGTCGCCACTACTGTGCTTCTCACAGAAAATGGAAGAACTGGTGTATGCTGGAACCAGACTATCCCACTCTTTTGCTGCAAGCCCCCAGATACCAACCAAAAAAAGACAGGCACCGCAACCACCCGCACCAAAGCCTGCGGGCCCAGCTCGCCCTCCCCCTCCTGTGAGAGCTCTTCGGCCTCTGCCACAACGCCAGGGCCCACACCCTCCTCCATCTGCTCGAGGTGAACCAAAAACAACTGATACCAGCTCTCAGTGAAATGTGTCGGGTCCCCGTTTTTGATAACAGTAACTTTCTCAAATGTTTACAAAACAAACGGGAACCCAGTGTGCCTGTATCTTTCTCTATTGCGGTTTTATTACAAGATAGAAAGTCTAAGGCCTTCAATAGCCGTACAGCAAAACTAATCTGATGCCATTACACGTCAAACTAATATTGCTGTGGGGAAAAGTAAGTCTGTTAAGTTAGCACATTTAAACATTCGCTCACTTAAAAATAAATCACTTCTAGTCAACGATTTAATAACCACAAACAACCTGGATTTTATGCTTCTAAATGAAACCTGGCTTGAAGACAGCTGCAGTGCTACAATCCTCAATGAAACAGCCCCTCCTAACTTTACTTTTATGAGTGTCTGCAGAGCTGTTAAGAGAGGTGGGGGTCTAGCTGCTCTTTTTAAAGATATCTATCAATGTAAGCAAATATCACTTGGGAATTACTTGTCTTTCGAATATCTGGGTATTGTGTTAAAAGGTGCTCCACGCATTTTACTTTTCATTATTTACAGGCCTCCAAAATACTCTCCAGCCTTTGCTGAGGATTTTACATAACTATTATCAACAATTACATCAGAGTTTGACTGTTTTGCCACTGCTGGAGATTTTAACATCCACATCGATAGTGCAGAAAACAACATGGCTAAAGAAATCAAAAGTGTTTTAAAAACTTTTGACCTGACTCAGCATGTACATCGACCCACACACAATCGTGGACACACTCTAGATTTACTCATCAGTAAGGGTCTAAACATTTCATCGATTGTTATTAAGGATGTAGCACTGTCTGATCATTTCTGTATTTTCTTTGATATATTGATCTCTCCTGCTACTGAAGCTAGATCTGTGTCTGTCAAGAAGAGATGCTTAAATGAGAACACTAGTGTACTATTTATGAAGGCTATATCTTTAACACCAAGCATATCTGCAGACTCTGTTGATTTTCTCCTTGATTCTTTTAACTCAAAAGTTAAAAGTGTAATTGATGATATTGCTCCTGTTAAAGTCAGGAAGAAGAATGGCAGACAAAAAGCACCTTGGAGAAACTTAACAGCAGTGCAAAATATGAAAAGACAATGCAGAAAAGCAGAGCACATGTGGCGGAAGACAAAACTTGTAGTCCATTATAACATCTACAAAGACAGCCTTCATGCTTTTAATAGGGAACTAGGCAAAGCTAGACAGACTTTCTTCTCAAATATTATAAACAGTAATTTAAACAACACACACACTCTTTTTGCTACTGTAGAGAGACTGACAAACCCCCCAAGCCAGATTCCCAGTGAAATGCTCTCAGACAACAAGTGCAGTGAGTTTGCTTCTTTCTTCTCTGAGAAAATCAATAATATCAGAAAGGTGATCAGCACATCCTTGAGTTGCCCTGGGGTCAGACAGATCAAACTGCCTGAGAAAGTAGTTACTATGTCTGATTTCAAAGAAATTGATGACAAAATTTTGGAAGAAACCGTACAGCACCTTAAAACATCAACCTGTGCTCTTGACACACTTCCAACATCATTTTTCAAAAGTGTGTTAAACAGTTTAGAACCAGATCTCCAAGAAGTGGTAAATGCCTCACTTCTCTCTTAGGGAGTTTTCCAAACTCCCTGAAAACTGCAGTTGTCAAGTCCCTCCTGAAAAAGAGCAATCTGGATAAGACCATATTAAGCAACTATAGACCGATCTCAAATCTTCCTTTCATAGGCAAGATCATTGAAAAAGTTGTCTTCAATCAGCTGAACAAATTCCTATGCTCGAATGGATACTTTGACAATTTTCAATCTGGTTTCCGACCACACCACAGGACAGAGACAGCGCTCATAAAGATAATAAACGATATTCGCTTAAATACTGATTCAGGCAAATTATCAGTGCTGGTACTACTCGACCTCAGTGCTGCATTTGACACTGTCGATCATAACATACTTCTTGACAGGCTGGAAAACTGGGTGGGGCTTTCTGGGATAGTCCTAAAATGGTTCAGGTCATACTTAGATGGGAGAGGTTATTATGTGAGTATAGGAGACCATAAGTCTGAGTGGACATCCATGACATGCGGAGTACCTCAAGGCTCAATTCTTGCGCCACTCCTGTTCAACCTGTATATGCTCCCAATGAGCCAAATAATAAGAGAGAACCAAACTGCTTACCACAGCTATGCAGACGACACACAGCTCTACTTAGCCCTATCGCCTAACGATTACAGCCCCATTGACTCCCTGTGCCAATGCATTGATGAAGTCAACAGTTGGATGTGTCAAAACTTTCTTCAGTTAAACAAAGACAAAACTGAAGTCATTGCGTTTGGAAACAAAGATGAAGTTCTGAAGGTGAACGCATACCTTCACTCTAGGGGTCAAACAACTAAAAATCAAGTCAGGAATCTTGGTGTGACACTAGAGTCAGACCTTAGTTTCAGTAGTCATGTCAAAGCAATAACTAAATTAGCATATCTGAAAAATATTGCAAGAATTAGATGCTTTGTTGCCAGACAAGACTTAGAGAAACTTGTGCATGCTTTCATCACCAGCAGGGTGGATTACTGTAATGGACTCCTCACTGGCCTTCCCAAAAAGACCATAAGACATTTGCAGCTCATACAGAACGCTGCCGCCAGGATTCTGAGCAGAACCAGAAAATATGAACATATCACACCAGTCCTCAGGTCTTTACACTGGCTCCCAGTTCTATAATATATTTTAAAATGTAATTTATTCTCACGATGACAAAGCAGAATTTTCAGCATCGTTACGGTCTTCAGTGTCACATGACCCTTCAGACTAATATGCTGATTTGATCCTCAAGAAACATTTCTGATTATTATTGTCATGGTGTGGTGCAGGCAGAAGAAGACGAAGGAGAACCAAATGTTCCAATGCAAACTTTTACTCACAATATAAATCATTCAGGTACATAGAAGAAGGGCTTCTATATATATAATATTGTATATAAATATAAATAATATATTTAATATTGACCTATAATATTGACTATATGCTGTATATATAAAAATGTACCCCAAATGTTTAAACTGTGGTGTATTTCATCATGTTCAAATAGTTTTACAATAGTTAAGTTTTACAGTAGGTGTTCGATGTAAACATGATAGGTTTATAATATAATATAATATAATATAATATAATATAATATAATATAATATAATATAATATAATATAATATAAAAGTTAGTGTATTGAATAGGACACGAAATCTAACATACATTTTTTTTTAAATATATTTAAAAAAAAAAATTCTATGAAAAATAAGAAACATGAGGAATTATAAGGCTTTTTTAGGTCACTATATCAGACCCTTTTGTGTGACCACTGAAATTAACTTCATCAACATGACAAGAACACAAATACTGTCCAAGAGTCTAATTTGAATCCAAGCATCTGATTTAATAATACTGCATTTCAATACATTGAATTACTAATAAAGACTCACCATTGACAGAAAGAAGGAATCGCTGTGAGCTCTCACGGCCTCTGATCTGTAGTTCATAAAGTCCACTGTGTTCGGTTCTGGTGTTTGTGATGGTCAGCGATCCAGTCTGATCCAGCTTCAGTCGGTCTCTGAATCTCTCATCAGCATCGTTTAGTGAGGACTCATTAGTTTCTACATCAATTTTAGCCAGGAGAATTCCTTCATCTCCAAAACTCCACACTATCAGATCATCTCTCTGTACTTCAACATCAGTCTTCAACATCAGAGTGACAGACTCTCCCTCCTTCACTGACAATGACTTCACTTTATCCGTCTTACCAACCACACCTGGAAACAAGCAGAAACAGTTTCTCAGCAAGAGATTAAACTTCTGGAAGGAAAGAGTACATTTAAAGTAAATGTAATTTATACACAGCCATCACTCAGATATGTACAGCTTTTGAAGAGAAATGTTAATAATAAAGCTAATAAAAAGCATATTTCTGCTCGTTTTACTACATAAGATCATAAACATTTACATGTTGACATATAACAGATCACACTGTCATGTGACACAGAAAGAAACATCATATGTCTCAATTTGAGTTAACTGATTCACATATGTGTGCATAAATATAGACCTTATAAATTAAGTAATTTCATGCGAGTAAAAATGAGTGAGTCGCTCTTATAAATGTTTTAGGTAACACTTTATCTTAAGGTGATGTGGTTACACATTACTACATGTGGTTACTATAGTAATAACAGTAAATTGTGCATAATTAAAACTAACTAAACCCTAAACCAAACTCTAGAGTAAGTACTTCATTTATATTACTCAGTTGTTATTTGAGTAACAATGTAACAACATCACTTTAAAATAAAGTGTAACCATGTTTTATAATATGCTTCATGTCACATTTTTTGATGTCTCTTGTGGTGTCTGAGATGGTTTATTATAAATCTAATTAATACACAGACAGTGCTAATCTAAACCGGATCATTGATACATTGAAAGACATATGGGATAGCCTACTCACCAAAGACAGTAACATCAAATATCTTTATCGTAGTCTTTTCTCTAGAGATGGAGAGTTTATATTGTCCTGAATGTCTGATTCTGGTGTTTCTGATGGTGAGAGATCCAGTGTTTTGGTCCACCTGTAATCTGCCTCTGAATGTCACATTATCGGTTAAATAAATGGAGTTCAAGTCACGCTTTCTCGTTATTTGAGATATGACAGAGTCTTTAGGTCCAAACAGCCACAGTATGGTATCATCGTTCCGTATGTCAGAGAGATTAGTGTGTAGAGTGACAGAATCTCCCTCCATCACAGCCTCCATCTCTGCACCACACACACCTAGAGCAGAAACCATCAGTTTTACTGATCAGACTCTACCACATGCCTTTTTCCTGATGTTAGCAATGGTGTTCAAAATACAATTCATATAAAAAAGCTAACTTTACTGGTTATAGTAGAATTGGTTAGACCCTGTAAATGAACAACTTCCAGAAATAATAGGAATTACAGCAAATTCACTTTTTTGCTAGACAAACTGTTGGTATGCTCTGGCTATGAGGGCGTGGTCACCGTGGTGAGAAAAGTTTACTTTTGGGATGTCGACGGCAACTGATACATTGCGATTTGCCATTTAACTCAAACAACCACATTTGCGACATTATAAGTGTTGGCACAACCGCATTTGCTACATTATTTATTACACGTCTGTGTCTGTTTCTGCGGCGCCATTTCGCGTTCAACGCATCTAAATGAAAGCGAAAGATAAACAGAAATCCATTACTTACTATCCATGAAAAACAACAATAGAAAGAACAATAACATGTTTTGCATGTTAGATCTGCGTAGAATCTTAATCAATAAAGATGATCTATGGAGATTGTGCTATTCGTCCCGCAATCTCCGCTGTGTTTCAGAACCGCACAGCCGACTGACATGCGTGAATGTAGCCTAGCAAAAAAAGTCAACAGAGAGACGTTTTTGCCAACTGAGAATTGCGATTTTCTATATTTCTTACTAAATTATTGACGATGAGGACTAGCTATCCTTGAGAGGAATTTAGGGACAAGCAAAACACTAGGCTACGTCGATGCTGCAGTAACTTCTTCCTGGAATTTAAGGAAGAGAAAAGGGTGCGTGCACATCCTCAGGGGAGGGAGGGCTGTTTTTGAGAAGTCGTGTTTCCCCCTACATAGATGCTAGCATTGTCTTCAATGATGTTTAACATACATACCTCTGTTAAAATTTAGTTTAGGGTTTCATGACCCGTTAAAAGAATGGTAACAAAAATAGCCGTGACATTCATTCATATATCATCATTTATCGCCATTGGAGTAGCTATTATAATGATAATTTATATAATGTTTAATAACAGAAGTATGGCTATATTATGTCATCATACATACCTCAAACTCATCTCAAATGCGCGACGATTCCTCTGGATGTTACAAATGAAAAGCATGTTAAGTCATTTTTGATATTAAACGTTTAATGGACTTATTCCATTTATTTACAATATTACCCCTCCAAAGGTTTTTTTTTTTTTTTTTTTTTTTTGTGGTAAGAAAACTTTTTCGATGTCAACAACATAGCATGACATCCCCTTATGTCAATCAAAATCGTTACTAGGCAACCAGCAATGGGAACGCCTGCTAGCGAACCATCACTATGGGCACTGACGACAAAAGTGAACGGGAGAACGAGGCATTGTCAGATATTATTTACAGAGTTGTTAGAGTGTTTGGCAAACGGCTAGTGAATATTGTTAAAGCTTTGGTCGTAGGCGACCAAAACAAAGTTGATCTTCTTATAAAATTATAACATGCAAAGTTTATCTTCTTAAAAAATATAACATGTTATCAAAATTAATTTATCTTAAGGCGCTTTATAACATTTCTTAACATAATGTTTAATATTCTCATGCAAATTAAATTAGTCCATGGTCCAATCAGTAAATATAGCCTAACTTGTAAACTGAATAACTGAATGATCCACAGATGAGTGTTTTAATGTTTCACTTCTGTTAGTACACAAAAATGAGTGCTTAAGAAACTTCATGTGACACTCAAAAAGAAGAATTGCTGTGTCCATTAATGAGGAACAAATAATTTCAGAACCACCCAAAACAGCTTGACCTGTCGATGTATGAGTTCTGCAGTCTTGCAAATGCTCTTATTATACAATCAACAGCTTAGACCTGGATAAATAAGATATTTATTGTACATAGGGATGTATTATGAATTGGGGCCAATGCCGACGGGCCCTTGATTATTGGATGCTGTCCAGAAATGTATTTAATATGTGTGCCTCGGAGCCTTTTCTCAATTTGTCTCTATTTATTCAAAATTTCAATAACAGTTTTGTTTAAATTATACTGAACAGTAGTGATGCGCGGGTCGTCTCATAACCCGCGGGCCCCGCGGGTAGCCCGCGGGTCGGGTTGGGGCGGGTAAAGAAATTGTCACTTTATTTGCGGGGCGGGTTGGGGCGGGTCATTAAAAACAAAATAAAATAAAAATCCATATATGTTGCATGCAATGTCCAGCCTATATTAAATATTTGGGAATATCAATCTAATCATATTTTAGTAGGTTCTTTGATAAGGCCGTAGCAATGCAACTTGCGTGATTTCCCCAAACCTTTGGCGTCACGTGACACAGCTCGCGCAAAGCAGCTCCCGCCGCCAGCCACAACAACAAAGACGGAGAAATAAAAGTGAAGATGGAAGATGAGGTGCGGGAGAAATTGAGGTCGGGATTTTACATAATTAAAGAAAAAAGGTGAATGATGAATTAGATGAATACAAACGCTGCTTTGTAAATATTGAAAATGTTTAAATCATTATCTTATTAATATGACCTGATTTATGGTTCATATTCAGAAACGTCTGTTATTGCCAGTTGGCAATGTTTCCAAGCACTTTCAGGCTGAAATAAAGGCTGTTTTCATTTACATTACAATGCCTAATATGTCTATTTAATGGTCGCGGGTGCGGGGCGGGGCGGGTTGTAAAAATAGATACAGTGGTGCGGGGCGGGCTGGGGCGGGCCAAATAATTTCATAAAAGCGGGACCCGCGGGTTGGAAAAAAAGCCGACCCGCGCATCACTACTGAACAGCCATATTGTGTCATTTTTGTGCCACAAGCCACAATCTGTCTGTTGGTCTGTTTTTTTTTTCTTCTTTTATTTTGCAACTTTTTTAATTTATACTGGTGATCTTTCATTGTTATGTGACCCTGGACCACAAAACCAGTCACATGGGTCAATTTTTGGAAATTGAGATTCAGTCTCAAAGCTGAATTAAATAAGCTTTCCATTGATGTATGGTTTGTTTGGATAGGACAATATTTGGTGGAGATATTACTATTTGTAAATCTGGAATCTGAGGGTGAAAAAAATGTAAACATTGAGAAAATCGCCTTTAAAGTTGTCAATTTCTGTTCGCGATTGTGCTAAAATTGTGCTAAAATAAATGTTTTATATATTTAGGGTAGGAAAATCTTACCCTAAATAGTTATCAATAGTTATCGTTGTCAGTATAGGCCTAGTTATCTTTGTAGATATAGTTCTTGGTGTGAACGGGCCTTTAGTCTGTGACAAAGTATATTTCTGTTTGTTTTCCAGATGTGACAGATGCAGTGAAGTCAGTGTCAGTAATGGAGGGCGATTCTGTCACTCTAAACACTGATGTTACTGAAACACAGCAATATTTGATGATACAGTGGACGTTTGGAAGCACTCGAATCGCTGAAGTCGACAGACTCACACAAACCAGCTCTACATATGATGAGAGATTCAGAGACAGACTGAAACTGAATGATCAAACCAGATCTCTGACCATCACAAAAACCAAAACCAATGACTCTGGACTTTATAAACTAACAATTCTCAGTGGAGAGACCAAATACAAGAGTTTCAATGTTACTGTCAATGGTGAGTTGACCATTATGGCGTAATTAACTGACCATTCTTCATTTGAAATATATCTTTGTCTTTACAATGTTCTAATCTTTCTATTCTTTTCAATATTCCTTACATCCATATCTTATGATATTGACTGCTTTAATTAAAGGGGTGGTAAAACACGATTTCACTTTTCTAACTTTAGTTAGTGTGTAATGTTGCTGTTTGAGCATAAACAACATCTGCAAAGTTACAACGTTCAAAGTTTAAAGCAAAGGGAGATATTTGCTTTAAAAGAAATCAATTTCTAAGAACTACAGAAACGGCTGATAGGGACTACACTACATTCCTGTGGGCTTGCTGACATCACTAAGCCCAATATTTACATAAACCCCTCCTCTGGGAACACAATACATAAAGGAGGCGAGGCCATTTTATGTTGCTTTGAAAAAGAGTTGTTGTGGTAGTAGCGAATCACAACACACTGGGCCAGCTAACCAATCTGAGCCCATTGCGTATTTTTGAGGGCGGGGCTTCAAAGAACCAGGAAATCATCCGACCGTTTTTACAAGGAGGGACAGAGCAGTGTAGAATAATGGTTAAATATGTGAAAAATAATGTGAATTTTTAAAAACGAAGCATGAACACATATTACAGTACACCCCACAAACACAATCAAGCCTTCGAAAAAAGGTGTTTTACCACCCCTTTAAGACCAGAAGTGTGTGAGACTGACATCACAGTTATCTATCATAATCGGTGACTCAACACTCTTCTTCATCATCAGAAAGATCATCAAGCTCAAATTGTGTGAGGTCCAGCTGGGCTGTGAACAATTCAACCGTCAACCAGACTGAGGATGCCAACATTACTGAACTCTATCAGCCAAGTTCAGGTACATCACTGATGATATTAGTGTTTATTTACAGAGCAGAACTCTGTTAGATGTGTTCAGGTAAATCAGTGTGATATTAGTTTTTCACTCTGAAATCCACTGTTAGATCAGTGGTCTGTGTAATGGAGCTAGTAAGAGCTGTGCAGGTAAACCTCACTCCCCTGATCTCAAGAAGCACACTAGCGATTGATGCTATGCTGCAGTTTTTTGCCTCCCATGCCGTAGACCACAGTTTGAATCCCACTCGGAGCGGGTCAGTAGGACTGGTTTCACCTGATCGAAGTTAAAACCTAATACATATTCATTGCATTGATGCAGTACATAGGTGTTGATTCATATGACATCTGGTGAGCACCCTATGATTGACTGCATAACACAATTAAACTGCAACATTTACATTGCATTCATGCTTTTATCCAAAATGACTTACATTGTATTCAGGGTTTACATCAGCTCATGCATTCCCTGGGATTTATGGTTTATGGCTATTGGGGGTAAGGCATTTGCTTGCTTTTTTGTATGTGAGTTTACAGGAATTGAGAACAGGCCGCAGAGGAGCAACAGAGAAGTGAATCCCGTGTTCGAGAGCCGTGTTGGGTCTGCTCTAGAAAACATTAGTAGGCTACTCGATGAGAAAATAGATCATGGAGAAATAATCACATAATCACTCACATTTCTAGGAGAACTGAGACTAAAGACAGGGCTGAAGACGTTAAAAGAGTACAATTGCCGATATTAAACAACCCTTGCTAATGTTATTTGTCTGAGCAAGGAAAGTGAGCATGCAGACACACACACACACACACACACACACACACACACACACACACACACACAGTAAAGCTTGTGGATTCATTGCCTTCCCAATAGATGGTTGATCTCCCAATAACCCACAAAACCATCATCGGTTTTTTTTTTCAGACCAAATCCACTGTTGTGGTTTTACTGAAGCTGTGATCCGATTGGCTCTCTCTGCTCTGGTGGGCGTGGCTACTGTTGCTGTGCTGGTTTATGACATCAGATCTACAAGAAGTGAGCTGATCAGAGAAGAAGAGACTAGAGACATCACTGTCAGACTGAGTCAAATCAGACCAACAGTGTGAACTGAGCAGAAGGTTTAGTTCCCGATATGAATAAAGCAGATATAAAGCAAACTTACATTGATTCTCTGAGTCTGCACAATTCCTCTTCCTTACACAGCTATTTATCAACAGATTGTTTTTCAGCGTTCTCCTCCTGTCCACATTTATAACGTCACAAAACAACATAGTTCAAGCAGTTGTGTGTGGACATGTGATTCACTGAATGCACGTGATACACTATCAGCTCAGTTTGTGAGGCGAAGTGAAACTGTTTAAGGCCTTGTCCACACGGACACGGGTATTTTTATAACCGTGACTTTTTTTACGCGGTTCGGCCGTTCGTCCACACGGAAACGCAGTATCAGGTCACTGAAACCGAACATTTTTGAAAACCCCTGCCAGGGTGAGGATTTTCAGAAACACCGGTTGCAGTGTTGTCGTGTACAGTAAAACCGGGGTTTTTGCTTCTGATTCAGGCTTCTGATTGGCCAACGTGGCTTTACGATCGCCGCCTGTTGGTGTGGCATGCTTTTGACAGCGCGTGATAGCGTGTTTTTTGCGTTTTCATGTAGGCTGAGATTTCTTTTAAACCGAGCATGTGTGGACGGGATTTTTTTTAAAAACGCAGGAGGGAAAACTCCGGTTATAAAAATACCCATGTCCGTGTGGACTAGGCCTAAGAGTCCAGCTTGTAGAGGAATTAAGGTCAATAGGGGAAAAGAAACCTCATACTTCACATTCTACATGTCCAAAACGGTTTTAATTGAATCTACTTTAAGGAAACAAGTCTGATTAATAATATTAAAGCAAACTCCTATTCTTTTCCAACAGCAATTATTATAAAGCAGAAGATGCTGCTTTGACTCCCTCTTATTACTGAATATGCAAACACACTCTGTTTTTACATCGGGTCAGTGCATGTTGTAGTTCAATGAGAGTCTATTATATGTGGAGCTCCGGCAGTGTCATTTGTATTAGGAGAAACATCTAAACTGTTCATCATTACAGTACACTATACTAAATAGCAGACAATATCCTTACATCACTGTTAATGTTTTTTGGATAGACTTTATGTTTATGTCTCGGTTAATCTGTGCAAATATAGATCTAGACCAGAGTGTGAACCAGTGGATCTAGACAACTTGAATTCTGTAAAATATTTTACCTACTTATTAAAATAAAGTGCTGTTTTTGTCTTTAAAATGCTTGTTTTTGTCTGGTTGTTAAATATGTTATGATGTTTGAACAATAGTGTGAATAAATCATGCTTTAGCGACAAAATAACTAAGAACCACTTACTAAATAAAAACAGTAAAATATGACATACTTACTGTGAATGCAACATCATGACAGAAAGTTTGAACACTGGCATAATCCACTTTTACAGCAGCTGTTTAAAAAAATAAATAATAATAATCTTATAACGAAACATAAACACCTTGTTAATTCTTTTGCCAGCCAAAATATGCAGAAAGAGACAGGGGAAGAGCAGGAAGAAGGAGACAAAATGATGGTCAGAATAAGCAGTTTATTAAATAATCGTAGTTGTCTTTATGCCACAAACACATGCAGAGGTTGCTAATTCAAATTCGATCTTTAGATCATTAATCCCCCCTCCCTCTCTATATTATTTATAAAAGCATTTGGAACATGCATTGATGAAAAAGCAAGCAATCCTTCATAATCCTGATCACAAACATGCTTGTAAAGCTCAGGTGATCAGCCCGAACTCTTCCCTTCTACATGTCCTTTAAATGGACAGGTCTCTTCTGTCATACCAGCGCTGGTTAAAGAGTAATACATCAATAATAGACAGCCATCTTACAAGATAAGTGATCAGACAAAGCAAATCCATTCTCACTTTATTGAACAGAGTAATGCAATAATCTGGAGACATGGCACCAGCTTTCTCATTATATCAGCTTTATATTTCCTCAAAGGCCCCACGATGTCGAACTATTCCCCAAACTAATGGACCGCAAAGATGATATCCAAAGCTTAGACAAGTAATTTCCCAGTGCTTCATTCAGAAAAAAAAAAAAAAACAGATTATTGGACATAAAACTGCCAAATGTGAGATTTTAGAGGACAATCTGTCTCTTGGTGGATGTATTCATGTCCTCATCCTCAGATAAGGATCTGGCTGAACTGGTTTAAAAGTCTGATTTCTAGCAGGCCTACTTATAAAACAGCATCCTTACACCTGAGAAAGATTTCTAAGCTGCAACTATAGGGTTGTCAAGAGGTATTGACATAAAAAAAAAACATTGAAACAACATTCAGTGTTAATTCAATGTAAAAAGTTTATACTTATAAATCAACGTTGAAATTTGAACAAGATCTGTACGAAAAGGTGTCGAAACGAAATGGGGAAAAAAATGCTACATCTCTGCTCATGCATCATCTTTTTTGTAATTATCGATATTCTTCAATAGTGTCTTTTTAAGAGTTTTCTCAGTTAAACACAATCTGTCACGGAATGTCACTAGAGCCGTGTTTCCACCGAAATTCCTCAAAACAATTTGTCCCAGGAACTTTCCCCCCAGACCTGTTGTGGTCTGTGTTTCCACCACGGTCTAATGTACCGTGAAGATTAGGCAAATTAGGTGACTTAGGACTGCTCGCTACTTTACAATTCCCGCTGGATTTCCTCTGAACGGTGGCGGATCTGGGGGGGGGGGGGGGCAAAGGGGTGGCAAGATGTCTTGGCAGGGTGGCAGGGGTAGACGATATGGGAATCCCAATATGCTTATTGCTTTAACATAACAAACACAAAAACACTTTTAAGCTACAGTAGTTAATGTTTAATCATGCCCTTACACACTACAAAGGTTTTTAATTCACAACAGGAATAAGCCCAGTGTTCAAACAAAACAAAACTGGGTCCCACTTTATATTAAGTGGCGTTAAGTACTATGTACTTACATAAAAAAATAAGTACAATGTACTTATTGTGTTCATGTTGTATTGTAAAACACTTTTGCTGCTATTGAGGTGTGATACGGGTAAGGTTAGGGACAGGTGTGGTGGATTGGGTAGGTTTAAGGTGTAAGGGAAGGGTCAACTGTGTAATTACATAAATGAATTACAGCTGTAATTACATGCAGGAACTTTTAAAATGTAAGTACAATGTAAAAACATGTAGTTACACAATAAGTACATTGTATCAAATTATTAATTTCAATGTAAGTACATGTAAGTACATAATACTTAAAGCCACTTAATATAAAGTGGGACCCAAAACTGTGCATCTTTTAAAAAGTAAAAGTATAAAAAGCAAAATGAAAAGATAAAAAATAGTACAATAATCGTGTCCAAGATGCAGTGGACTACAAGTATAAAAGTCAATATGTGAAAACCTCTGGTTATCCTTGTATTACATTACACTGTATAGGGCAGCTAATAAGTAGGCCTAGCCTATGTAACAAATATTAAATCAGAAAGCTTTATCACATGCACACACCAGTTATGTTTAGACTACTTAATCCTATTGGATTTGTTATTTCCAGAGTTGTAACCTGGTTTCATTGCTGTGATATCTGAGAGGAATTGGATTTAATAGGACTGCTTAGCTAATCAAATTATCGAACTCCTAACATTAACTGGCACTGTATTGTGTGTTGTAACGTAACGTCGGCGTAACGGCGACCATCAAACATTATGGATACAAACAATATTTTATATTTTTTATTAAGCTGTTCGATCGTGTCTTTACTAAAATCAAAATTAGGCTAATCAAAGGGAAGAGTGCTCTTACAAATCACGAGGGAGCGATTTGACAGCTGATTTTGGCTAACGTAATAGACTCACTGTTTTTGCTGATGCTGAATCGTCTTTAGCATACAATACATTCATTACAAATGTAACTTTAAGTTAAACGTGTGTTTAAACTACACATTGGGAAACTCACTTCACCTTCAGAGGTTCTGGGGCAGCTCAGTCTCTCCAGTCGGGTTGCACTGCCACCGCACCGCAGCAGACTTGCTGTGTGTGAGCCAGACTGAGCGAACGCCGCTCTGCACGTTTGAATCGGGGACGTAGCTTTTGAGGGGCAGGGACAAATAATACATTAAAAATAAAAAATTAATTGTTCACTTTTGGTAAATGTATTGTTTAGTTCACTGTTTTGAGAAGCTTGTGGACATAGTGGTGGGTTGTTTTTACAAGTACAGTTTTTGGATCATCAAAATTAGGGGGGCAGCTGGGGGGAGATGGTCCTCACTGCGGAACATGAAATCCACGGGGAGGAGTCGGATATAGATCCAACTCCTCCCACCTTACATATACCTAAACCTACCCATCTCCACCCCCTGATCTCTAAACCTACCCATCTCCACCCCTTAATCCCTAAATCCACCCCTAAACCTACCAATCTCCACCCCTTATATCTGGATCCAACTCCGCCCCCCGGATCTCGTGTACTGCATTGAGGTGCTACTGGCTGGGGGAGCAAGGCTCTAGAGTGGGGGGGCACCTGCCCCCCCCTGCCCCCCTTGCCCCCGTGTAGATCCACCCATGCCTCTGAATTTAAGCTTAATAAAGCCTGAACCTCGTCGTTGGTCAATCGGTTTAGTTTTTTAACTCCATTGTTGATTTGAATAGCAAACAACTCTTACTGCACGCACCACAACAGATTTCTTCTTCTTCTTTTAGAGTTTAACTGGTGGTTGGCAATCCACCACAACAGATTTAAAAAAAAAAATGGTGGTTGAAATGAAATGCTGTGTGGAGTCAACCAATCAAAATGCGGCATGTACTCAACCAATCAGCATGTTCAGTGCCCAAGTCCCACCCCTGAAAGTTCCTGAACTTTGAAAAAGTACTTTCCCACTATAGCAGGGGCTTTCAGCATAGATATCATATAATAAAGGCTATATGTCTCATGCGCGCTGCTGGCCAATGGAGGTCGACGTCCGCACACGGCGGCCATCTTACCACAGGGAACTCGCTCACTCGTAACATGGTGCATGTACCTTTAAATATCCATAACTTGCTCATTTTTCTACCGATTTTCAAACGGTTTGGTCTGTTATAAACGTCAGAGATGTAGTTATGATACTGCATACATATGAATAATTATAACAATGGACTTCCATATGAAAGAATTATAGCCACTTTAATAATGTTTGTAAAAAACCAAACCGTTTGTAAATCCGTCAAGATTTCAGCGAGATAAGAGGATTTGTGTGCGTGCTGATCACTCACCTTAATTCACAGCTTCCCTGTAGTAAGATGGCCGCCGGTGATGCCGGAAGTGACTCCGCCTTAAGACATCTAGCATTTATATGGATATCTAAGGCTTTCAGAGGGGGAAATATTTACCCGGAACTTCATTTAGACCCTGGTTCCTGCGGTGGAAACACGGCTTGGGTTTCCTTTGACCAGTGTTTCCAAACCCTTTTCCTGGAGGCACGGCAACACATTTCAAATTACATTACACGTTTTTTAACTGAAATTAGATCATTGGATCAATCAGAAGCAAAAGTCTGCCTACTAGAGAACCGAATTGAACAAATCAGGGGGGTGTTTCCCAAAAGCTTTGTTAGCCAACTATCGTCGCAAGTTTAATTGAATTGTGTTGGTAACGACAGAACTTACTTTGGGAAACGCACCCCAGATGTTCTGAACTAGTGCCTATACATTAGGATAGATTTTGGCTTTTAGAAACAAAGCTAAACATCAAAAATTACCTTGATACAGAAACACTGCTGTGGTAACCCTTACGAAAAGAACATAGCCTATATAGTCCCTATATATGACTGATCAATATATTAAATGGTACAGAATAATATATTGTGTTAATATGGTACAATATATTGAATAATACTTAAGGAATTACAGCTTTTCATATATTGAAATATGTGACAATATATTTACTAATATATCACAATGTATGTAATCTTATATTCAGTAATACACTTCATAATATATAGATGTATATGTGATCAGATTTGGTACTACATGTTTAATATATTGCAGAGATATTTACTCATGCAGCATAAACAGAGAAATATGTAATATAATATAAAAAGCTTAAATTTTCAATAGCACAAACACACCTGATATGGTAAAGAGAATTACAGCATAATTTGCCCTTCGTTTGCATTATATCTTTATAATTATAAAACATGAATTTTCTATTAAAGCAAAGAATGCCAGAAGTGCTGCACAGGGTGTAAAATCACATTGCTCTTTGGTTGCTTGGGATAATTAAGCTCTAAGAACACTCCAAGGAACAGCTGTATAAACCCGATTCTCTGTCGGGTGGATACACCTGCTCTATCGCTTCCTTTGCTATTAGAGCCTCCATTTCTTGCTCCATTACCAGAGCCTGCTCGGGCTGTACTAATGTGAGTAACACCCCGTTGTAGCGTGGTGGACGAGAACCAAATTGGATTCTGTAACCTTTCTCTACTAACTGCAGGACCCATAGAGATATATTCGGCAGATTCTTCCATTCTGTCAGAAATTTTACAGCCGTTAAAAGTTAAAAAGCCTTTATTTTATTCATGGCTTAAACATTAAAAATTGGTGACTGGTACACCTATGCTTTTTACATCCTGCAACGCGTAGGTGTACCAGTCACCAATATTAATTTTCTATTATTTTCAATATTCCTTAAATCTAAGATATGATCTTGACTGCTTTAGTAATATTTTATAAATGCATCTAATATAAATAAAGATTGTCAGCACTGATCTGTGTGTTTAACAGCGACCCAATCTTCTTCATCATCAGAAAGATCGTCAAGCTCAAATAATGTGTCATCCAGCAACAATTCAACTGTCAACTAGACTGAGAATGACAATATTATTGAACTCTATCAGTCAAGTTCAGGTACATCACTGGGTATATGATGCACATTTGCTTGCATTTCTTGTGTGATTTCACAAGAACAGCAAACTGGCAGCAAACAGAGAAGTTAATTGCACGTCTCAGAGTTGTGTGTGTGTGTGTGTAGTGCCATATGCTGCACTATAAAGAGTGTATAATTGCTTCTGTTAATCATGCAATCCTAGCTTATGTTATTTTGCTAAGCGAGGAAACTGTGCATACAAACTTTCCAGTGGATGCTTGAGCTCTTAATAATAACTCACAAAACCAGCACTTATAGGAGTATACGGAAGAGTCCTAAATTCATTGTTTTTCTTTTCAGACCACATCCACTTTTGTGGTTTCACTGAAGCTGTGATCCGATTGGTCGTCTCTGCTCTGGTGGGCGTGGCTACTGTTTCTGTGCTGGTTTATGACATCAGATCTACAAGAAGTGAACTGATAAGAGAAGAAGAGACCAGACATCACTGTCAGACCTCTGGAGTCAAATCAGACCAACAGTGTGAACTGAGCAGAAGGTTTAGTTCCAGATATGTCCAGATATAAAGCAAACTTACATTGATGCTTTGCACCTTTCCTGTTTCTTGCACAGCTATTTATTCACACATCAGTTTACTCTGTTCTCCTGTCCACATTTGTAACGTCACAAAACAAGTAGTTCAAGCAGTTGTGTGTGGACATGTGATTCACTGAATGCACGTGATACACTATCAGCTCAGTTTGCGAGGCAAAGAGAAACCTTTTGGTCTCAGTTATTCACATCTGTACAGCTGTGGTATGATCTGATGGCTGGACAAACTGTTTGTGAGAGAGTCCAGCTACACTCTAAAAAATAACGTGGCCGGCTTGGAGATTTCAGAAAAATGCCTCTCAGTGGCAGCGGAGCGAAGGAGTGTGAATTTATATCTTTTTATGCTGGTAAGTTGCCATGTGTCAACCCAAAACAGGGAATGAATTTACCTCATTTAATGCTTCAAATACCAACAGATGTCCAATCTGATGTGCCCTTTTTGAAAAGTTGAAATATTTTGGCTAATGAGTGTTTAATGATAATTATTGGCAGGGATTTGAAATTGGCCACAACACCTATGTTCTCGTTCACCGTGTGCTTTTAGAGTTCTGTGTGCTTGCGAATCCTTTCATTATTACCAACAAAGTGTAAACCCGGTGTAAATAAGAGATTCATTGTGCACTGTAGACTGGTTTTTGGATTATAGCGGGAGTTTCGCAGGAGTGTAGATCTCAGTAAACAGGAGCTGAACATAGCATAAGCTTATAAATGGAGCATTCTTTGCTCGCTTTCTGTTTACCCATTTACAATTTGAATAAAAGTTTTGTTGGACACTGCAAAGTGCCTGGATTTACAGTTGTATTTAAATGCAGGATTGAATCTGAAACTGCAATGATTGACAGTGATATAACCATAGCAACAGACGGTACAAAACAATCTGATACTGTATGTCAAAATAGATCTGTGCATCAATTCTTGGAGTGTAAATGCAAAACAATAGACCTGCCACTTGTTCCCCTTCGAGGTCGATGACGCTTTGGGAACGCCTCCTGCGTGATTGCGTCTGAAGCATCTATGTCAACTAGTCCAATAGCGGGAGTGAGCATCACAGGCGGGTGACGTCATGACCAGGAAAGGATAAATCATCCGGTGCAACCGGCACTAGCTTCTGTTGCCTCAGCAAGCGATCTGTGTCAAACCTGTCGGTCATATTTACTGTTGTCTGTCGTACAAAGTTTATATTATGGCGAAACAAGTCTTCAAGCCCTGTGTTCCTCCCTGCCCGTGTTATTTAACGGGTGGGGATACACACAAGCTTTGAGTGATTTGTTTGGAAGTGGAGCATGCGGTATCAGCCTTCAAGGGGGCTGATTGCCAGCATTGCGAGAAGCTGCCGCTTCGCACACTCTGCTCCCGCCTGTCACTTTTCGACACTGAAAGTGGCGAGGCTCGCGATCCTCGGGGTACAGGACGGAGAAGGCATACCTGGGGATCGTAAATGGATCTTTCAGGGGGGTTGGAGACGGATCCGAGGATCCTTTCTCCTTCTTTACCTGGGAAATCCATCGCTCAATTCCCGGTGTCGGAAGCCCGCCCTGCGCCTTCTTCCGCCCGGGGAGAGAGCCCAATGCTGCAGTGCTCTTCCTCCGAGTAGGTGGATGTGCTCAGTATTGATGGTGACACAATCAGGGGGAAGAGGAATTGCCATCTCTTTCCCCAGCACATGAGGAGTTGGTGGATGTTATATCTAGAGCTGTTGAAAAATTACACATATCATGGCCAGTAGAGAAACAGGGCGCTCGTCCCAAAAGTAAATTAGACAAGCGTTTCCTGCCATCTAATATTTCACCACCATCACGGAGCTTGCCTTTCTTTCCCGATCTGCACAGTGAGCTGTCTAGATCGTGGAACAAACCATACTCTTCACGTTTGTTCAGCCATCAAGTTCATGTTTATTCTAAAATAAAGGGTTTGAACGAGTGTGGTTATGGATCGATGCCTCGGGCAGAACAGACGCTCGCAAGCTATCTGTTATCCCACTAAACCATTAAAAACAACTTCCTTATTGGGTAAAGCTTATATGGCTGCAGGTCAGGCGGGAGCGTGCCTTCACACTATGGCGCTGCTTCAGGCATATAAGGCTGACCTGCTGGGGGATTTAGATAAGAGTGAAGGAGTTAATAGTGACGAAATTCGTGAACTTCGTCGCGCTACTGATTTATCTCTCAGAGCTACAAAAGAGACCGCTAGAGCAATTGGGCGGTCTATGGCAGCGCTGGTAGCTACTGAAAGACATCTTTGGTTGAATTTATCTGATATCAAAGACAAAGATAGATCTTTTCTGCTTTATGCTCCGTTATGTCCCAATCGTCTGTTCGGTGAAGCTGTGAATTAAGTTGTCGAAAGATTTCAGGAGACTAAAAAACGTTGAGGCATTTAAAAAATTTCTCCCTCGCCGATCTAAACCCCCTGGGGCTGCTGGGCGTTAGCAGCCCCAGCCAGCATGGTCCTCATATCGTGCACAACAAAAGGAGAGTGTCGCGTGGCTCAGAACCAGTACTGGTTCCTATCCCAGGGTCCGGTACTGGGAGCTCTTTGCCATCGAGTTGCGATATCAACAGATGCTTCCCTTACCGGATGGGGAGCAGTAATGGAAGGCCGCTCAGCTCAGGTTCTGTGGGAAAGTCATCATCTTTCTTGGCATATAAATTGCCTGGAGATGATGGCTGTCTTCAATGCGTAGAGGCATTTTCTCCCAGACCTAAGGGGCCATCATGTGCTCGTCCGCACAGACAATACATCGGTGGCCTGAGATTTGGAAGTTGTGGGTGTGGCCCCTGAGGGGGCACAACTCTTAGAGAGTGGTCTTTCAACCGAGGTTGTGGAGACCATTCTTAGCTCCAGAGCTCCAGCTATGAGGAAACTTTATTTACTCAAATGGAATGTCTTTTCTACTTGGGGTCACCAGCAGCAGTGTGACCCCATCCACTGTCCTGTTGGGTCAGTACTTGAGTTTTTACAAGACCGCTTCTCATCAGGTCTGTGTTCCTCCACCTTAAAGGTTTACATGGCGGCCATTGCGGCTTTCTACGCCCCGGTGGGGGGTACATCTCTGGGTCGAGACCCACTTATTACTCGTTTTCTTCGTGGCACGTTGAGGTTGAGACCTACAACACGCACAAGGGTGCCGGCCTGGGACTTTCCACGCCCCGGTGGGGGTACATCTCTGGGTCGAGACCCACTTATTACTCGTTTTCTTCGTGGCACGTTGAGGTTGAGACCTACAACACGCACAAGGGTGCCGGCCTGGGACCTTGCAATAGTATTAGAAGGTCTTTCTAGGGTTCCATTTGAACCCCTAGATTCGGTCTCAGAGAAGTTTCTTACATTTAAGATCATATTTCTTCTTGCTATTTCGTCCCTTAAAAGAGTCGGAGACCTTCAGGCCCTCTCGGTTTCTCCCACCTGCTTTGAATTTGCACCTGGGATGGTCAAAGCTTTTCTCTTCCCTAAACAGGGATACGTGCCTAAGGTACCGACCAATATTCCGAGGCCTGTTGTGCTACAGGCTTTCTGTCCTCCTCCATTTACATCTTCGGACCAGGAAAAGTTGAACTTTTTGTGTCCAGTACGAGCATTGGACACTTATGTTCATCGGACTTCTTCCTGGAGGAAGTCCGACCAATTATTTATCTGTTTCGGATCACCTAAGCAAGGTCTTCCTGCTTCTAAGCAGACTATGAGCAAATGGATAGTCGAGGCTATCTTTCTTGCCTATGAGTCATCTGACCTTCCGTGTCCTCTGGAGGTTAGAGCTCACTCTACTAGGGGTATGGCGGCCTCTAAAGCCTAGTTATCTGGAGCCTCTCTTCAAGATGTCTGTGATGCGGCAGGCTGGTCCTCACCGCTCACATTCGTCAGATTTTATAGCCTAGACCTGGACGCTACTCCAGGGTCTCAGGTTCTTAATGCTTGATGTACTAGTTCTGTACAGGCTGACACTCAGGTTCTTGAAATTATGGCGATTTGGGTATTCTCATTCCCAAACCGTCATCGACGCATCGCGAGTTCCTCGAAGGGGAACGTCTCGGTTACAACTGTAACCTTAGTTCCCCGAGAAGGGAACGAGACGATGCGTCGCTCTGCCATACTTCCTTCATTTCTGTGATCGACTTGCTTCGGCATATTTCGAAGCTAGTGCCGGTTGCACTGGATGTGCTTTTATCTTTTCCTGGTCATGACATGACCTGTGACGCTCACTCCCGCCATTGGACTAGTTGACATAGATGCTTCAGATGCAATCACGCAGGAGGCGTTCCCAAAGCGTCATCGACGCATCGTCCCGTTCCCTTCTCGGAGAACTAAGGTTACAGTTGTAACCGAGACGTTCTATGTAATGTGTTTCGTTATCCTTCACTTAATTACTAATTTTTCACTTGATTTTTTTTAAATAAAATTTGAACGTAAAAAAAAATTGAAGGGTACATTATTTAAATGTATTATTATAATTATCATAATCATAAACTCATTTAATTAAATTAATATTTAATATAAAATAAAACTGAAATTTGACTGGTATTGGTACAACCGAGCCTAGCTGCAACATATATTAGGGTCAAACACTGCAAACCTATCAGAACTAGATTACTGTAATGCATTACTGGACGAATGTCCTGCAGGTTTAGCTGTGCTTGTATTCATAGGCTGCCTATCAGTGGTGTAGTCTAGTTTTTTGTAGTGAGTATAGTATTTCTTCAAGTTATACCGAACTTTTATTTTGACAGGTTGTCGTAAAGACATAACAGTTTCTGTGTGTATACAAATGAATGACGATAGTTTTATCAAATGAAATGGTGAAATTCTCGTGAAGTGACTCTCATAGCAGCTCTGCGATGAAGTTCATGTGTAGCCTACATCATGTCTCAATACAGTGAAACGCTGAAAACACCACAAGCGTGATCACACGCGCTTCAGTGTGTGTGTGTCTGTGTGTGTGTAGTGGAGCGCACATTGAGCGCTCCTACTTTTGATTTATTCATTCAAAAATAGCCAAATTCCGTGACGTTCTGGTTTATATAGCAAGTTCCATTTTATTTGTGACTGGATTCAGCGATTTGATCCGTGTCGCTTCGCAAACACAGACGGGGTGAATTTATGAATGAAAGTGTGAAAGTTCTGACACAAAACGAAGTTGTTACGTATCCTCACGCTTTTTTAAGTGGGTATACGGAAATCCTTTATGGCGGGTACTCCGTGCCAAAATCAAACATCCGAACGACCGACCGACCGATCGAACGTCTATCCGAACGTCTATCCGAACGTCTTGAACTTTCAAACGGGTGACCCACGTGACGACCTGACGTGACGTCAGCGTCTTGAAATTTGCAGCTTTTTAACCATACAAGTATACAAGCTGATGTGTAAGACTATAAATGGACATGATAGGCACTAAATAGGCCTACTTATGTTATACCTAAAATAATACTCAACCATTTCCTGCACTTCCCTGAATAAGCCTAGGCTATTCTAAGTGATGAACTGAACAAGTAGGCTATATCATGACTTTGTGTATTTTATAACTCTAATGTTTCAAACACCAGACTCACCTATTGTAACTGTGTAGGCTACAGTGGTAGGCTTTTAATTCATGTTGTTGTATTTTTCTTTTCTTTTTTTATCTGTCAAATTGATTAATTGTATATTGTCTGATATGTTGTTTTGCAAGTAGGAGTTAAAAGTTATAAGATAAAGGGTTTTAATTTCAAAGTCTTCAATGCCATGGACCATGTTGTCATTAGTTGCCCATTAACTTTTCATGGTAGTAACACATTGAGAAAGACGCAGATAAGATTATCCAATATAATATATTGCCTATAGGCTACTTTGTCCATTTTTACCATGATTTCATCTTCATTCTGAAATTTACTTTGCTGACTCCGCTGACTCTGGGCTGCAAGACATTGAGTTCCTAACATAACAAGATGTTGATGTTTTTTTTTTTTTTTACTCTGATGAACTCTGATATATAAATAAATTCTGTCATAGAGAGAGGTCATGTAAACACTGTTTCTAACATGCATTTTCACTGTCTCTCGTGTTCTCATCTTGTAAACATATTATTGAATAAAGTGCTAAAGGGGCATAAAGTGGTTTGCAGCATGGCATTATAATCGTCCCAAATCCTTGTTAATAGGCCTACATAAAGATTTCTGTAAGATTCCATTAACATTAAAGAGTGCTAATAATAGACATAATATATATATATATATATATATATATATATATATATATATACACACACACACACACACACACACACACACACTCTCACGGTTTTGAGATACGAACCCCCAAGCACAGACAGAATTAGGTGAAACAGTTTATTGTAGTGTTGAAGACAAGGAAAAGACATGGAGAAAAATTATGTAGAATATCGTGCTTTTCCAAAATAACCGTTTAAATATGTCAGGTTTGTCAATAATATTTAGCCTCTGTTATATTTAACTTTAATAATACACCGTATATAACTTTCTAAAACAGTCATTGCAGTAATCAAATGTGGACTAGTAGAGGATACAACAGAAGAATAAGAAGTTAAACTAAGGTAAAAAAAAAAAAAAACGTGTTACAACGTGTCTTCACACGTAAACAACACGTTGGGAAGACGATCAGTTACTCGCACTTCCGACCGGTCGCCATGGGAACGCGTTAACAACACGTAAGCACATGTAGGAACGTGTTACATATGATTTTATTTAAATGATCATTAAATTTTTTGGGGGTCGTTTATATGTGGCAGACATGAAAATCAACGAACCTTAATTACAAAGTAAAGTATATTCAGCTGATCTTGTCTAAATGTAATATTAGAACTAGTATATATGTTTTTGATAAACCTTTCCACTTTAACATTTATGATGTTTATTTGTGAAAGATTATGTTTATTTATTTAAAGTTTATTTACTAGATTATTAATTTAGTAATTTTGTTAAGATTGAGTAAGTGTTGAGAAGTTCTTGAAACAAAAAAGGATGCTTGATTAGGTTTACTTTTTATTACTTTTTGTTTGATGTTATGTATAAAAAAAATGCATGTATACAGTTTTCCTGAATTGCTAAAATACATTTCCTGGAACCATCACCCACTTTCTCAAAACCTTAAACACAAAACCAAATCTTCAAACTACATTCAGAGAACATCTGACACTTATAATAATTAATTAATTTGTTACATTTCTATAGCGCTTTTCTCGACACTCAAAGCGCTTTACATAGAAGGGGGGAATCTCCTCAACCACCACCAATGTGCAGCATCCACCTGGATGATGCGACGGCAGCCATATTGCGCCAGAACGCCCACCACACACCAGCTTACTGGTGGAGAGGAGACCGTGATGAAGCCAATCAGTATATATGGGGAGGATTAGGAGGCCATGATGGACAGAGGCCACTGGGCAAATTTGGCCAGGATGCCGGGGTTACACCCCTACTCTTTCGAAGGACATCCTGGGATTTTTAATGACCACAGAGAGTCAGGACCTCGGTTTAACGTCTCATCCGAAGGACGGTGCTCTTTTGGCAGTATAGTTTCCCCGTCACTATACTGGGGCATTAGGACATACTTGTCAAAATAAATAAATGTACTATTTTTATCTGTGCTCAAAATCCAACAATGCTTTCAGATCATACACACAGCTCAATATCATAAACACTACAGAGCATTCACTATATCATTCAGTCCAAATATATAAATCTAATATGAAAACCTTCTGGATCAAAAAGTAAAAAATAAAATAATAGACTACATTTATTTCGAGTGTTTTTTATGGACTGTGGGAACTTTGTACATTGGGCAATAAAATTAACAATAAAAACTAGTTAAAATGATTATACTGGTCAAGACTATTGAATGTCTGTATAGGCAGTATTTCTGCTCTTTGAAAGTAAAACACATAGCCCCACAAGCACAGGATCCAGGAAAGTTGTTTTTGGGGTACAATATTTATATGTATTGCCTATCATGTCCATTTATAGTCTTTACACATCAGCTTGTATACTTGTATGGTTAAAAAGCTGCAAATTTCAATACGAGG
The DNA here is from genome assembly GCF_964197995.2 of Scardinius erythrophthalmus. NCBI lineage: Eukaryota > Metazoa > Chordata > Actinopteri > Cypriniformes > Leuciscidae > Scardinius > Scardinius erythrophthalmus. The sequence continues at coordinate 14,115,585 of NC_138234.1, forward strand.
ACTTCACGTCAGGTCGTCACGTGGGTCACCCGTTTGAAAGTTCAAGACATTCGGATAGACGTTCGGACAGACGTTCGGTCGGTCGGTCGGTCGTTCGGATGTTTAATTTCGGCACGGAGTACCCGCCATAATCCTTGGCCTTTTCTAGTGGGTATACGGCATGTACCTGCGTATCACGTAGACTACACCACTGCCGCCTATTATGTATGAACTGTTTTGTGACATCACTGTGAATGCACTGGTGGGTGTGTCTTATCTCATTAACTTACACCCTCCTGCATGAACACGTCATGATCTTTCTCTTGCTTCTCAAAAGTTGTCTCTGGAAATTTGAAAATACAGAGATGATGATAAAAAAATATAAAGAGAGAAACAAACAGTGTTGCTACATATACATCTACACATAAGATGTTACAGACAATCTTAAAGAAGACATAAACAGACTTGTAGGCCTACTGTAAAAAAGCTCTCTGAGAACTCAGATCATATTTCTACAACATGAATTGCTACAAATGTTTGTCCTAAAAAACCTTGAACAAAAGTAATAGAGTAGATACTGAGACTTCAATTAGACCTCATGTTGGCTTCAGAAGATTTGTCCATTTTAAAGATTGACAGATGTAAACGTGAACTGCTCCTGTTGGGCTTTATTTTGTTATAATCACCAGGTGACAGTACATTCTCCCTTATTTAGAACAGACACTGAAGAAATAATTATGTTGGCTTGAGAAGGCCAGACTTCAAACATTTAACACTTCTCAAGCCAACATCTAAGTTTGTCTTGATAAACTTATTTATATAGTTATTTATTATTATTTATAAAGTTATACTTCTTGTTTTTTTAAAGATGATTAAGTGGGATCCAAAAGTCTGAGACATGTTTCTAACTTTTTTTTTCTTTTTTTAAAATGTAATAAAAATCCTTTCATTAGAAGAACTTTTTAAAAAATCTTAAAACTAATCACATAATCTGGAACTCTGTTCGGCCAAGCAGATTCAAGGACTGGAACTGCTGTAAAAATAAATATAGTTGTTCTACTCATCAGGTTTGATCACATTGAATCTCCTGAATGTGGTCTGTTTTTCGTTGATGATCTGTAGTTTATAATGTCCATAATCTGTGTTTGTGATGTTTTTGATGGTCAGAGATCCAGTCTGAGAATTCAGCTTCAGTTTGTCTCTGAATCCCTCAGTAATATAAGGTGGTGGCATGCTTAATTCAGCTCTAGCAACGAGACAGTTTTTGTCTCCAAACATCCACAGTATCAGAACACCTGGCTGGATTACAACACCAGTCTCGAGAGTGACATCTTTTCCCTTAGCCTCTAATTTCTTGGCTTCATGTCACAGCAGAGCACAGAAACAGAGAATTGCAGAAGAAAAAAGCGTGAAAGAATTAGTTTGTATAGTTTCTACATCAGATGCATTTAGATGACTCTTTAACCTATTTTGGCATGTTTGGAGATAGCCAAAGGCACTTAACTAATCTCTACAGGATTATATTACCTAATACACAAAATATGAAGTAAAATATGATGTAGTAATTTCATGTTTAAGCCATGACATGATGGATTTATTGCCATAAAACTCTTTGACTATATGTGATTCATGATCACTATTTTTCTACATTATTTATGAAATATTACACCCTAATTAATTTGACCCAATTTTTTTGTTGTTTCAATTTTATTGTTCATCAGAGTGGTCCAAGATGGGCTTTTGTCGCACTCAAACCACAAAAATGACTGGAAAATACAGAGATGATTAAAAAAAAAAAAAAATTATATATACTGTATACATACATATATATATATATATATATATATATACATATATAATGTGAGAAATAAACAGTGTTGCTACATATAGCCTACTACATTTAGATGTTACAGCTGTACAATCTTGAAGACATAAACAGACTCAGACTGTAAAATCAGCTCTCTGAGAACTCAGATCATATTTATACAACATGAATTGCTACAGATATTTGTTCTCAAAAACCTTGAACAAAAGTAATAGAGTAGATACTGAGACTTTAATTAGACCTCATGTTGGCTTCAGACGATTTGTCCATTTTAAAGATTGACAGATGTGAATGTGAACTGCTCCTGTTGGGCTTTATTTTGTTATAATTACCAGCTGACTGTACATTCTCCCTTATTTAGAACAGACACTGAAGAAATAATTATGTTGGCTTGAGAAAGCCAAACTTCAAACATTTAACACTTCTCAAGCCAACATCAAAGTTTGTCTTGACAGACTTATTTATATAGTTATACTTGTTATTATACAGAATGTGTTGCGTATTCAAATCCACTCACTGGATTAAGTGGGATCCAAAAGTCTGAGACCACTAGAGAAAATGTGTCTTTCACTTTATTTAAATTAGTTTTTTAAATGTAATTTAAAAAATCCTTTTATTAGAATAACTTTTTAAAAATCTTAAAACTAATCACATAATCTGGAACTCTTGGAACTCTGTTCGACCAATCAGATTCAAGGACTGGAACTGCTGCAAAAATAAAGATATAGTTGTTATAATAAATGTTGTTCTACTCACCAGGTTCGAGCACGATGAATCTCCTGAATGTGGTCTGCTCTTTGTTGATGATCTGTAGTTTATAATGTCCATATTCTGTGTTTGTGATTTGTTTGATGGTCAGAGATCCAGTCGTCTTGTTCAGCTCCACTCTGTCTCTGAATCCCTTGTCAATATAAGTTGTTCTTGATTCAGCTGTACTTAATTCAGCTCTAGCAACGAGACAGTTTTTGGCTCCAAACGTCCACAGTATCAGAACACCTGGCTGGATTACAACACCAGTCTCGAGAAGGACATTTTTTCCCTCAGCCACTGGTTTCCTCTCAGCTTCATATCACAGCAGAGCACAGAAACAGAGAGTTGCAGAAGAAAAAAAGAGTGAAAAAATTTAGTTTGTAGTTTCTACATCAGATGCATTTAGATGAGTCTTTATTGGTATGTTTGGAGATAGCCAAAGGCACTTAGTTATCCATAAACTAATCTCTACAGGATTATATTACCTAATGATTATATAGAAATTATGAAGTAAAATATGATGTAGTAATTACACATTTATGATGGATTTATTGCCATAAAACTATCTGGCTATATGTAATTCATGATCATTCCTATTTTTCTACATTATTCATGCAATATTACACTGTCATCCTGTCATCGGGTCATTCATTTTTTTTATTTTTTATTTAGTGTTCATCAGAGTGGTCCAAGACCCAAGTGCTTTTGTCACACCACGAAAATGACTGGATTCAAGGAGTTTTGTGAATTTTAAAAAGTAACAAATCCTTCTCTCATGGGTCAATTTAACCCATTAGAAATGAATGGAATGTGAGGAATGCTTCAGTTTACATGGAAAAACCTAAAAATGCAAAAAATTCAAACTAAAAATGCTAAAACTTTATCAAAAAATTATTTAATGTCTACATGATGCATCTGAATGCTGAAGTGAACTGACTTTAGAACCCAGCGAATGCAGCTAATTTGCTCCAAATAGACATATAAGGCCATCTAGTGGCAAGAGTCATAACATATCATGTTATTCGGGTTTTTTTTTCTTCACAAGAGGTCGACAAAGACACCCAATGTAAAATATTTTGTGCTAAATTGGGTTATGCTTGGAAATTGTGAGTTGAATTTAAGTTTAAAGAGTGTGCTTAAATTATTCTTTACCTATTATTTATTGATAAAATCTAGTAATTTAAAGTTAAATAAATAAAAAATAAAATACCAAAAAAAGAAATCTCCAAATGAAATAAGCTTTCCGGACCAAAAAAAAAAAATCATTTTAAGGTCATTTGGACCTGCAAGGGAAGGATTTGTTACACATTGCGAGGGAAGGATGCGGGTTAAACACTAGGCATCATACACTTGCTGACTTTGTAAATATGAGAAACTGGGCATCATACATTATCAGACTTAAGTCATTATGAACACAACAAACTGAGAGGAGACACGTGACAAATGAAAACAATATGTGCTCTAAAACCAGCTCAAAGTATCAAACATGTTTGATATCCTCCAACTGGATGGAATCAAACTTTAAAGCTAAAGAAATCAGAGTGTGTGCCCATCATACTGTAGCAAGCCTGAAGAGTGTTTCATGTTCTGTCAGGAGTGATCTAAGTGTATGTATCTGGCTCTGACTTTTGGCAACAGCATCAACTTGTCTAGACTGTAAATGTGGGCAAAAGTCGTGTTGTGTATTCCAGCCTTTAGTGCAAAACTTTTAAAGACATGATACAATGAATCTGTTGTGTGTTGGTTCTCATTTTGCTCCTGATCTTGAGTCTATAGATTCCAGCATGAAGGGGTTTGATGTTATTGATGGTGAGATCTCCAGTCTGAAGATTCAGTGTCAGTTTGCTTCTGAATCTTACATCAGCATTATTATATGTAGAGGTCTCTTTATTGATTTCAGCTATGAGAATGTCTTCACTTTCATCTTTATAATACCACTGTATCTTGTCATCTTTGTGTAGTTCAGGAACACCAGTGGTTAGACAGAGATTTTCCCTCCTCCACTTTCTTGTTCTCAGACACTATCACAGCAACACATAGATATGGATAACAGAAATGTGTTCATGAGGTCAAGTGCTGCATAGGTAGCATAAATGCATTTATACAGAAATTACAATTGCAGAAATAATGTTAGAAAATTAATTAATTAAATATGAACTACAAAGATGCCTTGTGAGAATTAATTGATTCACCCAATCAAGATGGTTCCATAAAATAAATATGAAAACAGAAAATCTGCTGATGCAGAATTTAACACCCCCATTACAATCCCATTTAGACCAAGCTGAGATCACAGGCACGCAAAAAAAAAAAAAAACAAAAAAAAAAAACACAGCTCTCGAGGGAAACGCTTTTAAAAGAGACAAAATCTAGATTTTAAATTTTATGCTCCAAATAGAGAATTTAATAGACTATCTGCTGAAATGTTTTTCATCTAATTTCCCATTCATCATCATCATCTTTTTATTTAATGCCATGTCAGCAATCAGAGCTATCTCCATGGCAAAAATTCAATTACAAAAACACAAATATTATATAAATACAATAAAACAGAACAAAGATAACCAGCAAGTCATATTATACAATATATTTTTTTAAAATTTAAACTAATGTGGAAAAAAAGACACCTACATCTTGGATGCCCTTGAGGTAAGCTAAAACATACTAAAATTTAATTTCAAAGTGAACTTTCCCTTTAACTCTTTGCTCCTAGTATACAGCCATATGTCTTTGTCATTATTTTCGCTGTTTAGTAGAAGCTAAATATGGGCAGATGAAGCTAACATGCTTTTTTTTTGCATGTAATTGGTAACGTTACAGCGGCTGTTTTTGCCTGTGTAGAGCCCATATACCTTTATAAACATTTAAGTGTGTACTTTTAATATATATGAATTACACCACATGCCTGTAATAATATATAATAACATTTCACGTTCCTTGCAGTTCATTAATTATGATGACATAAAATAATACGATCAGACATACAGGTAATACAAAAACAAATAAATGACCTCATCCGTGATCATGATTCATTAATTCCATTTAGATACATCGCTAGATGGTGAAAACGCATTAAAAACGACATCTCCCATCGTCACCTCCTTCATAGCGTCATCAAGCTTCGCCTTTGTTATTGTTGGAAACTGCGCCCTCTTGTGGTCAAAAATATTTACATAGTGGACCTTTAATACCCGAACACTTTTCAGAAAAGATAAGGTAACTTATTTAGCACAATTCACACAGTAATTCAGGAAAAAAAATTCTCCAAATGCTCCACATGAAACTTTGGTCTTCCGACCTTTTACCACCGTGTCGATTTATTTTGATTAATATATGCGAGGGAGAGAGAGAGCAAGACAGCGGCTAGTTTGGAGACGGTGAAGTCTTGTTTACACTTTCTGGCTCCGAAGAGAGAGTGCGCGCGCACGTGCAACCGGGGCTCTCTCTCTCTCTGCTCGTAGAATATAAAGCTATCAACGAAGCAGACTAATTTAAACTTTTCTGTACTTCTAAACACTCCAACTATACAACAAAATGCATTTAAGGGCTAAAAAGGTGGATTTAGCATGATATGTCCCCTTTAAAACATCATATTACACATTTAAACGCTACTATATATAAACAAAGCTCATTGTTGTTGTCTAGCTTGTATAAATTGTAATACTTACACACTTGCTTTTTTAGCTTAGAGATCGTGCAGTTATAGTAAATCACAAATATCAGAACCAGCAGAACAGCAACAGCTATTCCTGCTATTCCACCTGGAGACAGACCCGGATCTGGAACAGCTAAAGAGAGATAAAGTCATTAATTTTGTGTGAATCATATTATTGGCTTTTCCATAAATTAGTTACCATGATGATTTTCTGACATAAACTATCATTCAAAAGTTTGAAGTCCCTTCTGCTCACCAGCTGAATTTATTTGATCAACAATACAGAAAAAACAGTACATTTTCTGAAATATTATTACAATTTAAAATAATGTTTTCTATTTTAATATATTTTAAAATGTCATTCATTCTCGCGATGAAAAAGCTGAATTTTCAGCATCATTACTGTCTTCAGTGTCACATGACTCTTCAGACTAATATGCTGATTTGATGCTCAAGAAACATTTCTGATTATTATTGTCACGGTGTGTTGCAGACAGAAGAAGACGAATGATAATCAAAAGTTCCAATGCAAACTTTTACTCACAATATAAATCATTCAGGTACATAGAAGAAGGGCAAAAGGTTCACACACGTAATACAACGGAGATCGGACAATAACCGACTGAACAGACGGAACCTAAATACATACACAGATGACACCGATTAACAGAACACAGGTGATACAGATAACATGATAGTCTTATCACGTGACACATCTGAACTGATAATGGCAGTAACCATTGTAACGAAGGAGTGGCGGGAAAAGAACAAAGGAAAACAGGATCCAATCAAGACACAAACTAAAAGTCCAAAACTACACTGACATGTGACATTATCATCAATATTGAAAACAATTGCTAAACATGTTGATTCACGAAGAAAACACTAATTTTACCTGGTCAAAAACAGCTCTGTTTTCAGCACGCCGTTTCAGTGCATGTGTCTTTAAATGTTAATGAGCTTTGCTCACCCCGCCCCTCTGTTCTGTGGGTACACCGTATATAACACAATAACCACGTGTTATTCGTTATAAACGTGGGATTATGAATTATATTGAGAACGTCGTACATAGAAAACATGCCGTAATGTACCCTGAGTGTAAACCTTAGACGCATTCATTGTGAAGCCTGCAGCAAGGTTTGCAAATTTCGCAAAGATTAATATAAATACTAATATAAAGGTTAATAAAACATTACACTCACATCTTCTGGAGGTTCAGCAACGTTACCGATTCGTTTTTTCTTGTTTGTAAAGCTGTCTGGTGTGAAATGATTCGCGTAAACATGAAAGCATGGACGATCGTGGGGAATCCCCGCGTCAATCCTTTGGGCATATCCCTTCAAAAACAAAACTTAGCCACTGCATCTTCAACGGCTCGGATTTAGGAACATCCAAATGACTGCTGTGTTCCTTATTATTACATCTAAGAACAGAACACCACAATCGCGTAGACGCCATTCTCCTCCAGCATATCAACAATGGCGGACTACTATGACGACGGCTGTCACAGCTTGCTCAGGGCGGGTCTTGTGTTGAAACACGGCTGTCAATCACAATCGCGGGAGGGGTGTACGATCTTATGACGTCACAATATCGAACGGCTTGATTTCATAGATGGTCAAACATATAAGGAGATTAAAACAAAACCACTGGATGGATTTTAATCATGATAGGATGGTTGTGTACAGGCACTGCCAACAGACATTTCAGTGCAATCAACTTGTAAAAGTGCATGTGTCACAGGTCGGGGTGGAGCGCCAGCGGGCCGCCCACCCCTTCGCTTGCGTGCCGCCCCTGAGGAGCCGACCGTGGACACAAAGGAAAATGGCGGACACAGCATTCAAAATAAATATACTCTTTATTAAATTATAAAAACAATGTTAAAAGTCTCTCTTCAGTTCAGGTTCTCTTCATGTATCTCAGAACCTTCAGACAGAGAGAGGAATGAACATAATTCACAGCTTCCGCATTCTCTTCTTCAGCGTTCTCTTCGCGCATCTCAGCACCCTCAGACAGAGAGAGGAATGGACATAATCCACAGCTTCCGCATTCTCTTCAGGGTTCTCTTCGCGTTTCTCAGCACCTTCGGACAGAGAGAGGAATGGACATAATCCACAGCTTCCGCATTCTCTTCAGCGTTCTCTTTGCGTTTCTCAGCACCTTCAGACAGAGAGAGGAATGAACATAATTCACAGCTTCCGCGTTCTCTTCTTCAGCGTTCTCTTCGCGCATCTCAGCACCTTCAGACAGAGGAATGAACATAATTCACAGCTTCCGCGTTCTCTTCAGCGAGCTCTTTGCGCATCTCAGCACCCTCAGACAGAGAGAGGAATGAACATAATTCACAGCTTCCACGTTCTCTTCTTCAGTGTTCTCACATGTGTTGCAGGGGACAGATAACTTCACACCGTGCAGGTGGGCTTGGGGCCGTAGCAGACTCAAAGTCGCAGGCTGAGCGGAGCTTCTCTAGAACAGACAGAATCAACTTCAACAGCAGTATACAGTTCTCATATGTGTTGCGGGAGACAGATAACTTCACACCGTGCAGGTGGGCTTAGGGCTGCAGCAGACTCCAAGTCAACAGGCTGAGCGGAGCTTCTTCTAAGACAGTCCGAATCACTACTTCAAAACAGAGAGGTTTAGTTTGACTTACAGATGCTGTTCCTTCTAGTCCTCAACAGATGGGACCAATCGACATTATTAAGCTCCAGTTACTGACAGTAGACCAGCATGGCACGAGGGGAGTGCACGGCATGAGAGAATAAATCTTCCACCCACACACACGGCAATTTCGCTCCAAACATGCAACGTGAGGGGGGAAACGTCAATTTAGGCACTGCAATCCACTTCAATAAGTGCAGATAAGGCCAGCACTCACCCAGAGGTCTCCGTGCCACAAGCAACGAGCTTCAATGTTGGGAAAGAGATGTTTTCAGGATTTTCCTCCACAGACATAGACAGGATTCACTTCACCGTTCCAACACAGGGGAAGAGGGTAAGAGATCGAACATGAATCAGTATAATTCACTCAGTGACGTTTAGATAGCACAATCAAAGCACTCCAATCCACCTCAAATTCAGTGTTGAAACATGCAGGTACGAGATACGATGGTCGATTACTTATCTCTCTCCCTTCCAGGCAAACGGTGTGTTTTCACAACTCTTCCACACTCCTCGAGTCCCCTCCAACAGCACTTCCCTTTGCACACCACAATTCTTCTCTGCAACACTCAAATAGAACGACTTCTCACGGGAGAGAACCACACGCAGGGAGGAGAACCCCCAGGCGGGGAGGAGAACCACCCCACAGTCTCTCTTCACTGGCTTTTTATATCCTTCTCAATGCCCACATGGCTTCGTCGTGGCTCTAGATTAATTCCCCACACCTGATGTAGATTTCCTCATCCCGGTTGGCAAGGCAACAGATACACGGGGGGTGGTGTGTCCTTGTTATCGTACCGGAGGGGACACAATTGCGGCGAACTTTAGTTCCGCCCTCTCATTTGTCACACCGTGACACATGTACCATTATATGACCCCTTTAATAAATGCAGGCATGAATTTCGTTTTTGGCATTGGTCTATTTTAATCATCTTCATTTATTAACATATACAGATTTGTATGCATGAATTGTGCATTTCCAATCCTCAAAGCAGTTAATAAAAAAAAATAAATAAACTTTATTCAAAATAGGCCTACATCATGCTCTTCTTCGATAACCGAACAAACAATTAATTGTCTGTGGCTGTGTTTGTGCGCGCGGGAAATATGCTGCGCATAACAATAGAAAACAAGGAGAAACGCGCAGTCACATGCTCAAACAATCAACAACGTCGCTCTAGAAGTGCCTTGTGGACTGCGAAGTGGACTTCACAGGGTATTCCACCATCTTAAATTAGAGTCTAATCCGAAGGGAGCGAACATGTTCAGTTCGAAGGGCACTGCGCACGGCATAGGGAATAAAGGGAACATCGATACATCACTTCACAGGAAGTGGAGAGCGATGATCACACACCCAACTGTCATTTCGCGCATCAGGTCATCACCAGTCAGAACGGTCATAACTAACGATGGAGGAGTTTACGTATGTGTGTAAGTAATACATTTCGCCATTGTTATACAAATGACAGTATTTTTAACGGTTATTGTTGTGAATATTACATATAGGCCTACTATTTTTGATGATTAGGTATAATTTACCTCAGTGAATGCAGCCAGCTTAGCTAGTTTGTGAAGTAAAGTGATTTTATTTTAGGTAGTTGTAAAATAGTGCAATATAATTGTAAATATATAATATAATAATAAAAATTAAAATATGAATGTAGTCCTATATTTGTTATATCATAATCTGCGCGACTCCGTCTTTGACTTTCTTTGATGACATTTGCTGGGCGTTTCAAATGAGCGGTTATTGTCAGTGAAGTCTAGGGCTGTTCGATTCCGGATTTTTTGGAATCGATTCCGATTCCGATTCCTGTTTCTGGAATCGAAAAGAATCGATTCTTGGAATCGATTCCTCACTGTTATTTTCGATTCTTTTCTTTTTTAATACCAACAGCATGTCTAACATTGTTGCGTCTTACCGTGCCACACAGCAAGAAACTCTCTACACCGGGCGTGACAAAGCGACCGTTGCAAATCCATTTGTCCTTCCTATAGATGTATTGTGACTTGCGAGTGCTTGGTCATAAATAGAACGAGGCATTTACTTTGGGGATTTGTCACGTCGTGCTTCCTGCATCAGGTGTAGACAGTACAGTGCAAAGACTAGGAATATGTTCACCATATACATGCGGTAGATTTTATTTTACATACATACCTAACTTAACACACACTCACACACACATAAAATCGATCTATCCACATACTAATTGTATACACTTGTATGTGGATAGATCGATTTTTATTTATTTGTGGTACATATATTTCATCCAGTATCATTAAACTATAGCTAAAATTCCTGTTAAATTCTAAAAGCATTTTGTTCAGGAACAGACTCATGCACACTTTACACATAGGCTACAAACTTTTTAGGCCTTTTAGTTTACACAACTTTTTTTTTTCTAGGGCCTTTACACATAGCCTATAAACTCTTTTTAGGGCCTTTACACATATTCACTTTTTTTAGGCCTTTACACATATAAACTATTTTTACACGCACACCTGCGGCGACACAAATAAAGCACGAAAAGAGCTCTTTTCTGTCTGTGTCATACATAGGTCACGTGCACACTATAATGTTCGCACCGTCTATGGTTCGCACGCACCCCTACACACAAGCACTGTTCCCACAGTAACCATTCCTCCAGCTCACGCGGCGAATGCAATAAATGTATCCTAGGTCGCGTGGCCACTATTGTATATTAGCAGTCTGAACTTTATTTCTTTACAGGTGACGTGACTGTGTTGACAGATGAATTCAGCAACTGGCTGCGGTTTGTGTTAAAAAAAAAAAAAATCTTAAAGAGGAGTCGATTCCCCTAATGGAATCGATTCCAACCTTTGGAATCGACTCTCAATTCCCAACGCCTCGGAATCGAGGAATCGATTCTTTTTGGAATCGAGTCCCAGCCCTAGTGAAGTCCATTTCAACTGATATACCGTGCTCAGGGAGTAGGGGAGCAGTGAACATTGCATATGGACCCTGTCGAATGGAACGCACATTAGATGTGTAAAAACAAGTGGAAAGCGCGAGCGCGCCGCTGTCTCCTTTCGCTTGTTCTCCTGTGGCGTCTGTCGTTTCTAATTCTATGCAACCATGAACTGCGCTCTCCATGATGACAAGAGCTGTGTCTGAAATCGCTCTCTATCCACTATATAGTGCACTATTTAGGGTGTCGGCCATTTTGTAGTGGTGTCCGAATTCTGAGTGAACGACATCATTCCCTTCATTCTTCACTACTTTTATCCACAATCCTCTCTGAATTCGAGTGTACATACAATGTACACTTGCTGAGACACTATTTCCCACAATCCAACACGATAAGGCGATAGAGCGCGAATGAAAAATAAACAAAAATGTCACCATGGCAACGGTGCACGCGAGTTAGAAAACAATCATTTATAAGACCAGACGCCTGGTTATTTATTTATATATACCCTTATATCTATATTTGAAAAATCAAATGTGTTGTGTAGTGTTTTGTTCTCTTTTATTTTCACATATAAATTAAAAAAGTAAATAAATATGACAAGCAAGTGTTTTTATTATCTTTTTTTAAAATCAAATAACGCAATAAACGTGAAAAATACATAGGCCTACATACAATGGTTACATACAATTCATACAGCCAAAAAAAGGAAATATTAAAGATGGGTAGGTAATGTTTATGACAAATTGTCCGAGCTCTCTGGCGCGTGATAATTATGTCATTCTTTGCTGATGTAGTGCACTCAACTGCCATTCACTATGTAGGGATTAGTGAACGAGTGAGCGGTTTCAGACACAGCTAAGGAAGTATCAGTAAAAGATTACTAGATTTCTAGCCCTTGCATTAGCTTTACTACTAGATATATTTATGGAGATGAAAAATAATAAGGCGCCCTCTGTACAGCTATGATCAGCTTTTCGGCCGAGCATTTAATGTTGTTACGCTGCAAGCTGATGGTTCGTTGCTGCCGCGCCCTATCACTCGCACACCATAAAGAGCAAATTGTTTTTTAATGTTTCAATTTCGTGATTAAAATGACATAATTAGGAAGCGGATAATTTCTTCATAAACAGCTCATTATGACTTAATGTTAGAATGCTGCACTCGATAGTGTGAATAAGATCAGCGCAACGCAGACCACTGCATTGACAGGGTAAAACACATGATCTGTCTACGGCCAGGGCTCAGCGGAAGACAGAAAATGCCGGTCCAGCGCTGATTGAGGAATTAAATTCGAAAATAAAAGACAGTTTGACATCTTTTTTCTCGCATTCTCGCATTTTTTTTCGCATCTCGTATCTATCCACTACCTGTTAACGTTAGTGCACTGCACCCGAGCAAGCACACTTTGCAGTTCCTCCGGAAATGCATTTTTCTAGTTAATTTTGCCGGTTATTTAGGTTTAGGTTATTTTGCCAGTTATTTTAGGTGCTTGGCAGCGCCACCCTTACATCGCATCAGCACCGAAAACATGGAGATTTTTTTATTTTGGGGGGCATTTTGAGTACACTGCTAATAAAATTGCGAGTAAGCCTACACATTGGATTCACGTTTATTATTATATTTTAAAAAATACCCCAGTTTTTATGCCGGTCATATCATTTTATTTTGATGTATTTATCCGCCACACCTTAAAGGCCGGTCCGTGAAAATATTGTCTGATATTAAACTGGTCCATGGCGCAAAAAAGGTTATTGCTTACACACACATATATATATATATATATATATATATATATATATATAATATTGTAAATAATATTTATAATATTGACCTATACGACTATATATAGGTGTGTTACATCAGAAACGAGGACACAATATGCAAGTACAAAAACTCTTTATTTATAGTCAGTAATGATGGTGATGATGATGATGATGATGATGATGATGATGATGATGATGAAATCCGGGTGATGCAGGCGGTGGCGCAGGGACTTTGATGGTCAGACATGGTGTCATGGGCCTACCAGTTTTATGAGGTCAAGTGACCTCTCATGGTAATGGATGGAATAGCAGGAAGATTGGAGTGTGTGACCTCATTAATGTGAGACGATGATGTCATTATATTCAGACTGAATCAGCCTGTGAGTCAAAGACACAATGGGGTTGCACATGTTGTGGGCTTCTTAATCCAGAGACATCTTCTGTTGGAGCTATTGATGGGGCATTCTTTGTGAGTTTTCTGGTTTGTTATCTTTGAGTTGAATGTGTTTTGTGTATTGATAATTGATGTTTGATGGTGTTTGGTATAGCATGCCTTCATGTTTATTGGTTAACTTTCTTGATAATGTTATTTCTTATCGAAGTATATGTATATGTGTATATTATTTATTAGTTTATGTATTTGTATTTTCAGTTTCACACTATTCATACAGTAAACAATCTCAACATCACTTCGTGATTCCGGGAATTATTGTGTGATGGAGTTTAACTTGCTGGACAATTGAGTGTGGATTCGATGAGGCCAGTACAGTGAAAAAAGAGCTACAATCAAGAATCTAGATGTCCTGACTGTATTGTGGATTTTAATGCCCAAGTGAATATGGCAACCGGAGTGAAGTGCATTGCTTGAGGGTACGTCATACTCATTGCATCCTTAAAGAGTTCAAGTTTCTTGGAAAGATATGGAGCACTCAGATCTAGAAGTACGGTCTGTTGCCTCCGTCTCAGCTAAGTCATCTTATTCTACTAAGTCAACTGGGTCAACCAAATCCTCTTGTTCATCTAAATCTTCAACCACTTCAAATGCTAGCATGGTTGCAGCCAAGGCACGTGCAAAGGCTGAGGCTGCCTTGGCTCGTGCTTCATTCTCGAAGAGAGAAATTGAAATAAAAACGGAAAAACCCCATAGTTGAGAAGCTTCCGTATGGACTCCAAGAGAAATGGATGATGGAAGGCTCTCGATATAAGCAGGAACATAGAGTTGCTTTTCCGCCTTTCTCTTTCTTTGCAGAGTTTCTGTGTAGACAAGCTAAAGCTCGTAATGACCCAAGCTTTCATTTCAACTCATCCTATATGCCCTCAAGTAAAAGGGACAGGTTTGGTGAGAGTTACAGTAATGATCGTAAAACAGTGTCTGTTCATAAAATGGATGTTATGTCCTCTCCCAAGTCTACTTCTATTGCTGAAAGCCCCGACGAGCAATGTCCTGTACACCACAAACCGCACCCACTTAAAAAGTGCAGAGGCTTTAGAGAAATGACAATGGAGGAACGTAAAGGAGTTCTGAGGCTACATAATATCTGTTTCAAATGTTGTGCATCAAACACACATGTAGCGCGACATTGTGAGGCAACTGTACAATGTTTTGAATGCCAGAGTGATAGACATCCATCGGCTCTTCATCCAGGACCAGCACCATGGCTTTTCAAGCCTCCTCTTTCCTCTGCATGGCATGGCGGGGAGAAGGAAGAAATATCAGAGGTTGATGTTTCACCCAAATGTACAGAAGTATGTGGAGAGGGCTTTAAAGGGAAGTCCTGTTCGAAGATATGCTTGGTCAATGTGTACCCAGATGGTGATTCCAGCAAAAGTAGAAGGATGTACGCTATGCTTGATGACCAGAGTAATAGGTCACTTGCACGGCCAGAGTTCTTTGATATATTTAACATATGTGGCCCTACAGTCCCTTTTACACTCAAGACCTGTTCTGGCGTAGCTGAAACAGTTGGTCGACGAGCTGTTGGCTACATAATAGAGCCTGTTGATAGTAGACTGAGTATTCCGCTGCCCACACTCTTGGAGTGTACCATGATTCCTGACAATAGGGATGAAATCCCTACTCCGGCAGTGGCTGCCAGTCATCGCCATCTTGAGCCCATAGTTCACGAGATACCAGAACTGGATGATAATGCTGAAATCTTGTTGTTGTTGGGCAGGGACTTACTAAGAGTGCACAAGGTCCGTAGACAAATCAGTGGGCCTCATGACGCAGCATTCGCACAAAGGCTGGACTTGGGCTGGGTAATAATTGGTGATGTGTGTCTGGGAAACACGCATCGACCTTCACAGGTTACTAGTATGAAAACGAATGTTCTTGAGAGTGGCAGGCCAAGTCATTTTTCTCCATGTGAAAGTCACTTGTCAGTCAAGGAAAATTTCATGTCTCCTTGGCAACACTTGTCCTTCCAAAGGAGTCTTAGTGAAAATCACCCGAAGGGGACCAGCGAGGATACAGGACCAACAAGGATACAAGGAGACATTGGTCAGTCAGTGTTTTGTCAGACTAAGAATGACAATAAGCTTGCACTGTCAGCTGAAGATCTCAGATTTCTTAGGATAATGGAGAATGAATTTTTCCAAGATTCCACGAATAGTTGGGTAGCTCCCCTTCCATTTCAAGAGCAACGGCAGTGTCTGCCTAACAACCGCTCATATGCCATGAGTCGATTCAAGTCTCTGAGCCGTACTCTCGAGAAACGTCCAGAAATGAAAATTCACTTCATGGAGTTCATGCAGAAGATCTTAGACAAACTCCATGCAGAGCTTGCTCCTCCAGCGCGAGAAGGTAACGAGTATTGGTACCTGCCCTTCTTTGGAGTGTACCACCCTAAGAAACCCAACCAGATACGTGTAGTTTTCGACTCTAGTGCCAAGTTTAATGGTGTGTCACTTAATAATGTGTTACTCTCTGGGCCAGACATGAACAACAGTCTGTTAGGTGTTCTTCTGAGATTCAGGAAAAATCCAGTAGCAATTATAGCCGATATCCAGCAGATGTTCCACTGTTTCCTTGTCCGTGAGGATTGCAGAGATGTTCTGCGGTTTTTGTGGTTTCGAGACAACGATCCAACGAAAGAAGTCGTTGACTACAGGATGAGGGTGCATGTGTTTGGTAACAGCCCCTCACCGGCAGTGGCCATCTATGGACTGCATAAAGTTGCTCAAGAGGGAGAAGATGAATATGGAAAAGATGTGCGCCACTTTGTTGAAAGAGACTTTTATATGGATGATGCTTTGAAGTCATTCTCTACCGTGGGGGAAGCTGTTGACATTCTTTCAAGAACACAGAAAATGTTAGCTGCTTCAAACCTCAAGCTCCACAAAGTAGCTTCGAATAATCCTGAGGTATTGGACGCAATTCTAGTTGAAGACCGAGCCAAAGACCTACAGAATCTCGATCTTTTTGTGGATGAATTGCCTGACCAACGAAGCCTTGGAGTAAGATGGAGTATTATGTCAGATGTCTTGACATTTCACATTCCAAGAATTGATAGACCCTATACACGAAGAGGAGTTCTTTCTATGGTGAATAGTCTTTTCGATCCGCTGGGCTTCTTGTCACCAATAACCATACAAGGACGGCTATTACTTAGAGAGATGACATCACAAGTCTGTGATTGGGATTCAAGTCTGCCTGAGAGTTTGAAAGAAAAATGGATAGCCTGGCAGAATTCTCTATATAGTCTCAGTGACATTCGTGTGCCTCGCACATACTCAACAACTCCTCTCTCTAAAGCTCAATGTGTGGATCTTTGTGTCTTTTCAGACGCTTCTGTCAAAGCCATTTCTGCAGTTGCGTATCTTAGAGCCACAACCAAAGATGGACATAGAGAAGTGGGGTTTGTATTTGGAAAGTCAAGGCTTGCTCCGCAGCCTGATCTTACCATTCCCAGGCTGGAGCTGTGCGCAGCAGTGATGGCCACTGAGATTGCAGAAGTCATTAATGAAGAAATAGACATACAATTAAATTCGATCAGTTTCTACACGGACAGCAAAGTCGTCTTGGGTTATATTAGTAACCAGTCCCGACGCTTTTATGTCTATGTAAATAACAGAGTACAAAGAATCAGACAAACAACTAAACCTGATCAGTGGCATTACGTGCCATCAGAAGAAAATCCTGCTGATCATGGATCACGCTCTGTTTCTGCTCCTAAACTTCTTGCTACCACATGGCTTACTGGCCCCCCTTTCCTTCATGGCAGTTTAACTCTGGAATCAAAGGAGCAAATCAGATTTGAGATAATTGATCCAGATGATGACAAAGAAATTCGTCCTGAGGTGAAAGCACTGTCCACGTGTGTGTCTGAGAATTGTCTGAGCTCAAACCGATGGGAGCGTTTTTCCAGATGGAAATCTGTAGTCAAGGCTGTAGCTCACCTCACGCATATTGCATACTGTTTCATTCATTCAACAGAAGATGGAGATTGTGCTGGTTGGCACATCTGCAAGAAGGGGATCTCTGTGGTCTCACTGGAGAGAGCAGAGAAGGAAGTTATCAGAAATGTGCAGCAGGAAGGTTATTCAGAGGAATTCAAGTGCATTCGATCGAACCGTAACCTTTGCAAACAAAGCCCACTTGTTAAGTTGAATCCTACCATTGATAGTGATGGTCTACTTCGAGTTGGAGGACGGATTTGCCATGCAGGTCTTGAGCTGAAAGAATCAAACCCTGTCATTATTCCTGGAAGGAATCATATAGCAACTTTGCTTGTAAGATACCACCATGAAAACGTTCAACATCAGGGAAGGCATTTTACAGAAGGAGCCATAAGAGCAGGTGGCCTGTGGTTAGTTGGAGGAAAAAGGCTCATTAGAAAGGTGCTAAACCAATGCGTTACCTGTAGGAAGCTCAGAGGAAAAGTAAAGGAGCAACAGATGGCTGATCTGCCAGAAGAACGACTCCAAGTAGACCCTCCTTTCTCTTACGTTGGACTGGACATGTTTGGTCCATGGGAAGTATCAGCAAGGCGTACACGAGGAGGTCATGTAAACAGCAAGAGATGGGCGGTATTGTTTACCTGCTTATGTGTGAGGGCAGTCCACATAGAAGTTGTAGAAGAGATGAGTTCTTCAAGCTTCATTAATGCATTGAGACGCTTCTTTTCATTGCGTGGTACAGCCAAGCAACTACGTTCGGATTGCGGCACCAATTTCATTGGCGCATGTAAAGAAATGGGGATAAGTTCTCCTGAGGAGGATGGTGTGCAAAGGTTCCTACAAGACCAGAGATGCACTTGGATCTTTAATCCCCCCCCACTCCTCTCATATGGGAGGAGTGTGGGAGCGTATGATTGGAGTAGCACGTCGCATTTTGGATGGGATGTTGTCTCAGACTAGTAGAGTACGACTTACTCATGAAGTGTTAACTACACTCTTAGCTGAGGTTACGGCCATAATGAATGCACGCCCTTTGATTCCCATCTCATCTGATCCTGAGAATCCGCATATTCTAACACCCTCTATGCTGTTAACCCAGAAAAGTGGCACTCATTGCTCTCCTGACATTGATATTAGTGGAGGAGATATATTGAAATATCAGTGGAAACGTGTTCAGTTGCTAGCTGATGAGTTCTGGTATCGATGGCGTAAGGAGTATTTGTGTACTTTGCAATGTCGCCAGAAATGGTTACATAAAGAACCCAACATTAAAGAGGGGGATGTTGTCCTTCTTAAAGAAAATCACGTCAGAAGGAACGAATGGCCAATGGGCGTAATCGTGAAAGCTGTTCCTAGTAAAGATGGGATGGTACGGAAAGCTGAAGTGAGAGTCATCAAGCAAGGTCTGCCAAAAATCTACTTCAGACCTATCTCAGAATTGATCTTTTTGATGTCCCCAAGCTAAAATCCTTATTAGAATGTGGTATCTTAAAGATGCCAGACGGGGAGTGTCATGGGCCTACCAGTTTTATGAGGTCAAGTGACCTCTCATGGTAATGGATGGAATAGCAGGAAGATTGGAGTGTGTGACCTCATTAATGTGAGACGATGATGTCATTATATTCAGACTGAATCAGCCTGTGAGTCAAAGACACAATGGGGTTGCACATGTTGTGGGCTTCTTAATCCAGAGACATCTTCTGTTGGAGCTATTGATGGGGCATTCTTTGTGAGTTTTCTGGTTTGTTATCTTTGAGTTGAATGTGTTTTGTGTATTGATAATTGATGTTTGATGGTGTTTGGTATAGCATGCCTTCATGTTTATTGGTTAACTTTCTTGATAATGTTATTTCTTATCGAAGTATATGTATATGTGTATATTATTTATTAGTTTATGTATTTGTATTTTCAGTTTCACACTATTCATACAGTAAACAATCTCAACATCACTTCGTGATTCCGGGAATTATTGTGTGATGGAGTTTAACTTGCTGGACAATTGAGTGTGGATTCGATGAGGCCAGTACACATGGAGTGATGGATGAAGTGTAGCGTGCTCGATGAGTGATGACGTGATCCAGACATGAAACGTATTCCAACAAGACGTAAAACCGGAACACAGGAACTCAAGACGGGACACGAGGCACGGGACCAGGATCAGACAACACAGAGACTTCATGCAACGATCTGACAAAGGAGATGAGAAAGCGGTGAGCATTTATAGGAGATGAGATGAGTGGCAGCTGGTGATGATGAGTGATTGCAGCTGGATACTGATCAACAGTAACGATCCGGACACACCCACTCACACACTCACACACATGTAAACAACAAAGCACGAGACTAGAGAGAGACATTGGATCTATGAACCGTGACAAGGTGTTCGATGTAAACATGATAGGTTTTAAATATAATATGATATAATATAATATAATAACAAAGTTGGAGTATTGAATAGGACAGGAAATCTAACATTCAATTTTTATATACAGTGGGTACGGAAAGTTTTCAGACCCCCTTAAATTTTTCACTCTTTGTTATATTGCAGCCATTTGCTAAAATCATTTAAGTTCATTTTTTTTCTCATTATTGTACACACAGCACCCCATATTGACAGAAAAACACAGAATTGTTGACATTTTTGCACATTTATTAGAAAAGAAAAACTGAAATATCACATGGTCCTAAGTATTCAGACCCTTTGCTGTGACACTCATATATTTAACTCAGGTGCTGTCCATTTCTTCTGATCATCCTTGAGATGGTTCTACACCTTCATTTAAATCCAGCTGTGTTTGCTTATACTTATTTGATTAGGAAAGCCACACACCTGTCTATATAAGACCTTACAGCTCACAGTGCATGTCAGAGCAAATGAGAATCATGAGGTCAAAGGAACTGCCTCAAGAGCTCAGAGACAGAATTGTGGCAAGGCACAGATCTGGCCAAGGTTACAAAAAAATTTCTGCTGCACTTAAGGTTCCTAAGAGCACAGTGGCCTCCATAATCCTTTAAAGGAAGACGTTTGGGACGACCAGAACCCTTCCTAGAGCTGGCCGTCCGGCCAAACTGAGCTATCGGGGGAGAAGAGCCTTGGTGAGAGAGGTAAAGAAGAACCCAAAGATCACTGTGGCTGAGCTCCAGAGATGCAGTTGGGAGATGGGAGAAAGTTGTAGTAAGTCAACCATCACTGCAGCCACCCACCAGTCTGGGCTTTATGGCAGAGTGGCCCGACGGAAGCCTCTCCTCAGTGCAAGACACATGAAAGCACACCTGAAGGACTCCAAGATGGTGATAAATAAGATTCTCTGGTCTGATGAGACCAAGATAGAACTTTTTGGCCTTAATTCTAAGCGGTATGTGTGGAGAAAACCAAGCACTGCTCATCACCTGTCCAATACAGTCTCAACAGTGAAGCATGGTGGTGGCAGCATCATGCTGTGGGGGTGTTTTTCAGCTGCAGGGACAGGACGACTGGTTGCAATCGAGGGAAAAATGAATGCGGCCAAGTACAGGGATATCCTGGACGAAAACCTTCTCCAGAGTGCTTTGGACCTCAGACTGGAGTGGGCCGAAGGTTCACCTTCCAACAAGACAATGACCCTAAGCACACAGCTAAAATAACGAAGGAGTGGCTTCACAACAACTCAGTGACTGTTCTCGAATGGCCCAGCCAGAGCCCTGACTTAAACCCAATTGAGCATCTCTGGAGAGACCTGAAAATGGCTGTCCACCAACGTTTACCATCCAACCTGACAGAACTGGAGAGGATCTGCAAGGAGGAATGGCACAGGATACCCAAATCCAGTTGTGAAAAACTTGTTGCATCTTTCCCAAAAAGCCTCATGGCTGTATTAGATCAAAAGGTTGCTTCTACTAAATATTGAGCAAAGGGTCTGAATACTTAGGACCATGTGATATTTCAGTTTTTCTTTTTTAATAAATGTGCAAAAAATGTCAACAATTCTGTGTTTTTCTGTCAATATGGGGTGCTGTGTGTACAATGAGGAAAAAAAATGAACTTAAATGATTTGAGCAAATGGCTGCAATATAACAAAGAGTGAAAATTTTAAGGGGGTCTGAATACTTTCTGTACCCACTGTATATATATTAAAAAATATAAATTCTATGAAAAATAAGAAACATGAGGAATTATAAGGCTTTTTTAGGTCATTATATCAGACCCTTTTGTGTGACCACTGAAATTAACTTCATCAACATGACAAGAACACAAACACAAATGCTGTGTCCAAGAGTCTAATTTTAATCCAAGCATCTGATTTAATAATACTGCATTTTAATACATTGAATGACTAATAAAGACTCACCAGTGACAGAAAGAAGGAATCGCTGTGAGCTCTCACGGCCTCTGATCTGTAGTTCATAAAGTCCACTGTGTTCGGTTCTGGTGTTTGTGATGGTCAGAGATCCAGTTTGATCCAGCTTCAGTCTGCCTCTGAATCTCTCATCAGCTTCGTTTAGTGAGGTCTCGTTAGTTTCTACATCAATTTTAGCCAGGAGAATGCCTTCATCTCCAAACCTCCACACGATCAGATCATGTGGGTGTAAATCAGTATCAGTGTTTAGAGTCACAGACTCTCCCTCCATCACTGACACTGACTTCACTCCATCCGTCTCATTAACCACGCCTGAAAAAGAAATGAGATCAGACATATGATTGAGCAGAATGCATTGAGACATTTCAACTCGGATATTTCCACTTCATCTGTAATTAGACTTACAATTATATAACAGTCATCCGAACAAGACTAGTGATACTCACCACTGACAGTAACACCAAATATCTTTGTCGTAGTCTTTTTTCTAGAGATGGAGAGTTTATATTGTCCTGAATGTCTGATTCTGGTGTTTCTGATGGTGAGAGATCCAGTTTTTTGGTCCACCTGTAATCTGTCTTCGAATCTCACATCATCATCAGTGACAAAAAATGAGGTAAAATCGTTCTTTCTCGTTATTTGAGATATGACAAAGCCCTTTGGTCCAAACATCCACAGTATGGTATCATCATTCTGTATTTCAGTAAGACCTGTGTGTAGAATAACAGAATCTCCCTCCATCACGGACACAGACACTGTTTCTTCTGCAAGAAACTCACTCCTGACAACAGACACTCCTGCAAAGCATAAAGCAACAGTTTACAGATATAGGTTGAATTCACTGAGCCCACACTATTAAACAGACTCAACTGAAAACATTGTGTGAGACAGATATGATGTTACTGTACATTGTGAATGGGAAAAAAATGGGAAATTTAAGATTAAAATGTATACCAAAAAGTAAGAATAATATATAAGGAACTGATAGATACCATAGTGCAATGACAAAGCTGAATCCAGTTACTTCATTTGTTACTTGACGCGTAGACCTCTCCTGACACTTCCTTAAGCACCCTGTGTGTATGGCATTGCTCGCACCAAGCTCTGTTTGAAATGAATGAATAAATTCTGCATTTCACAGCCACATGTAAGGATGTGTTAAATCTGACTAAGGGGATTATTAGAGCATATATATATATCTAGTGGAAAACGATATATTGGCACAATTTACTCTTTTTTTAATATTTAAAGAAATTGACCGTTAATATTTTTTAATTGACCGTTAAAGTTTTAAATGGGACAATGCATTCAGAGCCGCCTATATATATATATATATATATATATATATTTTTTATGAAGCTTTGAACCTGACAATACACAATGCAAAATGATCCGCCTACAGCATTTTTTGCCCAATTCGCGGTGCTGTTTCTTAGCCGCCTCAGAGTGTGTTTAATTGACATGAGCCCATTATAGTACATCTACTTCTTTAATTAAATCCACATTTTAAGCAGTTTTTACTGTAGAATTATTTTTGTATGAAGCTTTGAACTTGGCACATTACACAGTACTAAATGAGCCGTCAATTGAATTTCTGTCCATTTTGCGGCACTGTTTCTCTGCAGCCTCAGAGGGTGCGTTAAAGTGGACAATTTTGTGTCTATTTTCAGAATAAATGAATAGTTAACTGTTTAAATGCAAAAAACACTGATATATCAATGAAAATGGACTGTAAAAATATAATGGCACATACATATATTTACAGTATTCTTTCATTATTGTACATATCACCAGCTCAATTTAGGGACCATGTCTTTTTTCTCTTATTCACACCTTTTACAGACCATGAAGTTGACAAACATGACAGTACAGTTATGAGAGCCATTGTTGTTGGCTCAGTTGGGGGCGCTATATCTCAGCTGCTTTTGAGGGTGCTTAAAAGTTGCACTGGGGACTTATACCCAATGTACCTGTGTATTCTTATTACAATTACTGAATAATATAAAACCAAATTCATATTATTCAGTAATTGTAATAAGAATACACAGGTACAGATACAAATAGATGGGGTGGGCATTGAAAGAGTAAATGAAAATAAGTTTCTTGGGATAATAATTGATGATAAAATAAACTGGAAGTCACATATAAAACATGTTCACAGTAAATTGTCAAGGAGTATTTCTGTTCTTAGTAAAGCAAGACACATTCTGGACCACAAATCACTCCACATTCTCTACTGTTTATTGATTTTACCATATTTTCATTATTGTGCAGAGGTTTGGGGCAATACTTATAAATGTTCAATACAATCACTATTCATATTGCAGAAAAGAGCCATAAGAATAATACATAATACTGGTTACAGTGAGCACACAAATTTACTTTTCTTAAAATCAAAAACATTAAAATTCATTGACTTGGTTCATTAATCAGCACAAATCATGTACAAAGCAATACACAATAAACTTCCTAGAAATATTCAAAAATAGTTTTTTAACAGAGAGGGGGGTTATAACCTGAGAGGGGAGTGTAATTTAAAACATCAGCGGGCACGTACAACAATAAAAGGCTTTTGTGTTTCTGTTTGTGGAGTGAGGTTGTGGAACAGTTTGGGTGTGGAGCTTAAGCGATGTCCAAGCATGACCCAGTTTAAGAAGCAGTACAAACACATGGTTTTCACAAAGTACAGGGAGGAGAAAGGGATTTAGCTATCGGGTGTTTTTTGTAAATAATTTATGTATTTGTTTTCTTAATTTATTTATTTTCTATTTTTTGTAGATTATGTAAATATGTTTATTAGGGAAAACTGATTGTTTATTGAATAGTGGAGAAGGGGTAGGTTTTAATAAGCTTATGCTTCATCCTACTCCTTTTCGGACATGTTGGTCTCATTATTATTATTATTAATGGTTTGGTTTGTTTGTCTTTTTTTTCAGTTTACTTTCTTTTGTTACTTGTTTTATGTTTATGTTCGAAATAAAGCATTCATTCATTCCTTGACTGTCACCATGTTCAATTTTTTCAGACATTTTAACTAGCATTTTGAAGTTATGGACCCATGAAGTTAAATAAATGTGACAATACAGTTAAAGGAGAATTTGCATTGTTGGTCCACTTGGGGGTGCTATATCTCACCTGCCTTTGAGGACAGTTTTTCTCAGTCGCTTTGGTGCATTTCTCACATCACTATTTACATTTGCACAACAGTTAGTTTAACCTCCACAACATTTAGTCATTTGTGCACATCATAGTAGCAGTTTCTCATTCCTTCCAACAAATTGCAAATGCTTTTGGACATGCATCAATTGCTTTCATACAACTCTCTGCTGTTTTATAACATTATCATTTGCTTATGTCATGTCAGTCAAAATTAACTATACTTGTGAATGCTGAATAGTCATTCCATATAAAACTAATTGTCCTCATTTCATTGCTTGAGTCATTACATACAAAAATGTTGAACTAGTTGTCAAAATCTGTCAAGCAAGTTTTACACATTTTTTAAAGGGGTCATATAATGCCATTTTTGTACAAGCTAATATGATTCTTTAGGGTCTAAATTAAAAGTTTGTAATATACTTTAATTAAAAATTCTCATTAGTATTGTAAGAAAACACTAATTTTACCTGGTCAAAAACAGCTCTGTTTTCAGCACGCCGTTTCAGTGCATGTGTCTTTAAATGATAATGAGCTTTGCTGACCCCGCCCCTCTGTTCTGTGGGGACACCGTATCTAACACAATAACCACGTGTTATTCGTTATAAACGTGATTATGAATTATATTGAGAACGTCGTACATAGAAAACATGCCGTAATGTACCCTGAGTGTAAACCTTAGACGCATTCATCGTGAAGCCTGCAGCAAGGTTTGCAAATTTCGCAAAGATTAATATAAATACTAATATAAAGGTTAATAAAACATTACACTCACATCTTCTGGAGGTTCAGCAGTAACACGTTGGCACCGATCCGTTTTTTCTCGTTTGTAAAGCTGTCTGGTGTGAAATGATTCGCGTAAACATGAAAGCATGGACGATCGTGGGGAATCCCCGTGAGGGAATCCCCGCGTCAATCCTTTGGGCATAACTCAGCCACTGCATCTTCAACGGCTCGGATTTAGGAACATCCAAATGACTGCTGTGTTCCTTATTACATCTAAGAACAGAACACCACAATCGCGTAGACGCCATTCTACTCCAGCATATCAACAATGGCGGACTACTATGACGACGGCTGTCACAGCTCGCTCAGGGCAGGTCTTGTGTTGAAGCACGGCTGTCAATCACAATCGCGGGAGGGGCGTACGATCTTATGACGTCACAATATCGAACGGCTTGATTTCATAGATGGTCAAACATATAAGGAGATTAAAACAAAACCACTGGATGGATTTTAATCATGATAGGATGGTTGTGTACAGGCACTGCCAACAGACATTTCAGTGCAATCAACTTGTAAAAGTGCATGTACCATTATATGACCCCTTTAAAGTCCGCGTGAACCGGAAGTTGCAAACGACTTTTCTCCAGTGTTGTGGCGTATTTCCCAGTGAAACGGAATATTGAACAGAGGGCAGGGTTTTACTCTAGCGCTCCTCCTCTCCATCTCTCGCTCATAGCAGACTAAAGGCTTGTTCGACTTCATGCAGCTCTGCGCAGACCGATCGGCGGCTGACTTGAAGCAGTGCATGCCGGTTAGAAATTTTGTCCGACTTGATGCAGCGCCGACGCCACGTGACTGTGACGTATGCCATCAAAGTACCGCGAGAGCGATTCGAGAGTAGCCGGAGAACTCAGCCAGCGCAGCTTCTCAAGAGCGGCTGCACTGGGCTGCACGAGGGCGGATGACGACACAGCTGTTCCACGATTGGCCGGATTCACTGCATGACAACGATCACGTGTGTTTCGTGTTTATTCGAACACCTTTAGTTCTTCTAAAGCTCTCAAATCAGTTTATTATAACAGTAAACACTCTTTTCATGTCGTTGTCCTGTTATATTGTGTCATGTTTATCAAATAAAACAGATTAAAAAACGCAGACTCCACTTCATTTATAACAGCTTATGTTGACATTTATTCTTGTTCAAACAGAGTAGCCTACATAAAGTATTGAATAAAAATGTATCTGAAAAATCTGTGTATTATTTGTCAAATATTGCATTTATTTCACTTCAGCTGTGGTAAAGTATGCAAACACCACGTGAGCGGTCACTACGGGAACCAGAAAGTGTCCGACTTCACGTCTCCGTTTGCAGCTCCTCCCCGCCTGCACGCAGCTACTCTCGCCGATCGGTTGCATCCAGCCGCAGCCGATGTCGAACACACCTAACCTGTTTGAGGGGAGTGGTAAGCGTTTCCCAAACCAAGCCGTCAAACATACGTCATCAGGGAAGGTCCTCCAATGCAGAGAGGAGGGGCATTTTCAGATTTTGATTAAAGATTACGAGGCCAAACATTTTTTTTTTGTGTGGATTGACTTGCATGGATGAATTGTTCACCACAAAACGATCAATGTAGGCAAACAAAGTAAATATGGTCAATTTTGATTTCATGTGGACTTAAAATCTTTTTTTTTCTTCTTAAAATGTCTCCTAAATTGAACAATTTCTCTCAGGTGAATCTCAGCTTTCACTGGTGAGGAACGTCTGGATGTGCATGAATGATTACAGTACTGTGTATGTTGTATGTTCAGTTCCAATATGTACTGCAATATTGTTTACAGTTGTGCACAGCTCTACCCAAAGGGAGTTTATGTTTGTTGTAAATAAGGGTGTATTTTTTTTTCTTTTACACAATGCTGTGAACAAATTAGAATTGCAAAGAGCATATGCAGTAAAAATGTGAAACATACATATTCAGTGTCTTGTACTCAGTTACCTCATACATACAGTAATGTGTAACTTTACTGTATTTTTCAAATGGCTGTGCAAATAGTATTTAGTGCTGTCTTGAGCATTTTCAGGTAGTGTCACCAAGATCTGACTTTTTTGCATTGGAAAACATTTACAGAGTAAACTGTCATAATGAAAACATGACAAAGCCATTTGACTATCTTGTTCATAAACAATGGTGTCAGGACTTTTCATCTTGATGACACTGACACTTTCATTGACATGAATACTTGCTTTTGAGGAATGAGCTATCCATTTTGAGCAAGTGACACACTTTTGAAGGTTATTATCAACTAGGTTTTGCAGTTTGTACTAATTGTTTTGAGAACTGCATTAACTGTTGTGCAAATGTAAATAGTGGTGTGAGAAATGCACCAAAGCGACCGAGAAAAACTGTAAAAGTAACACTGAGGCCTTATACCCATTGTGCTTTACTGTTGCCATGCACAGTTTTAGACATTTTTACAGTAGCATTTTGAAGCTATGGATCCATGAATTTGACAAACATGACAGAACAGTTAGAAGAGCCTTTGCATTGTTGACCCAGTTGGGCGACTATTACTCAGCTGCCTTTGAGGGTGTGATAATGGATGCACTGGTGCCTTATACCCAGTATGCTTGACTGTCACCATGCACAATTTTAAACATTTCTACTGTCGGATTTTTAAGTTATGGACCCATGAATTTGACAAATGTGACAATACAGTTAAAGGAGAATTTGCATTGTCTGACCATTTGGGGTGCCATGTCTCAGCTGCCTTTGAGGGTGTGTTAAAAGTTGTACTGGCGTGTTATACCAAATGTGCTTGACTGTCATGCACATGCAAGTCATAGACCCAAATGCAATGGCTATTCTAGCTGTATTGTCATATCTGACAAATTCATGGGTCCATAATTTCAAAATGCTTCAGTAAAATTGTCTGAAATTATGCATGTTGACAGTCAAGCACATTGGGTGTAAGGCCCCAGTGCAACTTTTAACTTCAAAATGTCTGGAATTTGGCATGGAGACAGATGTGCTCTGTGAACAAGGCCCCAGTGCAACTTCTAACGCACACTCAAAAGGCAGCTAAGATATGCAATAGGTGGCTCATTGTACATTACATAATGTCAAGTTTAATGGTTTATAGCAAAATAATCCCACAGTAAAAATTGTTTAAAATTCGGATTTCTTTAAAAGAAGTAGCTCTACTATAATGCACTTATGTCCACTTAACGCACCTCTGAAGCGGCAGATCGGCAGATCTATCTATCTATCTATCTATCTATCTATCTATCTATCTATCTATCTATCTATCTATCTATCTATCTATCTATCTATCTATCTATCTATCTATCTATCTATCTATCTATCTATCTATCTATCTATCTATCTACTATCTACACATATCTGTTCCACAGGAACTTTTTAAGGAGCACTGACATCCCAAAAAAAACTGGGAGTACAACAACGTCTGTATTCTGTAAATAAGAACTATGACAAGGAGCAGACCCTCACAAAAAAAAAAATAAAAAATAAGCAGCAAGACTACAAAGGCCTCCACAGGTCCCAAAACGTAGCAAAATGACTGCTGTTCTTCATCTGTACCACTGGCTTAGCTGTGATGAGATAGATTTCGCATCATACTTGCTTGCAAGCGAGTACCCTCACATTCATGGCTTTCAGTCAAGTGTTTTATTTAGTGTTTTACATAATGGAGGGATTGTGGGTGCTCCAAGCAGCCCATTTGTACAAATTTTACACACTGGGGACAACCACTGGGTAACTGCTAGCAACCTGTTTTGCCAGAACAATCAGGTTTGCATTTATGACAGTCTTTCGACAGTGCTGAACAACAAAGACAAACAAATTTTGTCATGGTTACTTTGGCCAAAGGAAGACCGATTTACGGTTATTTATCCTGCTGTCCAACATCAGTCAAATTGTAGTAGCTGTGGTTTGTTTGCAATTGCTTTTGCATTTGCATTGTGCTGCAACCTGAGGCCAGAAAACTGCAAGTTCCGCGAGGGCCGGTTGAGGACAGAACTTCTAACTTCCTTCAAGGCCAAATCCATTTTAAAACAGATCCAAGAGTTGGTGCAGCAAATTCAGGACAAACACATGTGAATGTGTTCTGCATAAGCAGGACTGCACACTGCAGTGAAGTAATGGTTGAATGTTCTTTGTCCAAGGGGTGGTATCATCCTAACTGTGTGAAGATACCGCAAAATGCCAGTACTGGGGATGATGGAAATGCCACAATTGTACTGGCTAAATCTAAAAAAATAAATTACTTTTTCTTGAATTTAATTTAGGAAGTTAAATTAATCTATGGAAAGTATGTTTAATTTTTCTTTATAGGACCCATGCAGCAAATGTGTGAAATATCTTGTGGTTTCAGTTTAATTTTTCATTGCTTCAATTACATTTTTTATTGTTTCACTACCATTTAAAATTGTCTATTTAAAGTAGCCATGTAAAGTGAAGATTTTATTGTATATATTTTTTTATTAGCAGGGTCTAAGGAATACATGGCTTTTTTATTTATGTTTGTGCATGTGTGTGGTCTTTTGTGACAATTTTATAAAAGTTGATGTTGTTCATAAAACAAATGGCTCGAATAAACACATTGCATGTTTTTTTTTTTTAAATCCTATAGTATTTCAGTTAATAAATGGAAATTAAAAAGAAAGAACAAATGAGGTCTTTATAGGTGTTTAAAGTAGAATAATGTGACATATCTCCAAAACGCAGTAAACTGCTTTGATATGGGGTGTGCATACTGTATGGGACGTCCCTTATGATAACTGGCATTTACTTTTTTCTACTTATTAGGAATGGGGACTTAACAGGCATCTAAAGTAGTAAAATGTGACATATCTACAAAATACTGCACTAAAATTGTTTCAGATGAGGTGTGCATACTGTATGGGACATTGAATTCAAGAGAAACTGTCATTTTACGTAATGCTGTAAAAAAAATGAAATAACGAGGCATTTAGAAAGAGTGTATACTTTATTTTATCTGCTTTTTGCAAATAATTATGCTGTAAACCTCTACATAAAAAAATGTCTTGAGGTGTTACCTGTAAAGAAAAAAACAAAACATAAGACGAACTGTCAAAGACGACATTTAGTCATGCCTGCTATAGATAGATAGAAAGAAAGAATGAATGAAAGAAAGAAAAAGAGATATATATATATATATATATATATATATATATATATATATATATATATATATATATATATATATATATATATATAGATAGATAGATAGATAGATAGATAGATTGAAAAGAAAAAGAAAAGAAAGATAGAAAGAAATAAGATAGATAGATAGATAGATAGATAGATAGATAGATAGATAGATAGATAGATAGATAGATAGATAGATAGATAGATAGATAGATAGATAGAAAAAAGAAAGAAAAGAAAAGAAAAAAGATAGATAGATAGATAGATAGATAGATAGATAGATAGATAGATAGATAGATAGATAGATAGATAGAAAACAGATGCTTAAAAGTGCTTAGAATTGTGCAGAAAATGCCATAGGCGGATCATTTTGCAGTGTAGGCAATGTGTCAAGTTCAAAGCTCTACTATAATGGGATATAATACTACAAACGCAGCATATATGAAAGCACTAACGCATGCTGCTCCGTCACCGCATACACGGAGTATGCAGCAATGTCTATCTGATCATCTTTGCCAAGCACAAACCAGTACAGAAGTAATCAATAAATTATGGGGGTGGGTCATGCCTTTTTTTCACAATCATTTTGGAGGGTCATAGAAAAATGTATTGCTGGCGAAGGGAGGGTCAAGTCTATTTTGTCTATATCTCAAAACTCCTCTAGCCCCTTAAATTAAAAAAACGAACAATCCCTAAGTAACTGGATTCAGCTGTTTTTTCAGTGTCAGTACCCATGCATTTGTCGCACTGCTGATGTTGAAAAGGGAAACTGAAAGAAACCCACTTACAATCAATAAGAAGAAATAATAAGAAAAGGAAAAGCAATAACGTGCTCAGTATGTACACTGTAAAAAATTATTCTGTGGCTTAGTAAATATTACAGAAATTTTTAACTTTATTAACTTAATAAAATCTCTGTATATCGTTTACTTGATTGTTTGAGTTAAACATACCAAAATAATTGAGTAAAAATCCAACAGTTAATTTTATCTAAAATTTACAGATATATTTAAGTTTTTTTCAATAAAATAATTTAGTATTTGACTAACCAATTATTTCTTTATAATATACTTAATATATATGTGAAATTTCTATCAAAATATTTGAGAATGTTTAATTAAACTGATCTGTTTCAAGAAACAAAAAAAATTACTTAATTCAAATCAATATTATTAATATATTTAACACGCTCTTAAAATTGAGTAAGTTTACTCAATTAAAACAATGCCCCCCCCTCCCCCACCCTCTGACGTGACGAAAACTCGACGGTTGGAGTGAGCGTGGCTGTTTGAACTCTCCAGTCTCCAGGACAACAGCTCTCTTCTCAGCGTCGCAGATTTGGTGCATTTTCACTGTGAAATTCAGGTTGGTGTATGTTTTATTTTATCTATAAAATCATTACTGTGCTTTAAATCATATTTAATGCAAAACAACATAGCCTACAGAGGCGTAATTCGACACCTAAACGAGACGAGAGCCGCGTTTGTCTTTTTGCGTGATTGAAACGCTTTGCATAAACACATGACTGACTTTCATAATGATAATGAATATAATTATTATCATTTGGATGATAAAATGTCCTCAGAACTATCACTTTTTGTTTATTGGCAGGTTATGTCAGTCGCTCGCAGTATATTTCGGCTGTGCCTCAGACAGTGACTGTGAGTGAAATGCAAGACGGCGGTATGAAGTTCAAAGTTCACCCGCAGAGCGCGAGTCTGTCTCCGGCACGAGGACCAGCGCAGATTCGGTGGATATTGGATAACAGAGTGGTTGATTACACTTGAATTTGGCTACCTGAATGTTTAAATATTTCATTTTTACTTGTTAAATAAGTTTAAATGCAGGCAATATTGTACACATGAAAAAACAGTCTAAAATGTGCTGTATTGCTGTACTCATTGAAAATAAAGGCCAATGTAATGTATAATGGTGGTTGTCTGGAGTACTATTTTTACAAAGGTTTAGAGAAAATAAAAAAGTTAATATTACTCATTAATAAAAACAGTTAATATTACTCATAAATATTGTTTTTTTAATGTTTAAATGTTAAATTATTTCTACTCAATTTTATTTGTTAATGTACCAGATGCAGTTACTCAGATTTACTTAATTTTTTTACTTGCATTTACTCAATTCATACAGTATATTTCATTGATTTCACAGCTTTAAAATTTACTCAATTTTTTTGAGTGTAAAAATGTTTCACCAATAAAATTGAGTAAATAATAGTTAAACTTTTTACAGTGTAGTTATAGGACTGTGTATATTCCTAATAAAGATGATCAGTGTAAAACATTTAAACTGTTCAGTTTCAGTAAGTCTTGTGTTCGTCACTCCAGAGCCGCGCCCTAAAAGCGTGAATGACTCACGAAATAGCTATACACTAAACTCCAACAGAGAGACGTTATAACTGAGAATCACTGCTTTTCTCAAATATTATCCGCTTAACACAGTAACTCCATGTGCACATGAATGTGAATAATTTTGCACAATTTCCAGCAATCGATGGCGACCGATTGAGATGCAATTTACCATGGATCACATATATGTTTGTCACATTATTTATAGGCTAAATGTAACACGCGTGTCAGACTCAGTTCTCATGCATTCGACGCAGAGATGATGCCTAAAAATAAAACCGAAAGACTTACCTTCCGCGAATAATAAGAAAAGGGAGATCAGTAACGTTCTCTTCATGTTTTGTAGGCTAGAACTGTGCAGATTCAGAATGTAATAAAGATGATCAGTGGAGATTATTCACTGGAGAGCCGCCCCACAAAACTAATTGACAAGCGTAAATGTAACTCACAAAAAACAAACAAAAAAAAAAAAAAAAAAACACTAAACTCTAACAGAGAGACGTTACAACACTTGAGAATCACGACTTTTCTCAAATATGGGAAGACGCTTTAAAAGGACGCAGTAAATTCACCCCTACGAGTAGCCTAGACGAGATGGACTGGCAGCAACTGCACATTTGCTCTAGCCTATATAGGGAGGCTGCAGACCTGGAACCTATATGGGGAGGCTGCAGACCTGGAACCGGTGCTCTAGTTTTACGCCCCTGTTGTTACTGATGCGTCCAGTAGAGGGATACACTGCGAAATAACACCATTAAATCAACGCTCGAAACTTACACATATTAGCCGCCCCGTCCATTGACCAATTTTGTGTTTTTTGTTCATTTAAATGTAAACGTTACAGATCTGCACTCCTCCAGTAGCCCCTTAAAAAAAACGAACAGTCCCTGAATAGCCGATTCAGCTGTTTTTTCAGTGTCAGTACCCATGCATTTGTCGCACTGCTGATGTTGAAAAGGGAAACTGAAAGAAACCCACTTACAATCTATAAGAAGAAATAATAAGAAAATTAAAAGCAATAACGTGCTCAGTATGTAGGACTGTGTATAGCCTATTCCTAATAAAGATGATCAGAAAATATTTAAACTGTTCAGTCTCAGTATAGTCTTGTGTTCGTCACTCTACTGGACTGAGATAGGCGCCCTAAAAGCGTGAATAACTCACGAAATAGCTACACTAAACTCCAAAAGAGAGACGTTATACAGATGAGAATCATTGCTTTTCTCGAATATTATCTGCTTAACACAGTAACTCCATGTGTACATCCCTTGTGAAAAAGAAGTGTGCTTAATTGTATTGAAAGCGCACTTTTTGAGTGCTTAAAATAATAATAGTATACTTTTTGAAAATGCACTTGCAGATAATATAATAAAATTAAAATTAAAGACCACTTATGTGTACTTAAAGGGAATACACTTTAATGACAATATTTATTAACACACTTAAGTGCACTTTTTACAAATGCACTTTGTAATAATATCTAATTAAGTTTAACTTAAAGAAAGTACACTTTCATCACAATATTTATAAATACACTTAAGTGTATTTTTAAAAATGCACTTTGTAATAATGTCTAATTAAGCTTAACTTAAAGAAAGTACACTTTCATCACAATATTTATAAAAACACTTAAATACACTTTTTAAAAATGCACTTTGTAATAATGTCTAATTAAGTTTTACTTAAATAAAGTACACTTTTATCATAATATTTATAAACACACTTAAGTGCACTTTTTTACGAATGCACTTTGTAATAATGTCTAATTAAGTTTAACTTAAAGTAAGTACTCTTTCATCATAATATTTATAAACACACTTAAGTACACTTTTTAAAAATGCACTTTGTAATAATGTCTAATTAAGCTTAACTTAAAGAAAGTGAGTAGGGGGAGGCTGCAGACCTGGAGCCGGATCTACGCCCCAGGCAGTTCTCTTACGAGAGGTCTCTCGTACTGCGTAAGTATCTTACGCTAGGGGAAAATCCTTTTTCCGCGAGATATTGAAGCCAAAAATTATCCTTAATTTTGTAATAATGCAAAACGCGTTGCAGCAGCATACAGACATAGGCGAGGCAGCTTGCGCGCCTATTGGCTGTTCAGCGGCAACTGCAGCAGCCTATCGAGCGAGGCCTGGCGAAACGGGCGTGGTCTAGACCTAAAAATATCGCTTGCAGGCAGCTAGTATCTGATTTTTCATCCTTCAAGCGAAGCACACGCATCGCTGGAGCTGGAGAAGAAGCCGCGCCGTTGACCAGAGAGCACCTTCAGCGGGACGAGTCAACTGAAGTCGCTGGCCGCGCCGCCTTCCTTGCCTTCCTGCTGCGCTTTCCGGCGCTTATATCCTTTTCGCTCTTTTACTGCACTGTATTTTGTGTGTGTGTGTGTGTGTTGCCACCGCAACACACATCCTAAAAGAGCCAGCGTCTTTCTAAAGATGCCCTCCTGCGGCTCGTGCAGAGCCACACTCAGCGACGGGGACCGCCACATCGTGTGCGTTCCCTGCCTGGGTCGGGAACATGCAGCTCTCGCGCTCGCTGACGGCGGATGCCCTCACTGGGAGCAACTCTCCATGGCGACTCTGAGGACTCGTCTGGCCTTCTTCGACGAGACTGCTTCACCGCCCGCCGCGGCCTCGCGCCGTAAAAAGCGCCGTGCCCAGCGGGCCCCGGAACCTCCCCCCAGCCGCCAAAGCTCGCCGGTTCGCCCGCCTGCTTCACCGGCTTCGTCAGCCTCTCTTCCGGATGGACAGCGGCCGCGTTCCGCCGCCGCGTCCATCGACCTCGCTGACGAAGAAGCCCCGCTGGGAGAAGAGGATTCCTGCTCTATCCTGGCGTCAGGCAGTGAGGATTGGGCGAGCTCTGAAGACCTCGCGCCCACTGCCCGCACTTCGTCGGGTAAGAGAGCATCCATTGAGGCGGAGCTCATGAGGATACTCGCACAGGCCGCGGGGAACCTCGGCCTCGAGTGGTCCTCGCCCTAGCCGCCCGCTCACAACCGGCTGGATGGTTTCAACCTGCCCGAGGAGCGTACTTCAGCCCAGTCGAGACCAGCGCCCTTCCTGACTGAGCTTCACGGGGAAGTCGCTAAATCCTGGAACGCTCCTTATTCAGCGAGAGTGCGTTCCTCTGTTTCCCCGGCATTCTCCAGCGTCGACGATGCCAAAAACAGAGGCTACCACTCGCTGCCGCCGGTCGAAGAGGCGATTGCGGCCCACTTATGCCCGCCCTCCGCTGGACGGCGCGCTAAGCCAGCCCTACGCTCTAAACCCTGCGGCGCTACATCAAGCCTGCTCTGCCGCTCGTTTTCCGCCGCCGGACAGGCCGCGGCGGCGCTGCATACAATGGCTACGCTGCAGATTTTTCAGGCGGATCTCCTCCGAAAATGGGACGAGAAAGGGCCTGAAGCTATCTGTGTGCCGGACCTCAGGAGTGCCACGGACCTCGCTCTCCGTGCTACTAAGGCCGCGGCACAAGCCATTGGGCGGGCGATGGCCTCTCTCACTGTGGCAGAGAGGCACCTATGGCTCACGCTGTCCGAAATGACCGACTCTGAGCGCACCGCGTTCCTCGACGCCCCGCTCTCCCCTGCCGGCCTCTTCGGGTCCTCCGTGAAGGACTTCACGGAGAGATTTGCGGAAGTCCAGAAGGCGTCCCAGGCGATGAAGCACTTCCTTCCGAAGCGCTCCAGCTCAGCTGCAGGCCGTGCGAAACCGTCTGCGCAGAGCGCAAGAACCCAGCCGCCGCCCACCGCCGCCACTTCGCAGCGCCGCCAGGCCCGAAGTGCGAGACCGTGCTCCCGCTCATCTAGCCGCCGCCCCACCATGCGCGGCCCGTGGCCCAAGATAGCGGTCAAGCCCGAGGCCCCGAAGTCATCCTAGCACAGCTAGGAAAACGACGGTGTTCGAGTCCCGCTGCCGCCAGACTTCCACCAAAGTTATTGAGCGTGGAGCGTGGGCATCCGGTCTGTTCAGTCTCAAGGTCACTCACAAGTGCATAGCAGCTTTGAAACCTTGGAAAGTGAACGACTGGTACCAGTCAGGTGTAAGCCTGGGGACTTCCTCGAGAGTGAAAGTGGTGTCCACGGACGCATCCACCTCGGGATGGGGAGCGCTGCTCGAGGGCAGATCGTTCTTTGGCCAGTGGTCAGAACGGGAAAAGCTTCTACACATAAACTGCCTCGAAATGTTGGCAGTGAACAACGCGTTGACACGCTTTTGTCCCCAGATAAAAGGACACCACGTCTTGGTCCGCTTGGACAACATGTCTGTGGTGTCCTACATAAATCACCAGGGCGGCCTCAGGTCCAGAAAACTGTACAGGCTGGCTTTGGGCCCAGCTCAATTTGCGCTCGCTGAGAGCGGCGCATGTACCAGGGGCCCTGAACGAGGGACCAGACAGGCTGTCCAGGAACAATGTTCCGGCAGGCGAATGGTCTCTGCACCCACAGACAGTCCAACTGTTGTGGAAGAAATTCGGCAGAGCGGAAATAGACCTGTTCGCGTCTCAAGAAAACGCTCAGTGCCCGGAATTTTTCTCCAAGAGCAGGGACGCGCTGGCTCATGTGTGGCCGCGCCGCCCGCTCTATGCCTTTCCCCCCGTCTCTCTCCTGCCTCAGGTGTTAGAGCGGATCAGGGAAAAGGGCTGTGCGGTGCTGCTCGTAGCTCCATTCTGGAAAAACCAACCGTGGTTCCCAGTCCTGATGCAGCTATCGAGCACCGCACCGTGGCCGGTGCCAGTGAGGAGGGACCTCCTCTCTCAAGCGCATGGCTCAATCTGGCATCCTCACCCGGAACGTTGGTCCCTTCATGTTTGGGCCATCAACGGGTACATGTCAGTCTCCCTGAGGGAGTATTAAACACGATCGCACAGGCTAGAGCTCCGTCTACGAGACGGCTCTACTCCTCGAAGTGGTCGGTGTTTGTGGGCTGGTGCACAGCCCGCGGCGAGTCCCCCACTGCCTGTGGGGTGACGGAGGTGCTTTCCTTCCTACAAGAGCTGCTGGATAAGGGCAGGTCCCCATCCACGCTCAAAGTTTACGTGGCGGCTATAGCAGCGTTCTCTAAGACAACGTTTGGCCAGTCGATAGGAAGGAACGATTTAGTCATCCGCTTCCTTAGGGGAGCTAGGAGACTGAATCCTCCCAGACCGCCTTCAGTCCCCGTTTGGGACCTTTCTACGGTGCTGGAAGCCATGAAAGGTAGACCATTCGAACCTTTAGAGTCGATTGATCTAAAACATCTGTCTCTTAAGACTGTGTTTTTGCTGGCTCTCGCTTCAGTGAAGCGCATAGGGGACTTACACGCGCTCTCCGTGAGTGCGACGTGCATGGAGTTTGGGCCAAATGACTCTAAAGTCATACTCAAACCTAAGCACGGTTATATCCCAAAATCCCTCAACACGCCGTTCAGGGCACAGGTTATCTCCCTGTCAGCCCTGCCGGCCACTGACAAGGAAGGAGACGCGGGCCTTCTCTGCCCAGTCAGGGCACTACGGGCTTATGTGTCTCACTCGTCTGCTTTCAGGCAAACAGAGCAGCTATTCGTTTCGTTTAGCGGGCGGTCTAAGGGACTAGCCGCATCGAAACAGAGCCTATCCAGATGGATAGTTGACGCTATAGCGCTGGCGTACGCCTCAAAGGGCATCCAGTGCCCGTTAGGTGTCAGAGCGCACTCCACAAGGAGCATGGCCTCCTCGTGGGCCTGGTCAAGTGGGATTGCCTTGCAAGATATATGTACGGCGGTGGGCTGGGCCTCCCCGTCTACATTTATAAGGTTTTATAACCTAGAGGTTCCCGCCATGCAGGCCAGGCTGCTGTCAGTCTAGTAACAGTATTATCTGAACTGATGCTATCAGATCAGAGTGCTGTAAACGTGAGCACAGCTCCGTGTTCGACAGTATTCTCTTATAGCACCAAATGCTTCGGCAAACTGTGTAAGACCCACATTTTCCCATCAGTTCAGGCCGTACTCCGCCCTGTCTGTATGATGATATTTGCGTCTCAGACGACGCTGCTATGAGTGGAAGTGTGTGGATTTGTCCCTCCCCCTTCCCGGACTCTCTGTGAGTTTCCTGAGTGATTGTGCACTACATGAACCCCGGGCTGTTGCCTTCGGGTCTTTGGTGTCAGATCTCAGCATGCACGGCGTTTTGCATGGGGTCCCCTAGCGTAAGATATTTACGCAGTACGAGAGACCTCTCGTAAGAGAACGTACTCGGTTACTAACGTAACCTCGGTTCTCTCTAGAAGAGGGAACGAGTACTGCGTATCTTGCCGTGCATGCACACGCTCTGGTTGCTTCGATGATGAAAAACCAGATACTAGCTGCCTGCGAGCGATATTTATAGGCCTAGACCACGCCCGTTTCGGCGGGACGTGACGCAGCGGGCGCGATGCGCCCTCATTGGATCTGGCGTCACGCCAGGCCTCGCTCGATAGGCTGCTGCAGTTGCCGCTGAACAGCCAAAATAATTTTTGGCTTCAATATCTCGCGGAAAAAGGATTTTCCCCTAGCGTAATATACTTACGCAGTACTCATTCCCTCTTCTAGAGAGAACCGAGGTTACGTTAGTAACCGAGTACGTTTTACGCCCCAGCTGTTCCAGATGCGTCCAGTAGGGGGAGGCTGTACAGCGACACAAATTGAGGTATATTAAATAATCTGCTAAAGTTATTGTTGTTTAGCAATGAAGCAACATTTATTATTTATAAACGATTAGCTTGATAAAGCAAAAAGTTCTGGACGGTCAGGTTGATGTTCTGTCTTGCTTAAACTTAGCTAACCACGTGTAAGTTTAGCTGCCCTAGTCACTTTCGAAATTAATTTTCTTTTGCATTTTCTTTTGTTGCCTGTCTTTATCTTGCGTGAGATGGCCTCTTCTTCCTCTATGTTTACTCCTTTCTGGTTTGAGTTGTTTATTATAAATGAGATGATCTAACTATCTAATTTATATCTAAATATACATTTTTCTTAAAATAGCTTACTGATCTGGACTACTGATCTCTCTCTCTCTCTCTCTCTCTCTCTCTCTCTCTCTTTCAACTTGTATAAACTATAATAAACACCCATCTCTTTTTTAACTGCATTCCAAACCAATAGCTTCTCTAGTAAATAAATGATGTTTTTAATGTCATTTTCAATTTTCTCTGCACAGTTCATCATCAGTGGCCAAAAGAAAAGTGTCTTGACACTTTTTCCAAAAGTGTTCCACCAACAAGTGCCTGTGCCGTTGTACTTTGAAAATCAGGAGCAAATTGATGCAATCCACACTCACCTGACATAAATTCTGGGCAGCACACCCACACACACTGTGACAAGATCAAATATTTTATACAAATTGCAAATGCTTCAGTTCATTCATGCAATTGATAATGTACAACTGTCTGCTGTTTCCTACATTATCAACTCTTTATGTCATGTTGATCAAAATATAGGCCTATTATACTCTGTTGAATTGTCATACTTCTCAAAACATAGGCATTAGTTCCTTGCATAAGTCATTAAATGCAAAATGGTTGACCATAAACTGTCAAGCATGTTTTCAATACATTTCTATTAGACTTTATTTTGTAAATGTGTCCTGAATTGTTGAATTGCGGAGGTATATTTAGAATTTCACTAATGAAGGAAATAATGAATTGATAAATTAGGAAGCAGCAAGGCAATTCATAATCAATTGCATGAATTTACCAAAGCATTGGCAATTTGTTCAAAAGTAGTTATGAGAATGTCAGTAGTGATCTGAGAAATGTACCAAAGCAACTGTGATAAAAAATAAAGTATTCAGGAATTTTATACAAAATTTAACAGTGAGTCCTGCTGCGTGTGAATTTGACAAGATCAATTTTTTTAATGTTTAAATTGTTTTTTTTTTTTACTCAGTGAGCAGAAACACTTTGACAGGAGGATAGAAAAACAGTTAAAGAAGAGTGGCAAGCCATAGGGAAGTCATCTACAGGAGTCATCATAATTCATAAACGGTGTTGATAAATAATGTTTTTGTGAACAACAATATTGTCTATTTCTTCTAAATGGCCCTTGGAATTTTAGAAAAGGGATACATTGTGTTTGTCTTCATAAAATGCTATGTAGGACACTGTTTTGTAGCTGTATGATGACCAATAGTGAATAGTACAGTAGATATTTCATCGAGGATCCATATGATTACACGGTGCTGTATGTCTAATAGGCTAAATATGGTTAATATCTAAATGTAACTTTATATAAATTCACAACAACATATTTCACTCAGTCTCCTGTGTATACAAATATTCTATATTATAAAAATATATTCTATATTCAATATTCAATGAACTATTCTATAGGTCATATCATTACTTGTCATCTGATTCAACTATGTGTATTATTAATTTTTTAATTCACAAAAACAAATAGTCTTCTATAGGCTGAGTGAAGAGAGTGAAGCCCAACTGAATATACAGATATTTTAATCCATAGTGCAGATCTACACTGTAAATTTTATATTTAAATTAACAAAAAACACACAATTGGGCAAAGTCTATGAACGGGAAGGTTATTAATGTGGAAGTTTTGAGCGTCGATTTAATGGTGTTATTTCGCAGTATATCCCCCTACTGGACGCATCTGGACAGCAGGGACGTAAAACTGCTGGGGCGTAAAACTGCCTGGGGCGTAGATCTACCGGCTCCAGGTCTGCAAGAAGAAAGTACCCATATGTATGAGTTCTGCAGTCTTGCAAATGCTCTTATTATATAATCAACAGCATAGACCTGGATAAATAAGATATTTATTGTACATAGTGATGTATTATGGATTGGGGTCAAGGCCGAGGGGCCCTTGATTATCAGATGCTGTCCAGAAGTTTATTTAATATGTGTGCCTCAGAGCCTTTTCTCAATTATTCTCTAATTTATTCAATATTTCAATAACAGTTTTGTTTAAAGGGGTCATGTATTGTAGGTCAACTTATGACATTCGCTTGGTTTTTAAATTCAAAAACATCAAAATGAATAAGTAATCGGCTAT
This sequence comes from Scardinius erythrophthalmus, assembly GCF_964197995.2. Classification (NCBI taxonomy): domain Eukaryota; kingdom Metazoa; phylum Chordata; class Actinopteri; order Cypriniformes; family Leuciscidae; genus Scardinius; species Scardinius erythrophthalmus. The sequence goes on from NC_138234.1 coordinate 14,158,322, forward strand.
AGTTTCTACCCTGGTTTTAAAGCCTATCCTGAAACGCTTTGGTATTTATGGGCGTGCCGCATTGAAGACTTGGAAATGAACGCCGACTGCTATGATTGGATAACAGTTTTGCATATTATAATGAGTTTCATGTAATGCGCGAATCGGTGGGCGGGGCTAAACAGGCAGTGTTGAAGTAGGCGTTGATCTTCTTCTGCAGAGGTGGTGTTTGATACATATAGATCAAGCGGCAACATTCTGATCTGAAAAATGAAGCCTACCCGGAAGTGCGAAAAACTGCAATACATCGAAAATCCGCTAGGGGCAGGTCCCAAAAGGGAGCAAATGTCCATAGCCCCCATGTTAAAATGTCCGTTTTCACAGCATAAATTCATGTTTTTACAAGTTGGTCCCATGGACTTTTATTGTATTTTTCGATAGGTTCCGAGTGCCTGACAACTGTGAGGGGGGTGAATTTTTTTCTAACTCGTTAGTTTAGATCGTATTTAGTTATAAAATATATGACAATAAGGGCGTGGTTAACTTTGATTGACAGCTTGATTGACAGCTGACAAGGCAGCGCCACCGAGAATGACAACATAAGAAGCGCCATTTTTTAATACAGTTGACATAATACTACTGTTTCTGTATCATGAAATGTAGTTTTAAGAGTTTTTCAGGCGAGAATGTAGTTGTTTAAAGCTCAAATCTGTGGTTTATTTAAAGATTTATGAAAATTTTATCCAGTTGATCCAGCGATGACCGGGCGCTCGGCGTTCATGTCCCCGCCTGGAGCAACCTTTCATCGGCTTGACGTTCTGAGGTTTGCCGCCAATGCCGCGGACTCTGGCGTCTCTGTAGTGGTTAAACATGAGATATAATTCATCTTGTGTATATCTAATGGGCGATTTTTGGTCTCGTGAATCTATATTTTTTCCCTGGGCAATCGTTTTGGCTGAGGGGAAGTTTCATAACTTTATAAGCTATTTAACTTTACCGATATGGTTAGACTCGCGCTGACTTTGTATGTTTGACTGAATTGTTTGCTTTATTTGTATAGCTTCTTATACCTTTTACTTATACTTTTATAATGGCTAACATTGATAAAACTGAAATTTAACAAAAAGAGACTGGGTTGAGTTTTTGTCATTTTAAATTTTAATACAACGAAGATGATCTGTAATGTTGTTTACTGCAAAATCTGTTGTTTAGTACAAATGCACATATTGCCTGGACCATAAAATGTTTAATATTTTTATATTATATTTAAAATAAAAAGAGGCAGGTTTGTGTTTTATATATATATATATATTTTTTTTTTTCATAAATAGGCAAACGTTATGTGCAATTGAATGTAATCAATATGCGTTGCCTGAACCACATTTGTGTGGCTATAATGTTTAAGATTTCTTTAAATGAAAACGAAAAGAGTTAGTATGGTGTTTTATAACATATTTCGTTGCCTGAAATATACACAAAGATGACCGGAGTAGCATGCGAGCTGAGTGAAGGTGGGCGGGGTGACGCGCGCTGTGTTAGAAGGTGGGCGGGGTTAGGATTTCCCAAGATTTTCCAAGATGGCGCCGCCCATACCCCCCATAAACGGCTTCAAACCCGTCCTTCAGAAAGTCTATGGGTGACGTCACAGACGCTTTGTCCATATTTTTTACAGTCTATGATATAGATATATTCATTTTTCATTTCCTTCTCTCTGGACCTCTAGTTGGTTTGCATAGTGTTTTGGCGCAGCGCGTTTGTGTTGCACGTCACCACGTAGGCTCACTATACGCTGATTTCACGCAGCCGCCATTTTGAAATCGAAAGCGAGGCTCCGGTGGGAAGAAAACCGGAAGTGTCGCCTTTAATCACAGGAGAGTCGTGAATGCGATGGGGTATTGTTGTGTTCAATGATGTTATGTCAATTCTAAAACTGTTCATACATTTCTTTCATACTTTAGACTATATACAGTGAAATTCATTTATAAATAATTTTTTTTTTTTTTATAATTCAGAAAGTAAAAAAAGAAGCAGGAATGAACTATATACATATCCTATATTGGATATTAACATCCAAAAGTGTAAATCGCGGCAGCAGCTTCAGGTTGGTAGTCCAAAGGCATTGTTGTTTATCTTTACTTCCGGGGTTTTTCCCACCGGAGCCTCACTTTCGATTTCAAAATGGCGGCTGCGTGAAATCAGCGTATTGGCCGACGCCGGTCATGTGTGTGCTGCGTGATGACGTGTACACAGACGCGCGGCGCAAAAACACTACGAGGCCCAGAGAGAAGGAAATGAAAAGTGGAATAAAGTTGTTATTTTTGTTTGTTTTTGCGCACAAAAAGTATTCTCGTTGTTTGATATACTTAAGATTGAGCCACTGGAGTCACTTGGACTATATTAACGATCTCTTTAATAACTTTTCTGGGCCAGCAAGTTTCGGTCACATAGCAGCCTATGGAGGATTCCGACTTGGCTTCATCAAAAATATCTTAATTTGTGTTCCGAAGATGAACGAAGGTCTTACGCGGTTGTAACATGAGGGTGAGTAATTACTGACAGAATTTTCATTTTTGGGTGAACTAACCCTTTAAGCAAACTCCTATTCTTTTCCAATAGCAATTATTATAATACAGAAGATGCTGCTTTGGCTCCCTCTTATGACTGAATATGCAAACACACTCTGTTTTTACATCGGGTCAGTGCATGCTGTAGTTCAATGAGAGTCTATTCTATGTGGAGCTCCAGCAGTGTCATCTGTATTAGGAGAAACATCTGTACTGTTCATCATTACAGTACTACACTATACTAAATAGCAGACAATATCCTTACATCACTGTTAATGTATTTTTTGGGATATTATACTTTATGTTTAGTCTCGGTTAATCTGTGCAAATATAGATCTAGACCATTGGACCACTGGATCTAGACAACTTGAATTCTATAAAATATTTAACCTACTAATTAAGATAAAATGCTGTTTTTGTCTTTACTGGTTGTTGAATATGTTATGATGTTTGAACAATAGTGTGAATAAATCATGCTTTGACGACAAAAGAACTAAGAACTACTTACTACATAAAAACAGTAAAATATGACATACTTACTGTGACTGCAACATCATGACAGAAAGTTTGAACACTGGCATAATCCACTTTTACAGCAGCTGTTTAAAAAAAATAAATAATAATAATCTTATAACCAAACATAAACACCTTGTTAATTCTTTTGCCAGCCAAAATATGCAGAAAGAGACAGTGGAAGAGCAGGAAGAAGGAGACAAAATGATGGTCAGAATAAGCAGTTTATTAAATAATCGTAGTTGTCTTTATGCCACAAACACATGCAGAGGTTGCTAATTCAAATTCGATCTTTAGATCATTAATTCCCCCTCCCGCTCTATATTATTTATAAAATCATTTAGAACATGCATTGATGAAAAAATAAGCAATCCTTCATAATCATAAACATGCTTTGTAAAGCTCAGGTGATCAGCCTGAACTCTTCCCTTCTACATGTCCTTTAAATGGACAGGTCTCTTCTGTCATACCAGCTCTGGTTAAAGAGTAATACATCGATAATAGACAGCCATCTTACAAGATAAGTGATCAGACAAAGCAAATCCATTCTCAATTTATTGAACAGAGTAATGCAATAATCTGGAGACATGGCACCAGCTTTCTCATTATATCAGCTTTATATTTCCTCAAAGGCCCCACGATGTCGAACTATTCCCCGAACTAATGGACCGCAAAGATGATATCCAAAGCTTGATGACTAGTAATTTCCCAGTGCAAAACAGAAACAGAAAAAAACAAAAACAGATTATTAAATTACCTAAAACCGTCAAATGTGAGATTTTAGAGGACAGTCTGTCTCTTAATGGATGTATTCATGTCCTCATCCTCAGATAAGGATCTGGCTGAACTCCCAGGTGAAAATAAAGTGTACTTGAGTGCACTAAAAAAACACTTAAATACAAGAAAGTACATTTGTAGTACATTCCTATTTTTTGTGCTAAAGAAAAGTTTAAAAATTATACACTATAAATACACTAATTAAAAGTATATTTTTACTTAAGTAGTACTTAAGTGTAATTGCAAAAGTATACTAAATAACATTGATATTTTAAATGTATTTTTAGTGCATAAGAAAAAAGATATACTATTGAAAAAATACACAGAAGTGTTTTATTAGTGTATTTCTTACAAGTAAATTTTTAACACATTAAAAATAGTTCATTGTTAGTGCACTTTTAGATAGCTATTATAAGTTTAAATTAAATTGATTTTACTTAAAATATATTCAAAATGTAATAGTCAAAAATCGAATTTTCCCAAAAGTAGTATTTAAGTACACTTTATAAAAATAAACTAAATATTACTAATTCTTTAAATTGATTTTAAGTGTATAAGGTACTCCCAGGTGAAAAAGACATAGTATTAAATGTATTAAAAATATACTTGAAATACAAATAGTATAATACATTTGTATTACCAACATGCTTATTTGAAGTGCATAAAAAATACATTGAATTGTATTTTAATATATTTCTAAAAAGTATACTAAATACATTGGTAATAAATATATGCTTAATTATACTTTAAATAAATATGCTAAACACAAGCATAATTTTAATATATTTCTAACAAATGCACTACAAGTACATTGGTAATAAATATATGCTTAATTATACTTTAAATAAATATGCTAAACACAAGCATAATTTTAATATATTTCTAACAAATGCACTACAAGTACATTGGTAATAAATGTATGATTAATTATACTTTCAATAAATATGCTAAACACAGGCATACTTTTAATATATTTCTAACAAATGCACTAAAGGTACCTTGGTAATAAATATATGCTTAATTATACTTTTAAGAAATATGCTAAACACAAGCATACTTTTAATATATTTCTAAAAAAAAGCACTACAAGTACATTGTTAATAAATATGCTTAGTTAAATTTTTAAGAAATATGCTAACACAATCTACCATTTGTGTGAAGTTTTAGTATTTAAAGAAAACATACTTATGTTGCTCTTAATTAAAGTACATTTGTGTAACTTGTGTAAGAACATAGCTAAATCTAAAATATTAAAATGGTTAATCTAAAATATAAAAAGCTTTTAGTGTGTTTAAAGTACTTTAAACACTTAGGCCTACTGCAATATATTTGTAATATTTATCATTTTACCATTTTAATATTTTAGATTTTTTTGTATAATGTACCAACTTCTAATGTATTATAAACATTTGTCAACTATCATTAAGCATTGCAATAAGCACTTAAAATGAATGTTGTTCACTTTTACTTGTTTGTAGGCTACTTGTAAAGGGCTGTTGTCCATTACATGATATGTTTTTACTACTGAAATTCCCACATGGATATCAACATCATATTATTTTAAATGCATCATAGATACATTTTCCAAATATGTTTAAATGTTGTCCAAAAATATGTTGTACTTGTTTGAATTTGAAAAACACTAATAACACACGTGACTAATCCTGATTGGTTCCAGCTGTTGAACGTCTGTGATTGGTTCTGGTGTAATTATGAGCTCACACCTCACTCACTCAGAGCTTGCTGACGGCTGTGCGTTCATTGAATGTGATTATATTTCGGCGTCGCGTCGCGTGTAGTTAGGACACGGTGTAATAATTCAGAGATAGAAGTCTAAATTCAAACTAGAGCGATCGTGTTTCTTTACTGTGCGTTCACACCGGACGCGTTTAGCGCGTCAAATTCGCGCCTGCCGCGTCTATTTATACGCTTGACCACTTTGTGTGCATTCGCGCGTCAAGAGGACTTGGAGGAAACCACGCGATTCATATGGATTAGGTGAGTTTTTTTGCGATTAACCTTTTCAAACGTGAAGGTTTCATTAGTCTACGATATTTCAGTTTTTATTTCTAAGATTAACGGAATTCTTAAATGTTTTGCAACTAATGAGTGATCATGACAGTATTTAGATTTTTTTTTCTAACGTTAATAGAAAAAGTAACTGTTAGTGTTGTTTTTATTTTTTCCAAGTTGAATCTCGAAGAGATGAAGATACTGCTATCAGAAGTTACTTGTAAGTTTTAGTTGCTGTTTTGCATAAATAAATAGCTCACTGTTTAGTTTTTGTCCTAGTTTTTTTCCAACATTTTTTCCTAGTTTCTTAGTCTAGTCTAATTTGTGTTCATTCATGTAAAAATCTATTTAATTGTTTTTTTTGGGACAGCTGCAAGTCACTTGTCATGGCTTACAATATTTTGCACTACTTCTAATTTCCTTAACTCTTTGAAGAGTTTGAGAGTTTGTGTTTCTGCACATAACTTTTTTTTTTGCTCTCAAAGTCAAAGGGGGCTGACTAAAACAAGATTAGCTGTGATACAGTGACATATGTAGACTTCACAGTTGTTCAAGAGCTATTTTATTAACTCCTTTTCTTAATTAACATGTTGTATTAAATGTCTACTGTTAAAATATATGAACTAAGCATTACATGTTAAAGAATTCCATTTTTACTAGGTGAAAAAGACTTACTATTAAATGTAATAAATATGTACTTAAGTATGTTTTTAGTACAAAACAAATATACTTTAATGCATTTATAATACATTTAACAGTATGTCTTTTTCACCTTGTATGTACAACAGAGGGAAATGTCAAAACATTATACACTGTAAAAAAAAAATTACATCCCCAAGTCAAAAATTTCTAGTGACTGATCACATCTAAATTTTTCAATTAGTCTGACGTATTATTTCTCATTGAGCCAATGTTAACAGACTATTGCAACAAGAATTGCACTTGGGCCAATTAAAAAATTTAGATGTGACCCGTCACTAGAAAATTTTGACTTGGAGAGGTTAGAATTTTTTTACAGTGTACTGTGTTGTAATAAAAAACGTCTAGGTTACGACCTCTGTTCCCTGAGAACAGGGAATGAGACACTGCATTGATGACGATATGGGGAACACCCTCCATGTAAACCAGTGTTTGAAAAGCTGTACAATCTCGGCAATAGAATTTGACTGGCGACAGCCTATGACACGACTAGTGCGACTCAGAAGAATGAAAGAGGCGCCTAGAGAACATTGTTCCCCAATAGCATCATCGAAGCAGTGCAAGTTCCCTTTTGATAGGGAACAGTTACTTTTTTAACAGAGGTTAATTTTGCTTTAATATAAAAATAAACTCATCTTTTCCCCCTTTCATAGACACTGTGATCAAACAATTTCCAACACGTCTGAGGTGCAAGCACAGATTCGAAGGAAATGCAACAATAAGGCAAACTCAAAGACCAATCAGTAACAGTACTGTAACTGTTTGCAGCTATTAATGATTGCACTTTATTGACTAGTTGGGTTTATTGAAGTTAGTTTTTTTGTTGTTGTTTATAATACCTCTGCAGATCACTGTATTTTATGTTAATGTATTTTTTTTTACAGTTTACATATGCTGCTGTACTGATGTACACTGGGTAATACATTAAAGTTTACTAGCTTTCAAAGTGTGTGTTTTATACATTTTTTTTAAATGTGTTTTAATACACCATTAACATATTTAATTGTTTTATAAAGGTACTGTTCACAGTATTAAAACATATTTGAAATGATTTACTATATAAAAAAAAATGTGAGCAATACATAAATATGATTTGTATATATTATATATTCTTAAATTTTAAATAATTTAAGTGTAAAGCTGAAATAGTATGTTAAAAGCGTATTTTAGTTCATCTTCAGTGTGTCTCAAAATAGCACAGTTGAGTACACTAAGATGATCTTAAGTTTATATTAAGCAGTACTAAAGGTAAGCTTTTAGTATATTAAGTGCAAAATAAGTATGTCGAAAATAGAGCACTTTAAGTACATTATGGAAGTGTATTATGGAAGTATAATAAAATGTATTTTAGTGCACTTTTTTTAATCTCGGAATACATTCTAAGTATAATTTGTAAATAATTTAATATTACTATTATAATTTAAATAGTTTATTATTGTATTTAAAGATGGTTTCAATTATACTAAAACTGGTAACGAAATACATTTGTTGAAAATATGAAATAGTATATTAAAAATACACTTCAGTTTATCTTCAGTGTGTCTCAAAAAAGCACAATTGAGTACACTAAGATGATCTTAAGTTTATATTAAGCAGTACTAAAGGTAAGCTTTTAGTATATTAAGTGCAAAATAAGTGTGTCGAAAATAGAGCACTTTAAGTACATTATGGAAGTGTAATAAAATGTATTTTAGTGCACTTTTTTTAATCTAGGAATACATTCTAAGTATAATTTGTATATAATTTAATATTATTATTATTATAATTTAAATAGTTTATTATTGTATTTAAAGATGATTTCAATCATACTTAAAGTGGTAACAAAATACATTTTTTAAAAATATGAAATAGTATATTAAAAATACACTGAAATTCATCTTCAGTGTGTCTCAAAAAAGCACAATTGAGTACACTAAGATGATTTTAAGTTTATATTAAGCAGTTCTAAAGATGAGCTTTTAGTATATTAAGTGCAAAATAAGTGTGTCGAAAATAGAGCACTTTAAGTACATTATGAAAGTGTATTATGGAAGTGTACTAAGTGCACTTAAATAAAATGTATTTTAGTGCACTTTTTTTTCACCTGGGCTGGTTTAAAAGTCTAATTTCTAGCAGGCCTACATTTAAAACAGCATCCTTACACCTGAGAAAGATTTCTAAGCTGCAACTATAGGGTTGTCAAGAGGTACTGACATAAAAAAAAAAAAAATAAATTGAAACAACGTTCAATGCTAATTAAATATAAAAAGTTTATACTTATGAATCAACGTTGAAATTTTAACAAGATCTGTATGAAAAGGTGTCGAAACAAAATGGGGGAAAAATGCTACATCTCTGCTCATGCTAAATCTTTTTAGACGTAGGACTGCTCGCTACTTTACAATTCCCGCCGGATTTCATCCTCTGAATTTAAGCTTAATAAAACCTGAACCTCGTCGTCGGTCCATCGGTTGAATTTTTTAAACTCCATTGTTGATTCGAATAGCAAACAACTGTTACTGCACGCACCAAAATAGATTTTAAAAAAATGGTGGTTGAAATGAAATGCTGGGTGGAGTCAACCAATCAAAATGCGGCATGAACTCAACCAATCAGCATGTTCAGTACCCTAGTCCCACCCCTGAAAGTTCCTGAACTTTGAAAAAGTACACCCCACAAGCAGGGGCTTTCGGAGGGGGGAATATTTACCTCGAACTTCATTTAGACCCTGGTTCTTGTGGTGGAAACACACAGAGTACCACCCCAAAGTCCCTAGTTCCTGCAATGGAAACGTAGCTTAGGTTTCCTTTGACCAGCGTGTCCAAACCCTTTTCCTGGAGGCACGGCAACACATTTTAAATTACATTACAATCAGATCAATTAATTAGATCATTAGATCAATCAGAAGCAAAAGTTTGCCCACTAGAGAATGTTGTATCAAATTCAAAGTCCTTGGTTCAGGTCTCAAAGAAATTTCTCAGTGTCGAAGTTCCAGGTCAGAAGAATTAACTTTATTGTACATTTCAGGATGCAATGTTCATGTCTTATACCTTTTTCTTATCACTAGGTGCCCAATGGGCACCCTCATATCTATCTCTTCTTCTTTGTCACTCCTTGTGGCCTTGCCACCATTAAAAACATCTTCCCCTAGATCTTCTTCTATTGGTGGAACCTCTCAAAAACATCTTATATAACATGTTTTTCTTCCAGAGCATTCCAACACCTGCATCTACAGATTTGTGGGTACTTTTCCATTCTCTTATCCTTGTGAACTATTTTCTGCTTGACATTACAGCATTCAGACTTTTACATGAGACAATGGAAATTCTCCAACAAGAACTGAAATGAACAGATCAGGGGGGTGTTTCCCAAAAGCATTGTTAGCCAACTATAGTTGCAAGTTTCATTGAATTGTGTTGGTAACGACAGAACGCACGGATCGATGGATCATAATTGGCTTCGGGAAACGCACCCCAGATGTTTTGAACTGTGTGCCTCTATACATGAGGATTGTTAAAAGGATTTTGACTTTCAGAAACAAAGCTAAACATCAAACATTACCTTGATACAGAAACACTGCTGTGGTAACCCTTATGAAAAGAACAAATATAATCCCTATATGAATGATCAATATATTAAATGGTACAGAATAATATATTGTGTTAAATATATTGAATAATACATAAGGAAATGCCGCTTTTCATATATTGAAAGAAATGTGACAATATATTTACTAATATATCACAATGTATGTAATCTTATATTCAGTAATACACTACATAATATATAGATGTATATGTGATCAGATATGGTACTGCATATGTAATATATTGCAGAGATATTTACTCATGCAGCATAAACACATAGAAATATGTATTTTAATATAAATCTTATATTTTCAATAGCACAAACACACCTGATATGGTAAGAGAATTACATTTCATAAATGCATATAATATAAATAAAGATTGTCAGCACTGATCTGTGTGTGATTAACTGCGACCCAATCTTCTTCTTCATCAGAAAGATCGTCAAGCTCAAATTGTGTGACGTCCAGCTGTGCTGTGAACAATTCATCCGTCAACCAGACTAAGGATGACAACATTACTGAACTCTGTCAAGTTCAGGTACATCACTGGGTATATGAGGCACATTTGCTTGCATTTCTTGTGTGATTTCACAGGAACAGAAAACTGGCAGCAAACAGAGAAGTTAATCGTGAGTCTCAGAGTTGTGTGTGTGTGTGTGTGTGTGTGTGTGTGTGTGTGTGTGTGTGTGTGTGTGTGTGTGTGTGTGTGTGTAGTGCCATATGCTGCACTACTCTAGAGAACATTAACGCTCAAGGCAAAAATCATCATAGATAAAGAATCACACAGATTCCTGGGGAGACATTTAAAGAGTCTAGAATTGCTTCTGTTAATCGAGCAATCCTAGCTAATGTTATTTGGCTAAGCAAGGAAACTGTGCATACAAACTGTGCCTTTCCAGTAGATGCTTGAGCTCTTAATAATAACAAAACCAACACCTATAAGTTTATAGAGCTGGTAAGTCCCGCCCCTTCCGCTAACCCCACTGGACCTCTATGTTGAAAAATCATCAATGCAAGTGAATGTGAGAAAATAATTATTTTCTGGTCCCGTTTGAATTTTGCCATGAATGTTAACATATGTTGTCTGTGAATTTTTAATATAATTTTTCATGTGAAGAATGCTACAATTTAGCGGGTAGAAGTTTGATACGGTTAGACTTTGTGTGAGAGCACTTTGTGGACTACAACTCTTCGCTGCTTTCGACAGGAATCTGAAGAAAGAACAACCCATTTGGTTTGAATGGTGACATTTGGGTACAGAACACACAGGCATCTCGATCTGTCTCCATAGATTATCACAGCATTAGCACCGCGATTTGACAAGTGGAGGGAAAATGTGTTATGGGGTGACGTCACATAGGCGACATGTAGTCTTTCTCGTTATGTCTTTTCCACAACTGCTAGCCAAAGAATCATACAATATACTGTCAAAAAAATTATATAAAAATTACACAGACAACATATGTTCACATTCATGGCACAATTCAAACGGGACCAGAAAATAATTATTTTCTCACATTCACTTGCATTGACAATTTTTCAACCTAGAGGTCCACTTGGGGTTTTACAGATGGGCGGGACTTACCAGCTCTATACAGACGAGCCCTAAAATCATTGTTTTTCTTTTCAGACCAAACCGTCTCAGTAATTCACATCTGTACAGATGTGGTTTGATCTGATGGCTGGACAAACTGTTTGTGAGAGAGTCCAGCTACACTCTAAAAAATAAAGTGACCAGCTTGGAGATTTCAGAAATGTGCCTCTCAGTGGCAGCGGAGCGTGAATTTATATCTTTTTACGCTGGTAAGAAGTCATGTGTCAACCCAAAACAGGGAATTTACCTCATTTAATGCTTAAAATACCAGCAGATGTCCAATCTGATGTGCCCTATTTGAAAAGTTTAAATAAATTGTCTGACGAGTGTTTTATAATAATTATTGGCAGAGACTCGAAATTGGCCACAACACCTATGTTCTCGTTCACCATGTGCTTTTATCACCGAATCCTTTCATTATTACCAACAAAGTGTAAACCCGCTGTAAATAAGAGATTCATTGTGCAGTGTAGACTGCTTTTTTGATTATAGAGGGAGTTTCGCAGGAGTGTAGATATCAGTGAACAGGAGCTGAATGTAGCATAAGCTTATAAATGGAGCATTCTTTGCTCGCTTTCTGTTTTACAATTTGAATAAAAGTTTTGTTGGACACTGCAAAGTGCCTGGATTTACAGCTGTATTTAAATGCAGGATTGAATCTGAAACTGCAATGATTGACAGTGATATAACCATAGCAAATCTGATACTGTATGTCAAAATAGATCTGTGCATCAATTCTTGGAGTGTAAATGCAAAACTATAGACCTGCCACTTGTTCTATGTAATGTGTTTCTTTGTCCTTCATTTAATTACTCATTTTTTACTTGATTTTTTCTAATAAAATTTTAACTTAAATTTTTTTGAAGAGTAGGTTATTTAAAAATTATTATTATTCATTATCATCATAAATAAACTCATTTAATTCAATTAATTTTAAAATGTAAAATAGTAAATAGTAAAATAAGATAGTAAAATAAAACTGAAAATAATATTTTACTGGTATTGGTACATACGAGCCTAACATATATTAGTGTCAAACACTGCAAACCTATCAGAACTAGATTACTGTAATGCATTACTGGACGAATGTCCTGCAGGTTTAGCTGTGCTTGTATGAACATATTAGCCCGGTTCTGCCCAAACTACATTGGTTGCCTATTATGTCTCAATTGTTTTCTGAAGTCACTGAATGCACAGGTGGGTGTGTCTTATCTCATTAACATGAACTCATCTACACTTCATGCTTCTTCTCTTGCTTCATAGAAGTTCAATTTGCTCGTTTTTCTGCATCATCTGAAAATACAGAGATGATGACAAAAAATATAAAGATAAATAAACAGTGTTGCTACATATACATCTACATATAAGATGTTACGGCTGTACAATCTTGAAGAAGACATAAACAGACTCAGACTGTAAAATTAGCTCTCTGAGAACTCAGATCATATTTCTACAACATGAATTGCTACAGATGTTTGTTCTCAAAAACCTTGAACAAAAGTAATAGAGTAGATACTGAGACTTCAATTAGACCTCATGTTGGCTTCAGAAGATTTGTCCATTTTAAAGATTGACAGATGTGAATGTGAACTGCTCCTGTTGGGCTTTAGTTTGTTATAATTACCAGGTGACAGTACATTCTCCCTTATTTAGAACAGACACAATTATATAAATAATTATGTTGACTTGAGAAAGCCAAACTTCAAACATTTAACACTTCTCAAGCTAACAGCAAAGTTTGTCTTAAAGGGATAGTTCACTTTGAAATTAATTTTTGATATGTTTTAGCTTACCTCAAGGGCATCCAAGATGTAGGTGTCTTTGTTTCCGCAGTAGTTTCAATTTTGATATTTTTAGGTCAAACCGTTCTTGTCTGTCAGTCATATAATGCAGGTCTACGGTCACTGTCTCAAAGAGCATGCACAAAGTCCAAATTAAAACAATTCCCCATCATAAGTACACATTTATGGCCTAAGACACGAAACGAGCGGTTTGTGTGAGAAAACGAACAGTATTTATTAGGGCTGGGTAAAAAATATCGATTTCTCGATTTTAATCGATTCTCATTTTTATGAAACAATATCGATTCTTAAATCCCAAGAATCGATTAGTCATCCTGTTTTCAGTTGATGAATGAATGGATCATTGTTGCGCACATCCCATCCAATAAATCGCAATAATCTTTGTGAATTGTTATTATTGATATGAAACAAAGTCTCAGATTTCAAATTACGTCCATTTTCTTACGAAATTCAAAAACATAATTACCGTTTTGGCGCTGTGGCGTGAGATCGCTCTGGCGCAGCTCAGCTCAAGAGAAGCAACGGAAGCAACTCTTCCGCCTTAATAACACCAGTTACAGCGCGAAATAAACATGAATGAGCTTCTGAAAGTGTGTTAAAAGATAGAGTACAACTTATCGAAGTCCGTATCATGTCTCATGGAATCGCTCAATCAGTGTTTCAACCGTGGAAAGACGTACTTAAACAATGTCATGTAACGTCACATTTACCTCAGAAAAAACATATCCACTGACCATAAACTCGTTAGTCAGCTAGGAAAGTTAACTCTAGAGAGGAGCATTTTGTTAAATATATGCACCATATTATATATTCATTATAATTTTTAATGTTCTTCAATATTTAATGCATGTTTGAATAAATCTGGAAAGTTTTTTATGACAGCCATCATTTAAAATTTTATATAATTTCATATAACTTTATTATTATAAAAATAAATAAAAGTGAAGTGTATTTTAAGTGTTTGTATACAAATCAGTTAATTTTTACCTTCAATATTATAGTAGGCTAATGCCTAGGCTATAGGCTAGCCTACCACTGACTCCCATAATTTACAGCATAGGTTAAGAGATTTGTTTTCCTTGAGAAAATTTGCAATGTATTGTACCTGATATCCAAAATAATCGATATTGAATCGAATCGAATCGTAATCGAAATCGAATCGAATCGAATCGTAATCGAAATCGAATCGAATTGCAAGCTTGTGAATCGAAATCGAATCGAATTGTGAAATTTGTGTCAATACCCAGCCCTAGTATTTATATCTATATATATATATATATCTATACCCGCCTGCGCCGTCAGATCATTTGGACGTGTGCTGTTTTCAAGAGAAAACAACGATATAAATACTGTTCGTTTTCTCACACAAACCGCTCGTTTCGTGTCTTAGGCCATCAATGTGTACTTATGATGGGGAATTGTTTTAATTTGGACTCTGTGCTTGTGTTTTGAGACAGTGACCATCGACCTGCATTATATGACTGACAGACAAGAACGGTTTGACCTAAAAATATCAAAATTGAAACTACTGCGGAAACAAAGACACCTACATCTTGGATGCCATTGAGGTAAGCTAAAACATATCAAAAATTAATTTCAAAGTGAACTATCCCTTTAATAAAATTATTTACTGTATATAGGTATACTTGTTATTTTTTATAAATGTACAATAAGAAGAAACTATAATCACAGTGTATGATTTTATCTGACCTGTATACAAATCCACTCACTGGATTAAGTGGGATCCAAAAGTCTGAGACCACTAGTGAAAATGTGTCTTTCACTTTTTTTAAATTTGTTTTATAAATGTAATAAAAAAAATCTTTTTATTAGAAGGACTTTAAAAATCTTGAACATAATCACATAATCTGGAACTCTTCGACCAATCAGATTCAAGGACTGGAACTTCTGCAAAAATAAATATATAGTTGTTATAATAAATGTTGTTCTACTCACCAGGTTCGAGCACATTGAATCTCCTGAATGTGGTCTTTTCTTTGTTGATGATCTGTAGTTTATAATGTCCATATTCTGTGTTTGTGATGTTTGTGATGGTCAGAGATCCAGTCTTCTTGTTCAGCTCCAGTCTGCCTCTGAATCTCTCATTAATATCAGTTGTACTTGAATCAATTTTAGCAATGAGAAAGTGTTTGGCTCCAAATGTCCACAGCATCAGATCACCTGGCTGGATTTCAGCTTTTTTGATTTCTAGGGTGACATTTCCTTCCTTCACTGGCACTGACCTCACTTCATGTCCCAGCAGAGCACAGAAACAGAGAATTGCAGAAGAAAAAAAGCATGAAAGAATTTAGTTTGTAGTTTCTACATCAGATGCATTTAGATGACTCTTTAACCTATTTTGACATGTTTGGAGATAGCCAAAGGCACTTAGTTATCCATGGACTAATCTCTACTACATTCACAAAGTATAATATGATGTATATTTACATGTTTAAGCCATGACATGAAGGATTTATTGCCCAAAAACTCTTCGGCCCGAAACTTTACATTTTTTAAATTTGTTTTATTTAGTGTTCA
Source organism: Scardinius erythrophthalmus (assembly GCF_964197995.2). Classification (NCBI taxonomy): domain Eukaryota; kingdom Metazoa; phylum Chordata; class Actinopteri; order Cypriniformes; family Leuciscidae; genus Scardinius; species Scardinius erythrophthalmus. The sequence continues at coordinate 14,174,369 of NC_138234.1, forward strand.
TCAGAGTGGTCCAAGACCCTAGGGCTTTTGTCGGACTTGCACCACAAAAATGACTGGATTCGAGGAGGTTTGTGAATTTTAAATTGTAAATTTAAAAAAGTAACAAATCCTTCTCTCGGCTAAATTTAACCCCTTAGGAATGAATGGAATGTTAGGAATGCTTTAGTATACATGGAAAAACGTACTCGGTTACTAACGTAACCTCGGCTCTCTCTAGAAGAGGGAACGAGTACTGCGTTTGAAAAACGCTACGGGAAAAGTCTCTTTTCACGAAACACTGAAGCAAAAATTATCCTTTAATTTTCATATATGTAAAACGCGTTGCGGCAGCAGCAGTCAGCTGAAGCGAGACGGCTTGTTTCTGCGGCAACTGCATAAGCCTATCGAGCGAGGCCTGAGGTGACGTCAGGCCAATGAGGCCACTTCCCGCCGAGACGGGCGTGGCTTACCTCTATAAAAGGAGCTCGAGAAGGCTGATTCACTTGATTTTGATCGCCGAAGCGAACCAGAGTGAACCAAACGCACGGCAGGGAACGCAGTACTCGTTCCCTCTTCTAGAGAGAACCGAGGTTACGTTAGTAACCGAGTACGTTCTCTTACGAGAGTTCTCTCGTACTGCGTTTGAAAAACGCTACGGGAACCCCTTGCAAAACGCAGTGCGTGCTGGGATAAAAACACTGATCACCGGAAGCTATTTCAGGCATACAGTGCATAATCACCAGATAGACTCACACAGAGTCAGGGAATAAGGGGGGGGAGCCTTAATTCCCTATACTGTAGCGTCCGCAGACTTAACTTGACCTCACAGGGAGAGTCTAAAGACAGGAGGGGTTTTCCTCCGTCCTTATATAGACATGTCCACAGACGCGAATATGACATCACATAGACAGGGTAGGGAGCCTGCACTAATGTGGGAAACGTGGGTCTTACACAGTTCTGCCCAATATAGTCGGTAGCGCATTGCACCTGTAAATAGATTACACCGACAAAAACTTAGCCTGTAAGGCGGGAACTTCTAGGTTATAAAACCTGATAAATGTAGACGGAGAGGCCCAGCCTGCCGCCGTACATATATCTTGTAAGGAAATCCCGCTGGACCAAGCCCACGAGGAGGCAACACCTCTCGTAGAGTGCGCACTAACTCCCAACGGGCATTGAATGCCCTTGGCAGTATAAGCCAGCGCTATGGCGTCAACTATCCATCTGGATAGACTGTGTTTCGAAACAGCCATTCCTTTGGAACGTCCGCTGAACGAGACAAAGAGCTGCTCTGTCTGTCTGAAGGCAGCAGAGCGGGACATATAAGTTCTTAAAGCCCTAACAGGGCAAAGAAAACTCGAGTCCCCCTCCTCACTCGACGCCGGCAGGGCAGCCAGGGAAATAACCTGAGCCCGAAAAGGCGTGTTGAGGGATTTCGGCACATAGCCGTGCTTAGGTTTGAGTATGACCTTAGAGTCGTTAGGACCAAACTCCAAGCACGTCAGGCTCACAGAGAGCGCGTGCAGATCGCCTATGCGCTTCACTGAAGCGAGAGCCATCAAAAACACTGTTTTGAAAGACAAATGTTTGAGGCTGATAGACTGGATAGGCTCGAAAAGGGGCACCTTTCATGGCCGCCAGGACCGTAGAAAGGTCCCACATAGGGACTGAAGGAGGTCTGGGTGGATTCAGTCTCCTAGCTCCCCTGAGGAAGCGGATGACTAAATCATTCCTTCCCAGTGACTGACCCAGCGTTGAACCGGAGAACGCTGAAATAGCCGCCACATACACTTTGAGCGTGGAAGGGGATCTGCCCTTATCCAACAGCTCTTGTAGGAAGGAGAGAACCTCCATTGCCTCACATTCGAGGGGTGAAAGGCTCCGAGCTGTACACCAGCCGGAGAAAACAGACCACTTTGAAGCGTAGAGCCGCCGGGTCGACGGCGCTCTAGCCTCAATGATAGTATTCATGACTCCCTCTGCGAGACCAACGGGTATCCGTTGAGCGCCCACACATGAAGGGACCACAGTTCCGGGTGTGGGTGCCAAATCGAGCCCCTGGCCTGCGAGAGGAGATCTCTCCTCAACGGCACTGGCCATGGAGCGATGTCTGCTAACTGCATCAGAACTGGGAACCATGCTTGGTTCTTCCAGAACGGTGCTACAAGCAGCACAGGGCATTTTGTTTTCCCGACCCGTTCCAACACCTGTGGCAGGAGGGAGACGGGGGGAAAAGCGTATAGCGGGCAGCGCGGTCACGTTCGGGACAGCGCGCTGTTGGTCTTTGAAAAGAACACGGGGCAGTGAGCGTTTTCAAGGGACGCGAATAGGTCCACCTCCGCTTTGCCGAATCTCTCCCACAACAGCCGGACTGTTTGTGGGTGTAGAGACCATTCGCCTGGGGGAACGTTGTTCCTGGACAGTCTGTCTGGGCCCACATTCTGAAGCCCAGGTACATGCACTGCTCTCAGCGAGCGTAAGTTGTGCTGAGCCCATAGTAGGAGGCGTTTCGCCAGCCTGTACAGGGATGTGGAATTCAGACCGCCCTGGCGATTTATGTAGGAGACCACAGCCATGTTGTCCGAACGGACTATGACGTGTATGTCCTTGATGTGGGGACAAAAACGCGTCAGCGCGTTGTGCACTGCCAGCATTTCAAGGCAGTTTATGTGTTGGAGATTTTCTCGTTCCGACCATAGGCCGAAGAACGGTCTGCCCTCGAGCAGCGCTCCCCATCCCGAGGTGGATGCGTCTGTCGACACCATCCTTACCCTCGAGGAAGTCCCCAGGCTTACACCTGATCGGTACCAGTCGTCTGCCATCCAAGGCACCAGGGCTGTGACACAGTCCTGATCGACCTTGAGGCGTAATCGACTGGACACCCACGCTCCGGAACTGCAGCGGGCGCATGCGGAGCAAGCCCAGCCAGAGAACTGATGATGCTGAGGCCATAAGACCCAGCATCCTTTGAAACTTCCTGAGCGAGGTGAAAACGCCGCGCGCTGAATGTGCAGCACGCGCTGTGGCAACAGCTGCGCTGTCATAGACTGCGAGTCCAGAACGATACCCAGAAACGAAATCGTTTGACTGGGGTTCAGTGAACTCTTCGCCCAATTGACCGTGATACCAAGATTCTCGAGGTGATCGGGTAAAATGGTTCTGTGCTCCACGAGCTGAGATCGTGATTGGGCTAGGATCAACCAGTCGTCCAAATAGTTCAGCACTCGCATGCCTCTGAGTCTGAGAGGAGAGAGTGCTGCGTCCATGCATTTCGTAAATGTACGAGGTGCCAGGGACAAACCGAACGGCAGGACTGTATACTGGTATGTCTGACCCTCGAAGGCGAATCTCAAGTATCGCCTGTGATGTGACGCTATCTGTATTTGAAAATACGCGTCCTTCAGATCTATTGACAAAAACCATTCTCCTCGGCGAACATGCGCGAGGATTTCCCTGGTCGTGGGCATTTTGAAACTGCGTTTCACTAATGCTTTGTTCAGCCGTCTTAGATCCAGTATGGGTCTGATACCACCGTCCTTTTGGGGACTAGAAAGTATCTGCTGTATAGCCCCCCTTCGCTTTGAGCTTGGGGCACATGCTCTATCGCCCCTTTGCTTATCAGTTTTGATATTTCGGCACGAAGTAGGTGTGCTACTTCTGAAACCACCGTAGTTTGGACGCGTGCTGTGAAGCGGGGAGGGCGTCGACAAAACTGTAGCGAGAAGCCTCTCTTTATAATGCCTAGCACCCAGTCCGAAACCCCTGGAAGCGCTGCCCGTGCCCGGGACTCATGTCTGCGAGTAAATGTGGGCGGGAAGCGGGCACATTCACTGCTTTGGGCGCGCTGTCTGACTGAGCAGAGCGAGCGCGCACAGGTCTCGTTTTTACAGAGAGCCTGTGGTCTGTGAGACATAGTGTTTGTTTCACTATGTTGGAAGTGCAATCGACCTGAGTCGATTTTATGTGCGCGAGCCCTAAGTGTAGGGCTGTGCTTGTGTGTAGAGATGGGCACTGAGGAGTGGGCATCGACACTACACTTATAGCACCATCGGCCATGGCCGGGACACCAGAAAATACCGTGAGTAAGTGTGGGCGCGGGAAAGCGGGCACAGTTACTGCAATGAGTGCACTGTCTGCCTGAGCAGAGTGAATGCACACAGGTTTCGTCTTTACAGAAACCACAAGGCATGCAGAACATAGTTTTTGTGGGCACTATGCAGTGTGCACGTTCACTATGTTGTGTGCGTGATCGACCCGAGTCGAATATATGAGCGCGGGCCCTGTGTGAAGGGCTGTGCTAGTGTGTAGGGATGGGCACTAGCAGTGGGCATCTTCTCTACACATATAGCATCATCGGCCGTGGCCGGGACTTCGGTAGAAGTCCGGCCATGTACCACGTGCTCGTGGGCTGCAAAAAACACGTCTGCAGTTGCCTCTCGGGGAACAAACAGAGTGATTTGCATTCGGCGGCATAAATATTTTCTGTTGGCAGGCCTGGGATTCGAACCTCGGATCCCCCGCGTGAAAGTCTAAGAATCTACCACTGGACCACAGTGAAGATACATAGATAAAGTCAGCGTGAGTATTATCCGCACTGGCGTTTGCTTGCAGGCATGTACCACGTGCTCGTGGGCAGCAAAAAAAACACGTCTGCAGTTGCCTCTCGGGGAACAAACAGAGTGATTGCAATCGGTGGCATAAATATTTTCTGCTGGCAGGCCTGGGGTTCGAACCTCGGATCCCCCGCGCGCAAGTCCAAGAATCTACCACTGGACCACAGTGAAGACACATAGACAAAGTCAGCGCGAGTATATTCGCACTGGCGTTTGCTTGCAGGCATGTACCACGTGCTCGTGGGCAGCAAAAAACACGTCTGCAGTTGCCTCTCGGGGAACAGACAGAGTGATTTGCATTTTCAGACGCCTGCAAAATGCCAGAATGTGAGAAGAGTGGATATCGCCCAGTTTCAGCGGGGCTGAAAACACTCCATTCTCCTTTCGCCAGTGACGCACGGGAACCGTAGGAACGGTGTTCGGTTGCAGGCAAGCGGGTACTACGCGCTCGCTGGCTGCAAAATGCATCTCTGCGGTCGCCTTCAGGGGACTGACAGAGCAAGCATTGGCGGCATAAATATATATGCCGCAAGACCAGGATTAGAACCCCGGTTTCCCGTGTGGAAAACCTATAAATCCACCACTGAGCCACAGGGGGATACAGGCTTTTGAAAACGGCGTCAACATGTATTCTTCGGCGTTAATATGCAATAATAATTCCAGTCGCCGAACAGGGAACTGAGAAATGTGAGAGAAAAGAGGTCAGACCGACCAACGGTGGGACCAAGAACACTCTTTTCTCCTTCGCCGGTGAATGACGCGTGCAGAGGCAGGGTAGCTTTTCTTGTAACGTAAAGAAAAACTAATCCCGCCATCCGCTTCCAGGAAGGGCAGCCTCGGAAGGATGCCCGGCGAGTCCTCAGAGTCACCGTAGATAATTGGCTCGGAGTGAAGGCGTTTCGCCGTCAGCGAGCGCGAGCGCTGCATGAGAAGGCATCTTGAAAAAGACGCAGCTCTTTTAGGGGTGCGTGTTGCAAAGCGAACACACACACACACATAACAAGAATGTAAAGGATATGGCGTCGGAAAGCGCAGCAGGTACGGCGGTAGAAGGCGGCGTTGGCCAGCGGCTTCAAGGGCTCGTCCCGCTGAAGTGCTTGCATCAGACGACGCGTGCTTCCTCGTGATCCAGCGATGCGTGCGCTTCGCTGAAGAGATTAAAATCAAGTGAATCAGCCTTCTCGAGCTCCTTTTATAGAGGTAAGCCACGCCCGTCTCTGCGGGAAGTGGCGAGGAGGGCGCGAAGCGCCCTCATTGGCCTGACGTCACCTCAGGCCTCGCTCGATAGGCTTATGCAGTTGCCGCAGAGCAGCCAATGAGCGAACAAGCCATCTCGCTTCAGCTGACTGCTGCTGCCGCAACGAGTTTTACATATATGAAAATTAAAGGATAATTTTTGCTTCAGTGTTTCGTGAAAAGAGACTTTTCCCGTAGCGTTTTTCAAACGCAGTACGAGAGAACTCTCGTAAGAGAACCTAAAAATGCAAATAATTTTGACCGCAAGCGAAAGCGGTCATATAGGGATTGTCAAAGTTTTTTTTTTTTTTTTTCGTCATCTAACTGAATTTTTCGTCAACGATACCAGGGACACTGAAACACCGGGGAACATGAAATTTGGTGGGCATGTAGCCCCACTAGACTTTTACGGAAAAATTTCGTTTGGTCCCCGGGGGCCACTCCCCCCCCCGCACTGGGCCCCCCGAAACCCCAAAAAATGCAGTTTTTCCTTAATAACTACCTGAACCGTGGCACCGAGGATGAAGAAATTTTTATGGTATGTTGGTCTTAAGGGCCCACATCAACCTAGCCCATAATCACTCATTTGTGATTTACGCCCCTCCCATAAAAAATGAAAATGCAATATTATTCGCCCCTATCTTCAGTTGAGATGTTCAGAACTGCACCATATTTCATGTGTATGATTAACTTGACATCCTCTGAGGGTATGCTAAGTTTCGTAGAATTTCATCCATTGGGGGAAGGGGGGGGGGGCTAAAATAAATTCATTTATGTGCACATTTAGTGACTGTACACTCATCGGCCTGTAGATGGTGGTGTTGAGCGAAGGGTTGCTGGTTTAGGATGATACTGTCACACACACACATGCAGGAATACAAACAAACGCAAGCATGCACAGACACACACCCATACACACACATACAAATCCACATGCACACACACACACACACACACACAAACACACACGCGCACACACATGTACGCACGCATACATACACGCACAGACACACACACACACACACACACACACACACACACAGACACAGACACAGACACACACATACACAAACACACACACACATACACACACACACACAGACAGACATACACATACTACTACTTTTTTTAGGTATATACATAAACATGCAATACAGCCAAATTGCTCCACGTCATTTATTTTTGTGGAAAGCCAGTGCAGGTCTGAGCGGCAGTCATATCTGAATGCATACTGAGGCGAACTGACTTTAAGTCAAGGCAAGTCAACTTTATTTATATAGCGCTTTTCACAATACAGATTGTATCAAAGCAGCTTCACAGTATTAGATAAAATAGTACATCAGTGTTTGTTTCTAGTGTAAAACAAACAGAACCCAGCGAATACAGCTCACTTGCTCCAAATAGACCTATAAGGCCATCTAGTGGCGAGATGATGTCATAATATCATGTTATATATTTTTCTTTTCCACAAGACATCGGCAAAGACACCCAATGTAAGCTATTTTGTGCTAAATTGAAAGGGTTATGCATGAAATTGCGAGTTATTTTGAATTTAAATTGAAAGAATGTGTGCTTAAATTATTCTTAATCTATTATTTTATGATAAAATCAAGTAAATTAAAGGTTAATAAATAAATAAACACCAAAAAAGGATTCTCCAAATGAAATAAGACTTCTGGACCAAAAAGAAGAAAAAAAAAAGTATAATTTTAAGGCTTCGGGTGACGGGTCATTTTGACCCGCGAAGGAAGGATTTGTTACAAAGTGTTGAGGGAAGGATAAGGGTTAATCTGCTAATTGTACTAGTTTATTCACATAACATTACGAATTTATTCTCAAAATGAAAACAATATGTGTTCTAAAACCAGCTCAAAATATCAAACATGTTTGATATTCTCCAACTGGATGGAATCAAACTTTAAAGCTAAAGAAATCATGTGTGTGCCCATATACTGTAGCAAGCCTGAGAGTGTTTCATGTTCTGTCAGGAGTGAATTAAGTGCATGTATCGCTGACTTCAACTTCAACAGCATCAATTTGTCTAGACTGTAAATGTGGGCAAAAGTCTTGTTGTGTATTCCAGCCTTTAGTGAAAAATCGTTAACACATTTAAAGACTTGATACACTCACCAGTCACAGTAACAATGAATCTCTTGTATTTGGTTCTTCTGCCACTGCTGATCTTTAGTATATAGAGTCCAGAGTGAATGGTTCTGATGTCTGTGATGGTGAGATCTCCAGTCTGAACATCCAGCTCCAGTTTGCTTCTGAATCTCCCATCAGAACCAACACGTATAAATGGTATATTGGTCTCTTTTTTGAATTCAACTATGGGATTGTCTTCATCTTCATAATACCACTGTATCTTGTCATCTGTGTGTAGTTCAGGAACACCAGTGGGTAGAGGGAGATCTTCTCCCTCCTCCACTTTCTTGTTCTCAAACACTATCACAGCAACACCTAGAAACAGACATCAAACATGTGTCAATGTGTCTGTAGGTGGCATAAATGCATTTATACAGAAATTTGAATTGCAGAAATAACGTTATAAAATTAATTAATTAAATATGAAATGTACAAAGATGCCTTGTGAAGGGATGATTTGGGTAAAATCATTGATTCACCCAGAATCAAGACGGTTCTATAAAATAAATATGAAAACAGAAAATCTGCAATTGCAGAATTTAACACCCCCATTACAATCCCATTTACAAGAAAAAAAAAAAACATACTAATTTTCACAATTCAATTTTTACACATGAAACAATTCTTCAGCTCTTGAGGGAAACGCTTTTAAAAGAGACAAAATGTAGAATCTAAATTTTATGCTCCAAATAGAGAATTTAATAGACTATCTGCTGAAATGTTTTTGATCTAATTTCCCATTCAAAATACTAAACCAAGTAATGGACTCCATCAGTGATCTGAAGCATTATAGTGTCAGATCTTAATATGAAAAGCTATTGTAAATCTGACTGTATATTTCCTCTAATACAATCACAGATGTTCATTAATTATTGCAGTATGATCAATCAGAAAGCAGAAACCATTTAAAGCTTCATATTACACATTTAAACGCTACTATAGCATAAATAAAGCTCATTGTTGTTGTCTAGCTTGTATAAATTGTAATACTTACCCACTTGTTCTTTTAGCTTAGAGATCCTGCGGCGATAGTAAATCACAACTACAACTACAACCAGAACCAGCAAAACAGCAACAGCTATTCCTGCTATTCCACCTGAAGACAGACCCGGATCTGGAACAGATAAAGAGAGATAAAGTCATTCATTTTGATCTGATTCCGTTTGAAGTTGATCATTTCTCTATGAATCATATTACAGTTTTTTACAATCACTTTGTTACTATTTTCAGAACCTTGATGTAATTTTTCACAACTCTAGACACAAAACCCACAACCAATGATCAAAATGCACATTTTTCAAAACTCTAACCCTTTTCTCAATTGCTTGGATACAATACACATTAAACTTAGATCATTTGTTCATTCAACAAAAATCACCTGTTCAATATGACACAACTTAACATCAAAGTACTACTATTTCAAAACGCAATTCACACATTTCATTTCAAATGAGTGTCTATTAATTTCCTTACAATGATCTAACTATCAATTGATACAACTGCTCAAAATGATAAGTAACTATTGCATTACTCTGAATGCATAGTTGTATGGAAACAGACAAACAATCTTCCATGTTTACTGTAACCATTAAGATCAGTTGGATTACTGTAAATCATGAAAGTTTCAAGATAATTGTCACCAATTAGCGTGGAGCATGAACCAATTAGACTACAATATCCATTGATGTAGCCTAATATTTGATCATACTGCTTCATCAGACACTGTGTCTATGGTCCCAAATACTGTACCACCTTTTCAGACTATTTACAGTATTGACAGCACTGCACTGTATAGATAATCACTCCTGTTCTGTTTCTTACAGTACAAGCAAGCAAGTTGAGGAACACTGCATTTGATGTTTTGCTGTCTTTTCTTTTCTTTTCTTTTCTATTTCATAGCTAATTATTTTTGCTTTGATTCAAATAAACCTATGTTGTGATTGTACTGTAGTGTTTATGCTTCAATGGTATTTCACAGTAAATTAGTTTTTTGAACCAATGATTGTGCAAGTGCAAGATTTCTTTAAAGATGTGAATGCACAATGCAATGTTTGAACATTAGACAGCCTGTGTTACAAGTGATAACCGTTTCGGGTTTTGTGTCTAGAGTTTTGAAAAATGACATCAAGGTTCTGAAAATAGTAGCAAAGTGATTGTAAAAAACTGTATTATAAGGCATTTCCCTAAATTAGTTACCATGGTGATTTTCTGACATAAACTACCATTCAAAAGCTTGTGGTCTGTAGATGTTTTCATGTAAATATGGTAGGCTACGCAGTTTTTGCGTGCATATTATACGCACTTTATGGCATGTAATATGCACGCCCTCCTCACCCCTAATCCTACCCAAGGGGTTTGCAGTGCGTATCATTTGAACGTTAAAACTCGTTTTAGCGTATAAATTATACGAGAATTATCATTCGTGCTATAGATAGGCCTACGCACTTTCATGAGATTGTGTTGTAGAAGAAGGGCAGAAGGTTCACACACGTAATAGCCTATGTAATAACGATGATAGTCTTATCACCTGACACAACTGAACTGATAATGGCAGTAACCATAGTAATGAAGGAGTGGCGGGAAAAGAACAAAGGAAAACAGGAACCAATCAAGACACAAACTGAAAGTCCAAAACTACACTGACACGTGACATTATCAATGATGAAAACAGTTGCTAAATATGCTGCTTCATGTTTTTTTGTGGAAATCATGATTCTTTTTTTTTTCAGGATTCTTTGATGAATAGAAAGTTCAAAAGAACAGCATTTATGTGAAATATTTTGTAACTTGTTAACTATGTTTTTAATGTCACTTTTCTACAATTTATAGCATAAAAAAGTAAAAAATGTACTAAAGAAACATGAGGAATTATAAGGCTTTTTTAGGTCATTATATCAGACCCTTTTGTGTGACCACTGAAATTAACTTCATCAACATGACAAGAACACAAACACAAATACTGTGTCCAAGAGAATAATTTTAATCCAAACATCTGATTTAATAATACTGCATGTCAATACATCGAATGACTAATAAAGACTCACCAGTGACAGAAAGAAGGAATCGCTGTGAGCTCTCACGGCCTCTGATCTGTAGTTCATAAAGTCCACTGTGTTCGGTTCTGGTGTTTGTGATGGTCAGAGATCCAGTTTGATCGAGCTTCAGTCGGTCTCTGAATCTCTCATCAGCTTTGTTTAGTGAGGACTCGTTAGTTCCAACATCTATTGTGGCCAGGAGAATGCCTTTATCTCCAAACCTCCACACGATCAGATCATGTGGGTGTAAATCAGTATCAGTGTTTAGAGTCACAGACTCTCCCTCCATCACTGACACTGTCTTCACTCCATCCGTCTCATTAACCACGCCTGAAAAAGAAATGAGATCAGACGTGTGATTGAGCAGAATCCAGAGACATTTCAACTCGGATATTTCCACTTCATCTGTAATTAGACTTACAATTATATAACAGTCATCCGAACAAGACTAGTGATACTCACCACTGACAGTAACACCAAATATCTTTGTTGTAGTCTTTTCTCTAGAGATGGAGAGTTTATATTGTCCTGAATGTCTGATTCTGGTGTTTCTGATGGTGAGAGATCCAGTTTTTTGGTCCACCTGTAATCTGTCTTCGAATCTCACATCATCATCAGTGACAAAAAATGAGGTAAAATCGTTCTTTCTCGTTATTTGAGATATGACAAAGCCCTTTGGTCCAAACATCCACAGTATGGTATCATCATTCTGTATTTCAGTAAGACCTGTGTGTAGAATAACAGAATCTCCCTCCATCACGGACACAGACACTGTTTCTTCTGCAAGAAACTCATTCCTGACAACAGACACTCCTGCAAAGCATAAAGCAACAGTTTACCTTACAGATAGGTTGAAATCACTGAGCCCACACTATTAAACAGACTCAACTGAAAACATTGTGTGAGACAGATATGACTTTACTGTAGGCCTACATTGTGAATGAGGAATTTTTTTTTTAAGATTAAATTGTATTCCAAAAAGTAATAATAATGTACAAGGACCTATAGTGCGTAAGCCACATTAAGCGTAATAGAATTGTTTATCTTGCTGCTGTGAACACGGGATTTGGATCCCGTGAATGTTAATATTTTACCTATAATTTTCCAGCAAATGTCGGAGGCGACTGATTCAGATCTAATTTACCATGGAGCACATAATTAAAACGGCTATTATTATTACAGTGTCAGTACCCATGCATTTGTCGCAGAGGAAATTGAAAGAAACACTTACAATGATGTTGAAAGAGGAAATTGAAAGAAACAATTACAATCACTAAGAAGAAATAATTAGGATTCCCAATACAGATGATCAGTGGAAAATATTTATTGTTCAGTTTCAATTAGTCTTGTGTTCGTCACTCCAGAGCCGCACCCAAAAACCGTGAATAACTCACGAAAATACAAAAATCCAACAGAGAAACGTTGTAATTGAGAAGTGCTGCTTTTCTCATATTATCCGATTGACACAGTAACTTAATGTGCGCATGAATGTGAATAACTTTACACAATTTGCAGCAATCGATGGCGACCGATTCAGATGCAATTTACCATGGATCACATATTTACCTATTTTTGTCACATTATTTATAAATGTGAAACGCGTTGTTACAGTGTCAGACTCAGTTATCATGCATTCGACGCAGAGATGATGCCTAAAAATAAAACCGAAAGACTTACCTTCCGCGAATAATAAGAAAAGGGAGAGCAATGATCTTATCTTCATTTTTGTAGAACTGTACAGATTTGGAAAGTAATAAAGATGGTCAGTGGATGTTATTCGCTGGAGAGTTACTACAACTAATTGACAAGCGTGAAAATATCTCACCACAACAAAACAACACTAAGCTATAGTTAGTTTGCAGGAGCGTAGGAATGACTTTGGCATTGGGGGGGATTGGCCACTTTGAATCAACGTCCATCCCACCACCATAATTGTAACATACAGTATGACGTGGTAGGCTACAACATGTTTGAAATCACAAACAGCAAATAAATAAACAAAATCATCCAATCTGTTTATTAATAGACAAATATTGGAGTTGGGGAAACATAAAAGTGCTGTACACTTTTTGATATGTATAACCAAGAGAAATCGTTCGTTAGCTATGTAAAAAACTTCAGTAACGTTATGTCATTTGATGTTTTAATTTTTTGTGGGGTGGCATTATTCTGAAATGACGTGACAGAACATTTTACTTTTGCTAAGGTTAAGAAAAATCGATTGCCAGCTAGCCTATATCTATAGCTATACGACTATGGCAAGCCGTTTTAACATGTAATCCTTAAAACCTATAGTCTCTATTTTCATGCTACTAGTAATTATTTTTTAGATACAAGTATCTATTCCATTAAGTACTAGTACTTATTCGTTAGTGCTTATTATTTAGGTACTAGTGCCTATTCTTTAGATAGTGCTTATTCTTTAAAGCTGCACTATGCAAAAAAATGTGTTTTTGTCAAACAGCGACCCCTAGAGTCGCTGTGGAATACTTGCACTGTCGTAAATTCAGTCACAACACAGCAATCAGAGGAGGACGCGCTGAAAACTGTAATGCTGTTCTCTTCCTTCATAACTCGTACTGAGAAGGTTTGAGTTGCAGAGGAATTTGTGACTGTTTCACCTGTTCAACCACATCAAAGTTTCGTAATTAGTAAGTCCATGCTTTTTTTCTTATGTGCTGAAGGGCCGCTGTGCCTTGGTGAAACGGTGTTTGTATGTGAAGAGCTCTTTTCCAAAACGCAATAAACATAAAAAGCTGCCTCAAAGAACCAGCAAAAGTAATAATTATGAATATGTAAAATATTGCAATAAGACATTTTAGTTGTTTATTAATTTCTGTGTGGCTGCAAAGATGAAGTTGACGATAGGCTATAGCGTTTGAATATATTGACTCGCGATATTCGCAGCAGGCTAGTGAACGCACCAGAGAAATGCACATTTATTAGGCTGCATAGTTTTATTTTGTTTTGGATGGTTTTGTTTAGAACCAGCTTTCTGTAAATATATTTCACATTTTTTAGGCCTGTGAGGCGAGTAGGCTACGGTTCGGTTCATGATGATATCTCCAGTTCAAGCACCTTATGTTGTGATTGCTAGGCTATATATTTACTTTTTATGTATTAATCCAGGAAATTGGTTAATGAAAAATGTTTTAAAATTAAGATACAATTAATACAAAACGAAATTCGTTTTAAAGAAGGGCTTTGTGCTTTCTGTTTTGAGGTCTCTGTGAAAGTTTTGAAAGTATTTTAGTGCCGCTTTCAGAGCAGTCACGTCCATAATGGAGAACTGTCACGTATTATTGTTTTTTCCTCATAAGTGCTCACAGAAGAGATGGGTTTTCAGCTGGCGGTAGAGAGTTGTAGCCTGAAAGAAAATTAAAAATAAGCATAGAATCGAAGATAGGCTAATTACCTTGAGTCAAATAGAACACTGAATAACAGCAGAACTGGTGTATTTAGAAAAAACACTTGCGCACCGCGTCCACTGACCGCTTGTCCTGTTTGTAATAGTTTGTAAACTGTGCTCGTTTACACTATTTACAACCTCTAGGCTTATTTATGTCCTGATAATTGTGTGAGATATTGACAACTGTTCTCATGATAATCACAGGAATCAACGTCAACAGCGTCGTTTACAAAAAAGAGATTTAGGCTACACTTAACTTACTAGTTCATCAACAAGATCGCCCAGAATCCAGTGCTGCTTTTTAGCTCACGCCAACGAGTGAAAGCCTAACCGATTGGGCCTATGGGACTCTTGTCCGGTTCCTCACACGGTCAGATTCTCTTTTCCTACACTCTTCGACTGCGCTTTCTTTGTTTTTTTTTCCCATCGTCGAGTCTTCCAAGAATCACGTCTGAAATGCGCGCAAGTGTCTTCGTGCTTCATGATGTTGTTGATGTGTGTGACATCGTTGCCGCAAGTCGTGTTCTCGCGAGATTTGTCGGGGGCGCCTCTCTCAAACTTGCATTGCTGGTTTTTCCAGCGGCGCCCCAACCCCCCCCCCCCCAAGCTTTACAACCAGGATTATTCGCCCTACTATGAGTTTGTTTACCACCGAAATGACTTTGAAGCTGTTATATTAAGGTACAATACTTGCATAGTGCAGCTTTAAGATACTTCTTATTCATTAAATACTAGTTCTTTTTTTATTAGATAGTAGCCTTAAAAAGACACTAGTGCTTATTCATTAGATGCTAGTGCCTATTAAATTGGTACTAGTACTTATTCATTAGTTAATAGTACTTATTATACTATAGTTGTTATGATTCATGTCTGTGTTCCCCTGTCTTGTCCCATGGTTAGCAGTTCCCTGTTATGTTGATTAGTTTCCCCAGGTGTTTCTGATTAGCCACACCCCCTTGTTATCTTGTTTAGCTTGTTTACCCTCTGTATTTAAACCCTGTGTCTTGTGTCAGTGTTTGTGGGTTCTTGATGTTGAATGTTGTTTTGTTCCTGAGTCTTGATCTTGAGTCTGTCTGCATCTGTGAAGTTCTGGGTTTATTTAATTAAGTGCTGCATGTGGATTTGGATCCTGCTTCCTCCTTTGATTCTACCTCATCGTAACAGAAGAACCCACCAAAGATGAATCCAGCAGCACAAATTATGCTTCTCGTCAAGGAGATCGAACCATAGAGAAGTACGTGGTTGACTTTTTGGAGCTTGCTCACCAGACTTGCATGGAAGAGTTATGCTTGATGATATTTTTTCGGGGAGGACTATCTGAACCGCTTAATAACCTTATGCCATTGCATGACCTTAGCTGGACTCTGAAACAGTATATTGTCTTTGCCCTGCAACTGTTTTCACCCTTTTATGTGAGTTTGGCATCTGCCGAGCCTGAGACTGTTCACGTCGCTTCTGCCGATCCAGAGACTGTTCACGTCACGTCTGCCAGTCCAGAGACTGTTCACATCGCTTCTGCCGATCCAGAGACTGTTCACGTCACGTCTGCCAGTCCAGAGACTGTTCACGTCGCTTCTGCTGATCCAGAGACTGTTCACGTCGCTTCTGCTGATCCAGAGACTGTTCACGTCACTTCTGCCGATCCAGAGACTGTTCATGTCACTTCTGCCGATCCAGAGACTGTCCACGTCACGTCAGCCGATCCAGAGACTGTTCACGTCACTTCTGCCGATCCAGAGACTGTTCATGTCACTTCTGCCGAGCCAGAGACTGTTCACGTCGCTTCTGCCGGTCCAGAGACTGTTCATGTCACGTCTGCCGATCCAGAGACTGTTCACGTCACGTCTGCCGGTCCAGAGACTGTTCACGTCATGTCTGTTCACGTCGCTTCTGCCGATCCAGAGACTGTTCATGTCACGTCTGCCGATCCAGAGACTGTTCACGTCACGTCTGCCGGTCCAGAGACTGTTCACGTCACGTCTGCCGAGCCAGAGACTGTTCACGTCGCTTCTGCCGATCCAGAGACTGTTCATGTCACGTCTGCCGATCCAGAGACTGTTCACGTCGCTTCTGTCGATCCAGAGACTGTTCACGTCACGCCCGCCGAGCCAGTGTCTCTGGACAAGATGGCCGCCGAGCCAGAGTCTTGGATGGTCCTGCCCAGCTCAAAGCCCTCTTCGTCACTGGTGCTGCCCAGCTCAAAGCCCTCTTCGCCGCTGGTCCCATCCAGCCCAGAGTCTCCTTCGCCGCTGGTCTCGTCCAGTCCAGAGCTTCCTTCGCCGCTGGTCCTGTCCAGCCCAGAGCTTCCTTCGCCACTGGTCCTGTCCAGCACAGAGACTTTTCCGCTGCTGGTTCTGCCCAGTCCTGAGCCTGTCTCCATCTCAGAACCTCAGCCCTCACCAGAGATGGCCGCCGACGTGCTTGTTCTTGAGCCGGTGTCTGTTCTTGAGCCGGTGTCTGTTCCTGAGCTGGTGCCTGCTTCAGCCTATGTCTCCGTAGCTGTCCCCAAGAAAATTTTGGGGGGCAGTAGGTCACGCGATTGGACCATGGAGGCCGCGCCTCTTCGTCTCCGCCCTGGCCGCCTGAAGGGTCGTCTCCGCCCTGGCCGCCTGAACGGTCGTCTCCGCCCGAAGGGTCGTCATACAATTATTATTATTATAAAAAAAATCCAATAATATTTTACATTGATAACATTAAACCTTATATTTCTGACAAATTTGACCTTTTACTCAAAATTGTGGGTTCATATCTCTCAATTCGAACTTTATAATATTACATTATATTTAGATCACAATTCCTAAGGGGGAAAGTCTTGAGATATGTCTTGAGTTTTGAGATATAAACTTGCACTTCTGAGGAAAAAAGAGAATATCGAGTTTAAATTTTGTAATTCTGGTTTTCACGGGGAAGTCAAAATTGTGATATATTTTTATACTGTTATTCATTGTCTTCCATAGACTGGTGTCAGAAGTGTCACTGTCTGCCATCAGGTAGGCTCCGCCCACAAACACATCTTTGCTCTTTGTCAACACCCAAATGGTCTTCTCTACAAATTCTCCTGCTGTGTGACCGGGCATTTTAGACATTTAGTGGTGGGCAAACTGCCAGCGAATATGGGTTATGCTTTTGTTTTGTTCTCGGTGTGCTTGTGGCATCTGTTTGGTAAGTTATAGATGTGTTTTAATGACTTCACTTCTTGCTGTTTTAGTGTTATTTCAACAAAAAAGTTTCAATATATATATTGAAACATTTATTTGAAGGGCCTGTTAATTTGATGGACTTTTGATGGGTTAATTTGATGTAGAGAAACAAAATGCGTTATCTTGTTTTAAAACATTGATCATTATTTACACAAATTGAAATCAATGTTAAAATGTTTCAACATGCAGTTAGCTCATTTAAAGTCATTTATAGCATTTCATTTTCTCAGTATAAAAATTTAATTAGTCCATGAGCTAATCGCTGGTTAGCTGAATAAGATTAAAGCAGTCTGGTCCATAGATTATGTTTTATTTTTCACTTCTGTTTGCACATAAAAATGAGTGCATAAGAAAACATCACTGGAGAAGAACAAGTCTCAGCACAAGAGACTTTTTCAGTTTTGTTCAGCACAAACTCGCTGATCGACAATGTGATCAACCCGTTTTTTCTCCAATTATGAATTAGGGCCAAAGCCAGGGTCCCGGGTTCTCTTTTATTTTTTTTTTTATTTTTTTTTTGCCTCTTTTTTTTTTTTTGCATCTTTAGTGTTTAAACTGCTGTTCTGAACTTTCACTGTTCATCTCTTGATGGAAAAGTGTTTGTTCTCTGCAAATCATTTAACATTCATGTTAGTGGTAAACATCTGCATAATACAGATTTAAATTGTCATTTAATTTGGTCTTTAACAGCACACATATTTCTGTTTGTTCATCAGGTGTATTTGGTGATGATGCAGAATCAGTGAAGTCAGTGTCAGTGATGGAGGGAGATTCTGTCACTCTAAACACTGATGTTACAGAAACACAGCAATATTTGTTGATACAGTGGATGTTCGGAAGCACTCGAATCGCTGAAATCAGCAGACTCACGCAAACCAACTTGACGTATGATGGTCCTGATGAGAAATTCAGAGACAGACTGAAACTGGATCAAACCGGATCTCTGACCATCACAAACACCAGAATCTCAGACTCTGGACTTTATCAACTAACACTTGTCAGCAGAGGGACCAGCTACATGAGTTTCAATCTTAAAGTCTGTGGTAAGACTTAAACTTATCTTTATCCTAAAATGGTTCTTTTCTATTCATTTCAATATTCTTTATGATATTGATGGCTTTAACTCCACAACTGAACACTGTTCACACCGAACAAATGAACTGTCACACTTGCTTTGTAGTCAAAACTAAAAAATGTTAATTGCAAAAGTCTTTAATCCAATGAATCAAAATACTCAGGAGAAAACAATACTGTTATCATCCCCACGTAAACTATAAAAACGTGAATTTGTGAAAACATGCACATGTGCATAATGTGTTCAGTCTTTAGCAAGTAGTGTTTCTTTACAAACGGACATTTCCAACTCCGGGCCTGGTATGATAATACGGCATTTAGTCATTTTCACAGATCCATGTGAACAGAGTCGTTTTGACAAAGTGTCGTCTTTACTTGAAAAACATAAAGGAAATGTTTCCATTTTTAGTACATTGTTGTCATGCAAACGTACCACAAAGAAACAAAGAGAACAAAGAAAACAGGAACAGAAAACAGGGAAGCAATGTGATAAACTAAAAGTCCATGAAAATCATGGCATGGACACAGCTAAGAATGAGAAAATGCAGCTACAGCTCAATTCAAATATAAAACAGTCACAGATGTAAAGAGAAACACAATAATGGCTGCACATTTATTTGTTTATCAGTATTATAGTTACAGCTGCTGTGATTACGCAATCGTGAAAAGTGTCCATCCTATTGAAATCTGCTCTTGTTGTTGCAAAAACATTTTGCAGCCTTCTAACCAATGACAAACAAGTAATTACACGAATGAATAAATGAATGAAGTGACTAAGCAGAGGCATTTAAATTAGTCCGTAAGCTAATCACTAACTGTAACTGGCTCACTGAATGAAGTTAAAGCAGTCTGATCCACAGATGAGTGTTTTGTGTTTCGGTTCCATTTTTCACAAGAAAGTGAGAGCTGAAGGAACATCTCCTGAAACTGAACTCCTGAACTTTCATTGTTATTCATCTCTTATAAGATCCAAATTTAAAGTGTTGGTTCACTGGAGATCAGAAAACATCTGCATAATACAGATTGAAATTGCAATTTGATCATTAATAAGCAACATAATGATCTTAGTTTAACAAAACATGTTTCTGTTTGTTCTCTCTAGATGTGACGGATGCAGTGAAGTCAGTGTCAGTAATGGAGGGAGATTCTGTCACTCTAAACACTTATGTTCCCGAAGTACAGAAATATTTGATGGTGCAGTGGATGTTCGGCAGCACTCGAATCGCTGAAGTCAACAGACTCATGCAAACCAGCTCTACTTATGATGAGAGATTCAGAGACAGACTGAAACTGAATGATCAAACCGGATCTCTGACCATCACAAACACCGAAACCAATGACACTGGACTTTATCAACTAACAATTGTCAGCCGAGAGACCAGCTACATGAGTTTTAATCTCATAGTCTATGGTAAGAGAATTACAGCATTATTTGCTCATCATTTGCATTATATCTTTGTCATTTTAAAAACATTTATTTTATATCATTTTCAATAGTCCTTGTATCCAAGTTATGATATTGACTGCTTTAATAACATTTTATAAATGCATAAATAAAGTAAATAAATAAAGATTGTCAGCACTGATCTGTG
Organism: Scardinius erythrophthalmus; assembly: GCF_964197995.2. Classification (NCBI taxonomy): domain Eukaryota; kingdom Metazoa; phylum Chordata; class Actinopteri; order Cypriniformes; family Leuciscidae; genus Scardinius; species Scardinius erythrophthalmus. The sequence goes on from NC_138234.1 coordinate 14,194,652, forward strand.
TGTGATTAACTGCGACCCAATATTTTTCATCATCAGAAAGATCATCAAGCTCAAATTGTGTGTCAACCATCAACCAGACTGAGGACAGCAACATTACTGAACTCTATCAGCCAAGTTCAGGTACATCACTGGGTATATGAGGCACATTTGCTTGCATTTCTTGTGTGATTTCACAGGAACAGAAAACTGGAAGCAGACAGTGAAGTTAATTGCGCGCTCAGAGTTGTGTGTGTGTTTGTGTGTGGTGCCATATGCTGCACTACTCTAGAGAACATTAACACTCAAGGCAAAAATCATCATGGATAAAGAGTCACACAGATTCCTGGGGAGCCATTTAAAGAGTCTAGAATTGCTTCTGTTTATCGTGCAATCCTAGCTAATGTTATTTGGCTAAGCGAGGAAACTGTGCATACAAACTTTCCAGTGGATGCTTGAGCTCTTAATAATAATTCACAAAACCAGCACCTACAGTATAAGTCTATAGGGACGAGCCCTAAAATCATTGTTTTTCTTTTCAGACCACATCCACTGTTGTGGTTTCACTGAAGCTGTGATCCGATTGGTCGTCTCTGCTCTGGTGGGCGTGGCTACTGTTTCTGTGCTGGTTTATGACATCAGATCTACAAGAAGTGAGCTGATCAGAGAAGAAGAGACCAGACATCACTGTCAGACCTCTGGAGTCAGATCAGGCCAACAGTGTGAACTGAGCAGAAGGTTTAGTTCCAGATATGTCCAGATATAAAGCAAACTTACCTTGACACTCTGCACCTTTCCTGTTCCTTGCACAGCTATTTATTAACAGATCTTTGCATTATTTGACCATTTAAAATTAATCTATTAAATTAAATATATGGCGTTAACCATAATCAAGCAAAATAATAATTAACAACACAGACGATGACATAGAATGATCTTATAGGCTTGTGATTGATCTGCATTTTTTTAGACTTTTAATAAAACCTGGGTTTTACAACAAGGTGTAGAGCTTGTATTTTTCAGTTCTCCTGTCCACCGTCCACATTTGTAATGTCACAAAACAATATAGTTCAAACAGCTGTTGTGTGTGGACATGTGATTCACTGAATGCACGTGATACACTATCAGCTCAGTTTGTGAGGCGAAGAGAAACCTTTTGGTCTGTTATTCACATCTGTACAGCTGTGGTATGATCTGATGTCTGGACAAACTGTGAAAGAGTGTAGCTATAGTAGAGGAATTAAGATCAATGGGGAAAATAAAACCTGCTACTTAACATTCTACATACACCGCAACTGTTTTAATTTACTTAAAGTCAATTGGTCTGATTAATAGGATTTAAGCAAACTCTTATTCCTTCCCACTGATTCTAATGCACATGACGCTACTTTGGCTCCCCCTTATGACTGAACATGGAAACACATGAAGGAGGCGGCAAGTGAAAATGAAAGTGAAAGTAAAAATCCACTGGATATGCAAAGGAATTTAAAAGTCTGGGAACGCCTCTTCAGATTCAAGGAATGGAATGGTTGTACAAATAAATATATAGTCATTATAATAAAAATATTAACTACTCACCAGTGACAGACACAATTAATGTCCTGAATTTGGTCTGTCTGCTGTTGATGATCTGAAGATTTGATTGTGTCATATATACAGTGCAGTATGAACCAAGGGATTCCACAGGACTTGATAAAAAAAATTAACAATTCACATTAAACAGTATATTTATATTTAGAATCAAGCAATAAATACCTGTATCAGTGAACAACCGAATCCGTGTTTCTACTAGTTCAGGAGGACATTAACAATCAGATAAAAAAAAAAATCAGACATTGAAGATCAGTATCTTTGGACCTAAGGCAATGGTTTGGACCTAATCGTCCATTAGTTCGAAAGATCTGAAAAAGCCCATACATTCACATACATAGCCCATACATAGACCCTCCCCTCGATGAAATCAGGACAGAATTGGTTGAAAGTGGACAAAAGAGACGGATTAAAACACCAGGTATAAACAGGAATGTGTCTCCCTCATGTACTTGTGATCACATCTTACACAGAAAGTCCTCCAGGCTCAGCCCGGACTCAAACTTTTTTGTGACTGTGACAGTCTGTAGGCCTATGTTTGGATCACATATTTAAGAGTCTTTACTTCATATAGCAGAAAAAGGTAAAAAGTTTACATTATAAATAAAAAGAAAAGTCAAAATGCTGAGAGAATGTTAAATAAGATCTAGTTGATTTCTACAATACGGCTATGCTCAGACTTTCAATACAATCCAATTTTTGTGCATATCCAATTGAAATCTGATCAGATTTATCAAGTGTGAACAGCAAAAAATATATAAATAAATAATAATAATAATAATAACATGAAATGCGATGTAATGTATTTTTACAAATGCATTTCGACCTACATTCAAATGTGATTTGAAATCCTATTAAAATCTCATTTCTGTAAATCAGTTTCAGTCTGACTGGTCTGCTTAACGGATTTTGCAAGGTTTATGTGTAGGGTTGGGTATCGTTTGGGTTTTTTCCGATACCGGTGCCAAATCAATACTTTTAAAACGGTGCCTAACGGTGCCCGAACCGATACTAAAAAAAAAAAAAAAAAAAAAATAGCCTCAAAATGATGGTGAATGACGTTAAAAAATGGCTTTTTTATTGAAAAAAATAAAATAAAATAAAAAATTCTTAAAATCGAACAATATTTTCAAATTTAAGTATACTTAAATATATTTAAATAAGTAGCCTAAATAGAAAACACAACAAATTTATATAACAAATTCACAATAAACCTAACACACCTAACCCAATCACAATAATTTAACACTAAATAACACTAAAAACAGTTACAGTACTAATTACAGCTACTGTAAGTAGTCTGTGTTCTTGGTTTGCTACAAACCAGCTTTACTTTTCAGCATTTCTTTTGCAAAAATATGACCACATTTTTGCCTTCTCTGGCTGCTATATAAACTGCTAATAGACAAAAATCAGAAGGCTTTCTCCGAATTATGTGCGCCATTCATTAGTGCCTTCAGTTTGATCAAAGATTTGAGGTAACACCAGACTCTACATTAATTTATACTAGAAATAATGATTTCAGAATAATAAAGAATAAATCAAATATATCATTTTATTTGGCAGGTAAAAATGTATCATGCCAATTACACAAAATTCAGAAATATTAAATACATTACATGAAAGGGAATTAACAATAGATTCTCAAGAAACATCATATGTGACATATAGACATTCTTAGTGAACTTTTCAAGTGAAGGAGGAAATTAAGGGAGGAGGGAGACGAGGATGCATATATAGCATATATTATAATATATATTTTGCCAGCAGCCATATCACCCTGTAGCCCAAGACTGGTTGCCCACTGAAGTTAAGCAGGATTGAGCCTGGTTAGTACCTGGATGGGATAACTCCTGGGAAAACAAGGTTTCTGCTGGAGGAGGTGTTAGCGAGGCCAGCAGGGGGCGCTCACCCTGTGGTCTGTGTGGGTCCTAATGCCCCAGTGTAGTGATGGGGACACTATACTGTCAAAAAGCACCGTCCTTCGGATGAGACGTTAAACCGAGGTCCTGACTCTCTGTGGTCATTAAAAATCCCATGGCACTTCTCGTAAAGAGTAGGGGCAGTACTGGGCAAATTCCACCCATTGGCCCTTGCCTATCATGGCCACTCTCTCTCCTCTCCACTGTAGCTGGAGTGTGGTAAGCGCACTGGTTGTACTGTGGCTGCCGTCGCATCGTCCGTGGATGCTACACACTGGTGCTGGTTGAGGAGAGATTCCCTGATATGATTGTAAAGTGCTTTTGGTGTACAGTAGTACTTTTTAAAGCGCTATATAGGCTAAATGCCTCATTCATTCATTCATTCATTCATTCATATAAACAATGAGATAAGTTAGGATAAAGGCTGCATTCTGTGCTCTTTCTTTGAGATATCTCTAGGGTGTGTTTTATTATTACTTTAATGCATGCGATTTGATCTCAGCTTTTGTCTTAGCAGGAAAATTAAATCTTACAGTAGGCTCATCTCTTTGAAGCTTGCATGGCCATAAAGTACTTAGCTGGGGGTTTTGTTAGTTAGGTCACCTGATGTACTCGTTACATCATAAGAAGAATGGCGTCTATGCTAATATTAGTCTCTCTGTTTATCCCGAGGTTTACAGTAGTCTGCCGGATCCAGGCCGGATCCAGATCTGATAAAGGACGACAACGCGACAACCAGAATTCCGGTACGCGCCTGCGCACATATTAAAATGTGCATACCTAAAGACTAAACACGTAATACAGTGTTTTCACAGATTCACGCTTTTGAAATTTACACGGAGATCATAACTTTTTTTAACATTTTTCAAAGAAATGCACCTCTGAACCTATTTCACAGTTTGCGTTCTCTTGCCACCAAACACTGTTGTCGTGGAAATGAACAGCCAGAACACATTATAAGTTTTCTGTTTTCAGTTAAATTGGTGTCGTGTAAGCGGTCCCTAAGTTAATAACTAATGATTTTTGCAATGGATGTGAATCAATCAAAACTAACTTCAGCTGAAAAAAAAAAAAGATTCTAGAGCTGCTGTAAAGCCAAAACAATCTCTGTTACTTTAATTTCCTATTATCACTGTAAAGCTGCTTTGAAACAATCTATATTTTTAAAAGTGCTATATAAATAAAGGTGACTTGAATCATCTGGAAGACTCATTTGTGTTTGGTTGGCCCTTAAGTCCTACAAGACACACAAACAAGAATTGAGGAAAGACGACAAAGAGATGGCGAGAGATTAACTAGACATACAAACAAAAAGAAAAAAAAAAAAGAAGACGAGACAGAGATATCAGGACTTTAAAAAGACAAGCAAGAAAATGATAGACAAATAAAATACAGACAATGAGAACTGAAATTGAAATGTCAGACAAGAAGAACAAAGAACATATAAAGCTGCATATATAGACAAAACAAGAGAACAGTCACAAAGTGGATGATCAAAAAGAGGAGGAGACAGACAAAAGTGAGAAAAATGAAAACATGAAGAATATTAATAGAAGAAATGTGGTGGGGTACTTATTCTCGAGGCTAAGCCCCTCATCTATTCTTACCCTAGCAACACCCCTGGTAGTAAACAATAAAGCTACAGCTATTCCAGGTCTGAAGTTTGCTAATTGTAGCACCATGGATCATTTGAAAGTGTCACGCGTCCTGAGTATATATAGCGAATGGCTAACTTTGAGGATTGTGTCTCTCTCTGCTTTCAGAAGTTCTTCAGCAGTGAGATTAGTGTCTGTAGGAATATCTTAGTATCTACTGTTAGTCATGTACTCATCACTTTTGAAATCATTCGGTCTTCTTCCAGCACACAGGTTCATGTCTCACTTTCATAAAAGCAGAAATCTGTTGTTGAGCTTGATTGTTGATGATTGACACTGGTGAGCGCGTCTTTTCTCATCAAACTGAACTCGAGGCCTCCTGCACGCCCTCTATCAGGTGATGAGTCTCTGATTCATTCACTCGTTTTTCTATGGAAGAAAATACACAGACAATCACAGATATTAAAAAAAGAGAAAGCATCCATTTTGTTGCATATAGCCTACATTCAGTTGCAGCTAATCTCGAGAGTTCCCATAAACACACTGAAAGCTAAAACTAAAACAAAAGAAATAGAACAAATCTAATATTTTGACAATATGAATCACTATATTTTTCCTTGAAAAATAATAGAGTATAGGATACTGAGACTTCATTCATCTTCCTTTTGCTTCAGAATAAACAAAAAGATTCTTACAGTTTTGCTCTGTTCCTCACTAGCAGCATCTTTAGACAGTTTTAGCTATTGACAAACGCGCTCACTGAACATGAGCTGCTCCTTCTGGGGTTTATTTTGTTAAAATGACCAGCTGACTAAATAAATAATTGCACTTTTTTCACTAAATGTACAATAAGACCGTAAATTCACAGTGTAAACAACGAGTTTTATCTGACCAATCAAACAGTGAAACTAGTGGGAAAAAATCCACTGACATTATCACTGGATATACAGTGGGCCAGTAGTTAAAATGTTTCTTTGCAAAAATGTTTTTGAATTCTTAAAACTTAAAAATGAAAAAAAAATCTGGAACATGCATAGTTCAAATGACTGTACGCAATTGGATAGTCCTTTGTTGAGGCAAAAACAAGTAACTAACAAAATAGCATCAGGCATAAGAGACATCAGGATTCAAATTGTCCTTAAAAGATATTTATTCTTGCAAGAATGTTCCCAGTCCATCCACAGTCCAGCTGCAGGTGGAGTGAGACCCAGAGCAGAGGTTGACCAGCTCCTTATAGTGTTCTATTCAAAAGCTATCTCCTACAGCCCCCACTAAACAAAATAACAAAAGGGACCCCCCCCCCTTGAACCCTTCACAGCACAAGGAACAAAAGGGACCCCCCTTGACCCCTCCCCAGCACGGGAATCTCCTTACCTCTGAAATCTCACACACACACACCCTGCAGCTGTATCAATATCATAAAAGAAACTCAAAATACAGCCAAAGAACGCATGGCATTCGTTTGTTAAATCGTTGAAAATAAAATACAAAGAAAAGATGAATTTTTCCACAAAATTTCCTCCTCTTTATCATTCTCTGATAAACAACATAGAAAAATTCACTCTTGTTTTCTAATCAAACCCATTATACTATTAAATCTTTAAGAATAGAATTAATTCAAGTCTTAATTCAAAAACAGTTATACCCTTCATGTATATCAATACTAAGCCCTAATTTGATTCAATCAAATAAAATCGCAAAACTTTTCTTCAACCATTAATTGGTCAACATTTTCTCCAGATATGTTGATCATCTCGTTGCCTCATGGACGTTCCATCTTCACCAATATGACACTTTGCATGCCGTAGACAGGATTTTTTCCAACGTTGGCAGGGGAGATTTGTTTCTAGCACATATCATTGATCCCCTACTTTATTCTTTGCGCTGGCGTGTGAGGTTGTTGATGTTGGTTGGTATAGTTTAGGTCAGATGCTCGGACCCAGGTCTAACATCCTTCAATCATTTTCAAATCCTTACAAGATTTTCCCTTAGATCACGATCGCACCCCCACTGGAATGAGTCATTTACTGTCTACTGTCACCTGCGAATGGAGGCCTTAAGTGATTTTGTTAGTGAGCGCGTGTCTTGTCGTCCCTTTGGTGTGACCTGTGAAATTTTCAACCTGAAACATATCACCGGATAATTTCTTGCTCATTGAATAGCACTCAGGGTCCTTGTTCCCCTGAACAAAACAATACAGAATCAGTTCTGTTTGGTTCAATCCATCCTGACATCCTGCAAAATGAAAATTTTAAGTTAGGCATTACACGGGGTTAGGCACTGTTTCTTCACTTTGCTCATGCCATGCGCAAAAGTCTGCATCTTCTGTAAAGAAAAACAAATGTTGAGGTTATTGTCACATAGTTTTCTTTTGTCTGCTGTGCTGCCACATCTGCTCCGGCGTTTCCTGTCAAAACAATTCTTGTTATTAGCACACTTAAAATACAAACAATGCACACAATTAAACCCAATGTCCTCCCAACATTTATCTTCCCACCTGTGCGATGGCTTTCAGCAAATGTGAACCCCTTAGTAAACCAGATCTAGCTGGTTAATACAAATAAAGTTCTTCAAATAAACCCCTCCTGGACTTTTACTGTCCTCATATACCGATGAGGTCAAAGCTAGATAACCTCTCAGCCTGCTGTGAAGACAATGGGTTTAGCCCTCCCCCCCTGGATTTACTGTTTTCCCACCTGTGAGGCCGAAATGTCTTTGTTTGTGGCCTGAATACAAATTATCCATACTAAAAAGTTCAAAGACTCATCTGACCACTTGTTTTACTGTGCGTTCTCCTGTTCCCGCCATGAGCATATTCATCCTCCTCTTGATGCACGACACCCATCTTGTGCATAAATTTAACATAATAAAATTCTCTTACTTTTATCAGACGCTTTTATCCATAGTGACTTCCATTTCAAAGTACACATTTACATTCTTATCAGTTCTTGCTTTCCCTCGGAAATTGAACCCATGACTTTGGCGTTACAAGCGCTAACGCTCTACTGTTTGAGCTATAGAAAACTGCAATATTTGTTCATATTTATTTGGTAACATTTGTTTGGATAAAGTTTGCTAACCCAAACGTTGTCCTTCAGCCAAGTTTCCCATCTTTCTCTGCCTCTGAAATAAAAATATTACTTAAAGCCACAATTTCATCTTCTTATCAAATTGTTTTTTAAGGCAACGGCCCCTAGTCTCACAGCGTTTCTTGATTTTTCAGGCCTATTGTTTGGTCTCTTAATCAACTGTCATCTACGAACATTCTCCAGGTCATCAATTGGTCAGGTCAGGTCGTGTACACTTTGTCAGCGTCAGTACACTTCGTCAACGTCAGTCGAATAACAATCTTCCCCTTTTTACAATACATAACTGTTAAGGGCTCTCTGGATAATCTGATATTTACTTAGCCTACTGTACGTGTTTGTTGCTGTCAAATTTATAACTTTTTCTCAACACATGACTGACGGCTATCTACGACTTCACAATTCTAATTTATCAATACTTAAACCTGTCCAGAAAGTAATTCAAATCTACTGCACATCATGAATGACCAAAATAATAATTAACAGACAGAGCTCGATGATCAATCAACTTAAAGCTCGTCCTGTTCTGTGTTGCCTTCTCATCAGATTGACTCACAATCCTCAGCTTACTTTGTCATTTGCCTTAACCCATCTATAATGCTAAAACACTCTTTCCAGAGGTTAATGACACATGTATACACACTATTCAGACAGAATAGTTGTCCTAAACTAACACATACTGTACAAAACATGAATTCACACTCACACTCTTCCCTGACTATGAACCGCTCATATTTCTTATTAATATCTTTTATCTAAAAAGATTTAAATTCTAAGTGACATTCTAACCTTTTCCTGTATCTTTTATCTAATGTTTTATGGCCTATTAACCAGTTTCAAAGCATGTCTGTTCATTATCCATCTGATTTTAGAAAAGTCAGCTGGATTGTTTTGGTGCATTATCTTATTTTGCTCCAGCTTTCTTTGGCTGACTGATAACAGAAAGACAGACAGAGTACCATCCTCTTCCTCCACTCAAGCAGTCTCTTTCTTTCTCATTATAAGCAAATAATCTTTTCAACAGCCTCCTAGGACTGTAACTAAAATAATCATAGTCATATTCAATCGTTCTATGATCTTTTCTAAGGTTATCTTTAGTTTAAATACTCAATTTACCTAACCTTTGTTTTCCAGAAAATTCTCTTGAGTCATCTTTAGCCACCACCATGTCTTATAGTGGTCCTTTGTCATGTCTAAATGATCTACAGGAGTCAGAACTGACACATTAGTTCAGCATCGACACAAATCTCTGTGTTTTCCTTGCTCATCAGGCAACTAACATTACAATTTTTTTTTTTTTTTTTTTTTTTTAAGCTGTCTCCACAACAGATAACCACTAGTTCAATGGTCTCTGCTGGCTCCTGAATGCCCATTCAGATCAGCTCTTAACCTATAATTGTCTTTTCTTCAGGGTGTTGTCCCCTGGCACAGTTGCAGACACTTGTCAGAAAAACAAGCCATTCAATCAACGCGGTTTCTGGTGAGTGGTATATAGAGGAACTCACATTTTCTGGGTCAGACGGCCGTAACTTCTCACAGCTCATCTCGCCTCTCAATGATCTGCTGATGCTGGTCGCCACTCAGTCAATCAGCGCCACTCTCATATCCATCTCACATAAAAACACCTCCATCAGGAAATGCCCAGTGTTTTTGCGTGAATTCCCCTGTCTTAGGTTGCCCTTTTGGCCAGAGGGTCTTAACCGTCTCTGGGGTAAACACTTCGTACACACGTGGTTACCGCTCTTTACCATCACAGAATCTGTGACCGTTTTCTTCAACATAATCTGTTGTTTTCTGGAGCTTAGGAAAAGGCGCATTCAAGAGTCATCAGAGCCATTCTGACCTAATAGTGTTCACAGGGAGACAGGTTAATAACAACAGTATTTAATCACTTAAATTCATTAATCATCTTAAAGGTAGCAACCTGCTTAGATTATAGTCAGTGAATTTAGATCACAATCGTACATTCAGTGTACTGTTACTTCTGTAGCCGGAGCCATCAGCCCTGTTTTATGGTGGAGGCTAAAATCAGACAAAGAAGCGGTCCTAAAATAAACTAGTCAAAAATGTCACTTCTATCATTTAAGGTCTGCATTATTATTTTAAAGACTTCTTTCCACATCTATGAATCTTTTCAACTGAAACACTGTGCTTTACACAGCCTCAGACAACAGCTTTCAGCTGATATTGAATGAGAGAGAGACTCTTGAGGCATTCAGGACTGGTACACTGCATTCTCATAAACTTTTAACTTCAGACTTTATCTACCATCTTTTTCAACTGTAGCCCATCTTAAGGCATCTTTTCCATGAATTACATGTATTGTAATTTAGACATAATATCCACTTAGAATGAGTCTCTGTTGCACTGAAACTGTGGCAGTTTCAGTTACAGCACATGCCAGATTCAGATAAGCAAACCTGTTTTGGCCAAATCACAATCTTATCTTTTAAAATCAACATTAACAAGCCTTTGTTTAATCAAATGCCTTTTACACATTTTACATTTAGCAACTGTTAATCCTGTAACACTGCTTCTGTTTATTTTATCTTAAAGAAATAATACGAATTATTCTAGTTCTTAATAACAATTTCATTTCAATTTTACTTCAATGTTTTCTCTAAGAGTTTATCAATCTGCTTCTATGATTCACTTTTGAGGCTGCTCCCTGCTTGTGATACATTTTTTTGATTATCATTATAAATCATTCATTAGATTTGTCTCTCCATATCATCTAAAACCTTATCAAAGCATTTCATTCAAAAACACAATCATCCTTTTAGTGACCGGTACTTTTAAAATATTTTGCAACTCATTTAGTCTTATCCGTAATTTTATGTCAACCGGTACTTTTTATAGTTCTTTCCTTTCAAAAGGAATTCCTTACACTTAAATCTTTCAATCTTCTTACAACTTTCAAAAGTTCCAACTATCAACTTTATTTCTCCCTCATTTACTTTTACAGTCATACAGTGCGCATACAGTCACTGAATGACCCAGCTGACTGCAATAAAACACTCTCTGTTATTCTGCCTTTTATCTTTCTAACAGCTTCACCCTATTTTGCACTTCTGAAACATTGTGTTGTATTCAGGAAATGCAAACAGAGCCACTGATAAGTTCTCTGCATTCTCCCCCACTGTCCCAGCTGCAAATTCAATTACAATAGCCGAATTATAATCTTCATCATATTAACATTGATCTACTTTCTAACCCATATTAACACAGACTTTTCTTTAAATTTGTGTCATTTTGGCACTTTCTTTCTTTGGAGCCAGTTAAGTTATTGTTTATCTTTCCAATCACAATCAAACTTTTACTAAACATCATCTGCAAATCTCTTCAGAGCGTGAGCAGAACTGCTTACAGCATTTGCTCTCTTTTATCTCACTATTTATCAGGACTGTTCAGTTACTCTTCATACAGTATTAAAACTTTAACGTGTCATTAATTTCATCAACACTGGTTTTTAAAAGCTTATTCTTCTATCAAATGGTTAGTTTGCAGATTCAACTTAAATCACAAAATTGTATTATAATTATTCAGTCCTACTTATCTCTACTGTTTCACAGAAAACACAAGATTCTCTAAATCTCCTCAGTCTCTAAATTACACAGACAGCTATCTTAGCCGCTTGCACCTTCAACTCTTGTTACAAAAATATGGCAATCTATTCTTCAATACTCTGTTCTCTTTTCATAACATTAATACAATAAAGCACATTCACATCACTATTATTGGCAGAACATTAATTTTCATAAGCGACACGGAAAATCTAAATATTCTAAATGGGTTTCACAAAGTTTCTGATTAACTTTAGTCACACATGTCTGGGGAAATTATCTCCAACCCATAATTTCCTTTATAAAACAATATATTTCCTTAAATGGCTTAATATCAACAAAATATCCAATCTCTGGACATTTTCTAATTTGATATTATCATCAACAACACTGATTACAAAACAAGTATACATTTAACATCCAGAAGCTGGTTTGAACAAGCAAGCGCTGTTGCTGTACTCCCAGCATAGCTGGACCCTTTAGGTTCAAAAGACAATCGTTTTACTTAATGAAACATTCCTTATCCTTATATCATGCCAATCCCTGTTAATCATACTCAACGCCCCATTTCCATCTAAAACTCACTTTTCGTACCATTTCAACTTAATTTGACTTAATCAGGCGTTCATAAATAGTTCCATGAACTCTATCGTTCCCTACATATCAGTTCCTTCTGCATCGACTCTGTTCTCTTTTATCTGCTTCTTTCCCATCCAACAATTCACTGTCCGTTCACAGTTTTACACTCATGAACAAACTTCAACAACCCTTTCTGACTAGTAACGGATAAGTTAGCATTTCAGAAAACCCTGTAGGCTACCTTTGTACAATCTCATATGCTCATCATTCACAACACTGCTCAAATCATCAGTCATAGCTTTGCTCAAAGTTTCATCAGCCACACATAAAGATTTCCAACCGTTTTTTTTTTTTTTTTTTTTTTTTTTTTTTCATTGCAGGTAGCAGAAAGTAAATCAGCGTATGCATTCGTGTGTGCGTCCTTTACACACATGTTTAACACACACATAACAACCATTCTGTTTTCCCTCGTTCTTTTCTATTGATTCTTTTACGACATTGAGTCTTATCTTACTCAAGGTTCCCGCCTCGGGGAAATACATTTACATTTACCACCATCATTATTTCTCCTTTGACAGAAAATTGGTGTATAAAAATGATCTACTTTACTGTTAGATGACCCCATTTTGGCTGAGTTCCTCTTTTCTGGATTTCACAATTCGACACGTGTCTTACAGAATCTGTCAAACGTCTTCGACAGACCCGATCTTTCCCTTACCCCAAGATCGGTCGGGTGGTTTGTAATTACGTTTCACTCAAAAACTTCCTATAAGCACTTTCCAGCGCTCGATTAATTCTGAAATATATATATTTTTTTTTTTTTTTTTTTTGGTTACTAGCACTTTTGAGTAAAACTAATTAATCAATAACTGTGATTCCCCTGAATCTGTGATTCCCCTGAATCTGTGATTCCCCTGAATCACCTGTGGGCTTTCCGTCCACCAACGAGCTAAGTGAGGTAGAAACTGATCCGAATTCCTCAGATCAATTCTTTCCCTTACCCCAAAAAATTTGTGATTCCCCTGAATCACCTTTCGCTCGTACCAAAAAGCAAAACTCAGCCAACATGGTTCATGTTCACTCACAATTATCAAAATAATTTAACTGTCTCTTACCCGAGATGCTTTTACTGCCTCCGAGTTCTTTCTGAATCCAGTGGGTTCCTCCTGGCCCTGATAGCAGTTTTGGCTCTTCTCTCTCAATTCTGCGAGGTAAGACTAAAGCCTTTTGTGCTTTAGGGTGATCAGTCCGTCAATACGCTTTCTCAGGGCCAGAAGAAACCTCATGGTTCGCACTTTCTGACACCAACTTGTTGAGGCAAAAACAAGTAACTAACAAAATAGCATCAGGCATAAGAGACATCAGGATTCAAATTGTCCTTAAAAGATATTTATTCTTGCAAGAATGTTCCCAGTCCATCCACAGTCCAGCTGCAGGTGGAGTGAGACCCAGAGCAGAGGTTGACCAGCTCCTTATAGTGTTCTATTCAAAAGCTATCTCCTACAGCCCCCACTAAACAAAATAACAAAAGGGACCCCCCCCCCTTGAACCCTTCACAGCACAAGGAACAAAAGGGACCCCCCTTGACCCCTCCCCAGCACGGGAATCTCCTTACCTCTGAAATCTCACACACACACACCCTGCAGCTGTATCAATATCATAAAAGAAACTCAAAATACAGCCAAAGAACGCATGGCATTCGTTTGTTAAATCGTTGAAAATAAAATACAAAGAAAAGATGAATTTTTCCACAACACCTTCAATCAGACCAACGATCCGAGTGACGTACTTTGCAGCAAAAACTCCATGCAGAAAACGTGTCAACAAACGTGTTGTTTTGTAGCATTTATCGGTGGTTTGCAGAAGCAGCAATGGCATCGAGCGATTTTTGCAGGTTGTGCAAAAAAAAAAAAACATTAAAGTGAATGGTATTTACACCCACTCGAGCGATTTGATTGCTAAACTAAAGAAGCCATTGAGCATCGTCGAGGAAAAGGAATTGGATTGGATTAAACCCTCCAATAGTGCGCCAGGTGGATAAGCCAGTTTGTGATTGGTCCCCGCAGATTTGTAACGGAAGCAGGATAAGTAAATGTACAGGTTTCCAGCCTGAGCTGCAGGGCGAAATCAAATCGCCAGCAGATCGAGCTGGGTTTACCCAGTCTACTTGTATATATCGATATATAGTTGTTATAATAAATGTTGTTCTACTCACTGTTGACCATCACATTGAATCTCCTGAATGTGGCCTGTTCTTCTGTGCTGATGATCTGTAGTTTAAAATGTCCAGATTCTGTTTTTTTTATGTTTGTGATGTTCAGAGATCCAGTCTTTTGATCCAGCTCCAGTCTGCCTTTGAATCTCTCACTAATAGTCATTTCTAATTCCTTTTTAATAACAACGAGACGGTTTTCAGGTCCAAACGTCCACAGCATCAGATCCCCTGTCTGTATTTCAACACCAGTCTCGAGAGGGACAGAATCTCCCTCTATCACTTTTACTGTCCTCACTTCATGTCACAGCAGCACACAGAAACAGAGAAATACAGAAAAACAAGTGATTGAATGAATTTTGTTTGCTGTTTCAACATCACATACATTTAAAGTTAGTTCAGTAAAATATACAGAATATTTATTATATTGCAAAATGTCCCCCTCTAAAAAATTTTTTATAGCAAGCTTAACGAGCAACAGGCACAGGATTCATTTTGAACCGTTTGTATTCAACGGAACTTTTGATGTCCATTTATGTTTATTTTGTGCTCTTTAACTTGTAGTAAAGAGGACTAGATGATCGGTTCATGCCCGCTACACTGCAGCTTGAACTACAAGGATCTGTCACGCCACATTATAGAGCACCAAAACCACAGTTATTATTTGAATTAAAAGGACACAATTTGAAAGGTGACAATCACGTGAACAATGGAAGAGTTGATATACTTACCACTGACAGTAACAATGAATCTCTTGTTTTTGGTTCTTCTGCTGCTGGTGATCTTAAGTTTATAGAGTCCAGTGTGAATGGTTCTGATGTTATTGATAGTGAGATCCCCAGTTCTCTCATCCAGACTCAGTTTGCTTATGAATCTCCCATCAGCACCTGGAAATGTCCTTCTGGTCTCTCCATTGATTTCAGCAATGAGTTTGACTTCAGCTTCATAGCGCCACTCTATCGTATCAGTACCCTGTATTTCAGTAAGACCAGTGTGTAGACTGACAGATTTCCCCTCCGTCACTATCTCTTCCTTCTCTTCGCCTGTCACAGCAACACACAGAAACAGAGAACAGAAATGTGTTCACGAGTGTGCAGGTGTACATCTCAATTACTGTGCATTCACCAACCATACCATAAATGGCTCTTGCTGAATTTCAGGTCTTCAAAGTGAGGTACACACTGAAAATATTATTCTCTTTTCTGTGCTTTGCTATGATATATTCAACAACAAATGCCATTGAATGTCAAGGATGTTAAAGGGGTCATATAATGGTACATGCACTTTTACAAGTTGATTGTACTGAAATGTGTGTTGGCAGTGCCTGTACACAACCATCATAAAATGATAAAAATCCATCCAGTGGTTTGTTTTTAATCTCCTTATATGTTTGACCCTCTCTGAAATCAAGCCGTTCGATTTTGTGACGTCACAAAATCGACGCCCCTCCCGCGATTGTGATTGACAGCACTGCGTTTCAACACAGACTCGCTCGTGAGCGAGCTGTCCGTCATCATAGTGCATTGATATGCTGGAGAAGAATGGCGTCGTCTAAGCGATTGTGGCGTTCTGTTTTTGGGTGTAATAAGGAACACAGCAGTCATTTTGATGTTTTGATGGAATATTCCCAAAGCATTGACGCGAGGATTCCCTTGCGGGGATTCACCACGATCAACGTCCATGCTTTCATGTTTGCGTGAATCATTTCACACCAGACAGCTTTACAAACGAGGGTCAGTAAAGCTGGTTTTGCTAAGAAGCTGCTCCTGAAAAAAGGATCGGTACCAACTATTCATGTTCCTGCTGCACCTCCAGAAGAAGAAGTGAGTGTAACGTTTTATTGACCTTTATATTAATCTTTGCAAATCGCTTGCTGCACGCTTCACGATGAATGCGGCTGTTTATACTCGGGGTACATTACGGCATGTTTTCCATGTACGACGTTCTCAATATCGTAATCCCACGTTTATAATGAACAACGCATTATGGTTATTGTGTTACAAACGCTGTACGCATAGAACAGAGGCGCGGAGTGAGAAAAGCTCATTATCATTTAAAGACACATGCACTTAAACGGCGTGCTGAAAACAGAGCTGTTTTTGACCAGGTAAAATGAGTGTTTTCTTACAATACTAATGAGAATTTTTAATTAAAGTATAGAAAATACTATTAAAACGTAATTTTGTAAAAACACTTAGTATTGAAAATCTTGAACTGAAAAAATGAACCGGCTTTCTATTCATATAATACAGTGAATGACAGCCGTCTTTGGTCTCCCAGTGGATTACATTATTGTCAGGTTACATTAAACAGAAAACATTATTTTTGTCTATATTTCATAATGAACTCAGATAAGCTCAGTGCCGACTCATTTTCCGCCACTTATTTTTCGTGAATTAGAATATGTGCAAAGGATTGTGGACAATTGAAGAGCGCGAAGGATAAACTTGATGCATCCTTCAAAATGAAAAGTGAAACAAAGACCTGTCCAAATACTCGCACTAGTGGTCTGTTCAGTTGACAGCTTGTCTACTTACACGACATATTTCCAGAGTTCCAGAGAAGTGGGCGTGAAGATCGCAAGTGTTTTAAGATTCTACTCAGTGGGACACACTTAATCACTTAATTTACAAACTACATATAATCTCTGCACCAATAAAATGTGCAACACTTTATGTTTCACAAACTAATTATATGTAACATTTAATTAAATATTCCTGAACGTGAATGACAGGTTACGCTGAGCCTCCGAAACAATATTATGGGATAGTGTGAACCACATGTGGTTTTCAAATAAGCATGAAGTGTGTGTTTAATTAGGGTTGAAGCTAATCTCTGCAGACCGGTGCCCCCAACCATCCCCCAGTTTTAGAAAGTTTGCAGGACATGCAAATCCTGTTTGAAGTATAAAATACTGACCTTTTTGCTTTTTTAATTTAGAGATCCTCCAGCGGTAGTAAATCAAACCAGCAGCTGCAGCCACGAGCAGAAGAACAGGAACCAAAACACCAAAACCTATCCCTGCTTTAGCACTTGAAGAAAACTGTGGATCTGGGATGGCTAAGAGAGACAGTGAAGGTGTCAGTCAATGTGATGATCCGAAATGACTTCAAATATATGCTAATAATACTGTATGCCATTACATTGAAAGACTAGCTCTTTCAGTTACTCAGAGTGACTCACCAGAGACAGAAAGAAGGAATCGCTGTGAGCTCTCAATGCCTCTGATCTGTAGTTCATAAAGTCCAGTGTGTTCGGTTCTTGTGTTTGTGATAGTCAGAGATCCAGTTTGATCGAGCTTCAGTCGGTCTCTGAATCTCTCATCAGCATCATTTAATGAGGTCTCGTTAGTTTCAACATCAA
Source organism: Scardinius erythrophthalmus (assembly GCF_964197995.2). Taxonomy (NCBI): domain Eukaryota; kingdom Metazoa; phylum Chordata; class Actinopteri; order Cypriniformes; family Leuciscidae; genus Scardinius; species Scardinius erythrophthalmus. The sequence goes on from NC_138234.1 coordinate 14,212,538, forward strand.
TTTTAGCCAGGAGAATTCCTTTATCTCCAAATCTCCACAAGATCAGAGCATCTTTGTGCATTTCAGCATCAGTGCGTAGAGTGACAGACTCTCCCTCTGTCACTGATACTGACATTAACTTCAGTCCATCTAACTCACCAACCACACCTGCAAATCAAGCAGAAAAGTGTTTCACAACGTTTCACAAATTTTGAACGAGTTAGTCGGTTAGGATTATGAAATCCTGCTTGTGTGTTGCAAAATTTGGAAACTCTCATTCCTTTTGAAATATTTTGATAAATTCATGACATGTATCACTTTATTCTCTAAAGGCCCTTGCACACTGAGTCCGAAATTTTCGTATGCGTTTTTTTGTATTCATGATTTGGTGGCTCAAAACACCATCCAAAATGCTTGCTGCAGATGCGAAAAAACACAGAAAATCAAACCCGATGCAAATTTTATTATGACGGACGAAAGTCTCGGAGGCAGTGTGCAAGCGTGATTGACATAACGTGAGGTCGTATATATTTTTTAACGTGCAAAAATTTAGGATGAGAATTTCGGACTCAGTGTGCAAGGGCCTTAAACCCTATTTAGTTTGAATTCATTTTCAGTACATTCAAATAGTACACATTTTTTTATGTTATGGTATCTTAAAGCCCCAGAACAGAACTGTCTGCACAAATTAACAGACTAAGAAAATGATTTAATATGGTGTTTTAATAAGAAAAGAAAATACTATGGTAATTTTATTTTTGAAACCTTTCATATAAACAAATTGTATAAATATCAGTAGTTTTAAAGCTGTTGAGATCATTGAAAAACTTTTTTCTGGTAATTTGTATATTCTCAAATGTCAGGGCAGCGCAACTGCAAACATGTTTTTTTTATTATGAATTGACAAGATAATGACAGTAAACATGATAATGCATCAACCAGAGAAGCCCAACTAATCCTTGTGGAAAAGTGAAAAGGCTTGTACTCAAATACTAATAAATACAGCTGCTTTCAATTATGGGTAGGTTGGTACACTTTCCGTGTCAGGTGGTACAACCAATGCAATCATAAACTTCTTTATTGTATTTAAAAATGTTATGTATGAACTTGATCGCATATGCAAAAGCTAATACAGACATCCAAATAGAAGCCGGTTCAATGTAAGATTAGGTAGTGTAACTGAAATGAATGTCCCTATATGATTATTTAAGATATTAAATATTAAATATTATTAATAAATATTAAATGTAAGCTAATATCTCCTATTATCATTCTATTTTTTATTTATTATTGTTCTAAGACAAGTTAAAGATGTTTAACACTCAATTATTTTCATAATAACTAATATCATACCAAGTAAAGAAAAATTGGTCAAACTTTATATTAACTACTATCTACTTGTCAGCAGTGCTTGCATATATATATATATGTGTGTGTGTGTGTGTGTGTGTGTGTGTTTATTTATTTTATTTTTCTTACAAATATTTGGTTGTACCGCCTAACAACTACAGTAAACAACTATAGTGAATTTAAACACTTTGAAATGTTAGTGACACTTTGAAACACTTTGAAATGAAAAAGTTTTTTTTTTAAATACCATTTTTTTTTTTGCTTTATTTTTCACTCACCAACATGAGTAATATTCAAATGGGTGGTTTGAAATCATGAAATCTGACTTTTCATAAATACTAACATAATAGGGTTTAAAATTACCATATTATTAACACATGACCATTGTTATAATGAAAGACTTGAGATACTCACCACTGACAGTAACATTAAATATCTTTGTCGTAGTCTTTTTACTAGAGATGGTGAGTTTATATTGTCCAGAGTGTGTGATTCTGGTGTTTCTGATGGTGAGAGATCCAGTGTTTTGGTCCACCTGTAATCTGCCTCTGAATGCCGCATCATCAGTGAAATAAACTGGAGTCAAGTCTTCCTTTCTCGTTATTTGAGATATTAGAGAATCTTTTGGTCCAAACATCCACAGTACCGTATCATCGTTCAGTATTTCAGTCAGATCAGTGTGTAGAGTGACAGAATCTCCCTCCATCACTGACACTGGCTCAGATTTATCTGTATCTGTATCAGACACACCTGGAATACAAACAGAACCAGTTCTCTTACGAGAGTCCTCTCGTACTGCGTTTTATCAAAACGCTACGGGAAAAGTCTCTTTTCACGAAACACTGAAGCAAAAATTATCCTTTAATTTTCATATATGTAAAACGCGTTGCGGCAGCAGCAGACAGCTATGGCGAGACGGCTTGCTCGCTCATTGGCTGCTCTGCGGCAACTGCTTAAGCCTATCGAGCGAGGCCTGAGATGACATCAGGCCAATGAGGGCGCTTCGCGCCCTCCTCGCCACTTCCCGCCGAAACGGGCGTGGCTTACCTCTATAAAAGGAGCTCGAGAAGGCTGACTCACTTGATTTTAATCTCGTCAGCGAAGCGCACGCATCGCTGGATCACGGAAGCAGCGTCGTTGAAGCAAGCACATCAGCGGGACGAGCCCTCGAAGCTGCTGGCCAACGCCGCCTTCTACAGCCGTACCTGCTGCGCTTTCCGGCGCCTATATCCTTTTCATTGCCTTTCTGTGTGTGTGTGTGTGTGTTTTCTGCAACACTCACCCCTAAAAGAGCTGCGTCTTTTTTAAGATGCCTTCTTGCGGCTCGTGCCGAGCCCCACTCACCGAGGGAGACAAGCACGTCATCTGTGTTTCCTGCCTGGGTGAGGACCATGCAGCGCTCGCGCTCGCTGACGGCGGATGCCCTCACTGCGAGCTTTTGCCGATGGTGACTCTGAGGACTCGCCTGGCATCCTTTTCCAAGCCTGCATTCACCGCCGCGATGCCGCGCCGTAAAAAGCGCCGCTCGCAGCGGGTCCCGGAACCCGCTCCAGCCCGACCAAGCTCGCCGGTTCGCCCGCCAGCTTCACCGGCCTCTCTCGAATCACTTCCTGATGCTCAGCGCCCGCAGTCTGCCGCCGCTTCATCAGAGGAAGTCGGTTCAGAGGCTGCGTCGGGGGAGAAGGATTCCTGCTCTCTGATAGCTTCAGGCAGCGAGGATTGGGCGAGCTTTGAGGACCTCGCGCCTCCTGCCCGCAAGCCCTCAACGAGAGCCAACATTGAGAAGGAGCTCATGCGAGTACTCGCGCTGGCCGCGGCGAGCCTCGGCCTCGAGTGGTCTGCACCGGAGCCCCCCTCTCGAACCCGGCTGGATGGTAGCTTCCTCCCTGGTGAGCGCACTTCTCCGGAATCTAAGCCCGCTCCTTTTCTTCCTGAGTTACATGAAGAAGTTGCGAAGGCCTGGAACGCGCCCTTCTCTGCGCGGACGCGCTCATCTGTGTCACCCGCATTTTCCTCTCTGGATAATGCCGGAGACCGAGGCTACCTCTCTCTTCCGCCGGTGGAACAGGCGATAGCGACCCACCTTTGCCCGCCCTCTGCTGGACGGCGGGCTAAACCGGTGTTGCCTTCTAAAGCCTGCCGCATGACGTCGACGCTGCTCGCGCGAATCTTCTCCGCCGCTGGGCAGGCCGCGTCATCGCTACACACCATGGCTACGCTGCAGATCTACCAGGGTGATCTCCTCCGTAAACTGGACGAGATGGGACCTGACGCTATCTGCATCGCGGATTTAAGGAGCGCTTCAGATCTCACGCTCCGAGCTACTAAAGCCGCCGCACAAGCCATGGGACGCTGTATGGCTTCCGCCACTGTCGCTGAGAGACACTTATGGCTGACGCTCACGGAGATGGCCGATTCCGAGCGCACTGCGTTTCTCGATGCCCCGCTGTCTTCCACCGGCCTTTTTGGTTCTTCTCTCTCCGAGTTCGTGGAGAGATTTACCGAGGCCCAAAAAGCGTCTCAAGCCTTCAAGCACTTCCTGCCGAAGCGCTCCGGTTCTGCAGCGGGTCGTGGCAAACGGACCCCGCGGAGCTCTCAGCCTCAGCCCCCGCCTTCGGCCGCCTCATCGCAGCAGCCACAGCAGCGCAGCTCGAGGCCCCGCTCTCGGTCCAGCGCCCGGCGCCCCTCCTCGCGCGGGCCGCGATCGAAGATCGTGGTAAAGCCTGAAGTGCCGAAGAAGTCCTAGCAAGCCTAGGAAAGCGCAGGTGTGTGAGTCCCGTTGCGGCCGGCCTCTCACCCAAGCGCCCCACTGTTTCAGTCCCAAGATTTGCGACTGTTCCAGTGTTTTCTGCAGAGAGCAAGCCCGCACTGCTGCCCGCTTGCCTGCACACAAAAGCCGTTTTCACGGCTACCCAGATAAATCTCAGAAAGAGTGTATTTTCTGGTGTCTCGGCCACGGCCGATGGTGCTATAAATGTAGTCTCGATGCCCACTCCTCAGTGCCCATCACTGCACGTAAGCACAGCCCTACACTTAGGGCCCGCGCACATAAAATCGACTCAGGTCGATTGCGCTTCCAGCATAGTGAGAGTGCCCACTTCCCAGTGCCCACGAACACTATGTCTAACACATCACAGGCTCTCTGTAAAAACGAGAACTGTGAGCGCGCGCTCTGCTCAGGCAGACGCCGCGCCCAAAGCAGTAAATGTGCCCGCTCCCAGCCCACATCTACTCGCTCACATGGGTCCTATGAGACTTTCTCAGTCCTCCCTCACTCAGCTAAGCACTGTAGCGAGGTCGAGGATGAGCGTCTCGCCCGCTGTATTAAGCGCGCGCCCCGCCTCAAATGCCACAGGCATAACGCCTATGTTTGTATCCCCCGAAGCGCCTCTGTCGCACGGCGATCAGAGCGCGCTCCGTATCCAGCCCCTAGCCAGCCATGCAGATGCATGGGCAGCGCTCCCAGGGGTTTCGGACTGGGTGCTAGGCATTATAAAGAGAGGCTTCTCGCTACAGTTTTGCCGACGCCCTCCCCGCTTCACAGCGCGCGTCGAAACTACGTTTTCGTTGGAAGTAGCTCACCTACTTCGAGCCGAAATATCAAAACTGATAAGCAAAGGGGCGATAGAGCGCGTTTCCCCAGCTCTAAGCGAAGGGGGACTATACAGCAGATACTTTCTAGTCCCCAAAAAGGACGGCGGTATCAGACCCATACTGGATCTAAGACGGCTGAACAGAGTATTAGTGAAACGCAGTTTCAAAATGCTCACAACCAGCAAAATTCTCGCGCACGTTCGCCGAGAAGACTGGTTCATGTCGATAGATCTGAAGGACGCGTATTTTCAAATACAGATAGCGTCACACCACAGGCGATACTTGAGATTCGCCTTCGAGGGTCAGACATACCAGTATACAGTCCTGCCATTCGGCTTGTCCCTAGCACCTCGTACATTTACGAAATGCATGGACGCAGCGCTCGCTCCTCTCAGACTCAGAGGCATGCGAGTGCTGAACTATTTGGACGACTGGCTGATCCTAGCTCAATCACGATCACAGCTCGTGGAGCACAGAACCATTTTACTCGATCACCTCGAGAATCTTGGTATCACAGTCAACTGGACGAAGAGTTCATTGAACCCCAGTCAAACGATTTCGTTTCTGGGTGTCGTTCTGGACTCACAGTCTATGACAGCGCGGCTGTCACCACAGCGCGCGCTGGCCATTCAGCGCGCGGCGAGGTCTTTTCGCCGCGGCGCTGTCACCCCGCTCAGGAAGTTTCAAAAGATGCTGGGTCTCATGGCCTCAGCATCGTCAGTTCTCCGGCTGGGCCTGCTCCGCATGCGCCCGCTGCAGTTCTGGTTGAAAGCGCGGGTACCGCGCAGAGCGTGGGCGACCGGTCGATTACGCCTCAAGGTCGATCACAGCTGTGTTTCAGCCCTGACGCCTTGGACGGCGGACGACTGGTACCAATCAGGTGTAAGCCTGGGGACTTCCTCGAGAGTGAGGATGGTGTCTACAGACGCATCCACCTCGGGATGGGGAGCTCTGCTCGAGGGCAGACCGTTCTTCGGCCTGTGGTCGGAACGAGAAAAGCTCCAACACATAAACTGCCTAGAAATGCTGGCAGTGCACAACGCAATGACGCGTTTTTGTCCCCGCATCAAGGACGAACACGTCATAGTCCGCTCGGACAACATGGCTGTGGTGTCCTACATAAATCGCCAGGGCGGTCTGAAATCCATATCCCTGTACAGGCTGGCGAAACGCCTCCTATTATGGGCTCAGCACAACTTACGCTCGCTGAGAGCAGTGCATGTACCTGGGCTTCAGAATGTGGGCCCAGACAGACTGTCCAGGAACAATGTTCCCCCGGGCGAATGGTCTCTACACCCACAAACAGTCCGGCTGTTGTGGGAGAGATTCGGCAGAGCGGAGGTGGACCTTTTCGCATCCCGCGAAAACGCGCACTGCCCCGCATTCTTTTCAAAAACCGACAGCGCGCTGTCCCGAAGGTGGCCGCGCTGCCCGTTATACGCTTTTCCCCCCGTCTCCCTCCTGCCACAGGTGCTGGAACGGGTCAGGGAAACGAAATGCCCAGTCCTGCTTGTAGCTCCGTTCTGGGAGAACCAGATATGGTTCCCAGTTCTTATGCAGTTGACAGATATCGATCCATGGCCACTGCCGTTGAGGAGAGATCTCCTCTCGCAGGCCGGGGGCTCGATTTGGCACCCACACCCGGAACTGTGGTCCCTTCATGTGTGGGTGCTCAACGGATACCCGTTGGTCTCACAGAGGGAGTCGTGAATACCATCACTCAGGCTAGAGCGCCGTCGACACGGCGGCTTTATGCTTCGAAGTGGTCGGTTTTCTCCGGCTGGTGTACAGCTCGGAGCATTTCACCCCTCGAGTGTGAGGTAACGGAGGTTCTCTCCTTCCTACAAGAGCTGTTGGATAAGGGCAGATCCCCTTCCACGCTCAAAGTGTATGTGGCGGCTATTTCAGCGTTCTTTGGTTCAACGCTGGGTCAGTCGCTGGGAAGGAATGATTTAGTCATCCGCTTCCTCAGGGGAGCTAGGAGACTGAATCCGCCTAGACCTCCTTCAGTTCCTTTGTGGGACCTTTCTACGGTCCTAGCGGCCATGAAAGATGCCCCTTTCGAGCCTATCCAGTCTATTAGCCTCAAACATTTGTCTTTCAAAACAGTGTTTTTGATGGCTCTCGCTTCAGTGAAGCGCATAGGCGACCTGCACGCGCTCTCTGTGAGCCCGGCGTGCTTGGAGTTTGGTCCTAATGACTCTAAAGTCATACTCAAACCTAAGCACGGCTATGTGCCGAAATCCCTCAACACGCCTTTTCGGGCTCAGGTCATTTCCCTGGCTGCCCTGCCGGCATCAAGTGAGGAAGGGGACTCGAGTTTTCTTTGCCCTGTTAGGGCTTTAAGAGCTTATATGTCCCGCTCTGCTGTCTTCAGACAGACAGAGCAGCTCTTTGTCTCGTTCAGTGGACGTTCCAAAGGAATGGCTGTTTCGAAACAAAGTCTATCCAGATGGATAGTTGACGCCATAGCGCTGGCTTATACTGCCAAGGGCATTCCATGCCCGTTGGGAGTCAGAGCGCACTCCACGAGAAGCGTGGCTTCTTCGTGGGCTTGGTCCAGCGGGATTTCCCTACAGGATATATGTACGGCGGCAGGCTGGGCCTCGCCGTCTACATTTATCAGGTTTTATAACCTAGAGGTTCCCGCCTTGCAGGCTAAGCTTTTGTCGGTGTAATCCGTTCAGCCGTCTAGTCAGACCGCTGAAACTCACGCGCTATGCGCTACCGACTATCTTGGGCAGAACTGTGTAAGACCCACATTTCCACATTAGTTCAGGCTCCCTACCCTGTCTATGTGATGTTATACTTGCGTCTGTGGACATGTCTATTCTACGACGCTACAATTTAGGGAATCAAGGCTCCCGCCCTTATTCCCTGACTCTGTGTGAGTCAATCTGGTGATTATGCACTGTATGCCTGAAATAGCTTCCGGTGATCAGTGTTTTTATCCCAGCACGCACGGCGTTTTGCAAGGGGTTCCCGTAGCGTTTTGATAAAACGCAGTACGAGAGGACTCTCGTAAGAGAACGTACTCGGTTACTAACGTAACCTCGGTTCTCTCTAGAAGAGGGAACGAGTACTGCGTTCTCTGCCGTGCGTACGGTTCACTCTGGTTCGCTTCGGCGATCAAAATCAAGTGAGTCAGCCTTCTCGAGCTCCTTTTATAGAGGTAAGCCACGCCCGTTTCGGCGGGAAGTGGCGAGGAGGGCGCGAAGCGCCCTCATTGGCCTGATGTCATCTCAGGCCTCGCTCGATAGGCTTAAGCAGTTGCCGCAGAGCAGCCAATGAGCGAGCAAGCCGTCTCGCCATAGCTGTCTGCTGCTGCCGCAACGCGTTTTACATATATGAAAATTAAAGGATAATTTTTGCTTCAGTGTTTCGTGAAAAGAGACTTTTCCCGTAGCGTTTTGATAAAACGCAGTACTCGTTCCCTCTTCTAGAGAGAACCGAGGTTACGTTAGTAACCGAGTACGTTTTATGATACCACACTAACTTCAGCTAAATGATCATTGTGTTAGCTGCTGGAAAGAAAAAAAAAAAACAGATGGATTACTGTTCAGGGGTGTGTTTGCCAAAAGTACTAACAAAATTACAATAGCAAGTTCCAATGAAATCTGTTGATAACAACTGTGTCTATGTAATGTGACCATAGTCGTTTTTGAGAAAAGCACCCCAGTTATAAATACAAAATTTAAGAGCATACACAACAAATAGCTAAGCATTACAAGATAAATGTACTTTTTATGCATTTGGCAGAAGCAACTTTATGCATACTTGAGAAGCAACACTGCATAAGCGATTAACGCTTGTCAGATTGTATCTTGAAAATAAATATTTTGTCTTACTGCACTGACAGTATTTTTTTTTATTGGTTTATCTTAGTTTTTACAAGTGAAACAATAAACTAAAGTTGCATTATCTGAAACAATAAAGTCTTAATCCTTCATGTTGCTTCTCAAATAAATGCATATTGTCTCAGGACAAAAATACTCATCAAGAATAGGATATTATTGCTGTGTAATCTCTGTTGGACTTATTGCTAGCACTGCACAACTGGAGTATGTAAAGTACGTTTTTGTATATTTACCAAACCAGATTCTATCGGTGAAGATGCACTGTTTACTATTACAAAAACAGTCAGTAGACTTTTTATCAACGAAAACTACATAAAATTTGAACATTCGAGGCCTCATTATATTTGAGGGTGTTTGGAATCGAAAGGATCAATGAAAAACTAGCATTCAACATCATAACACATAATGACATAAGAGATTCACTGTGCTATAAATATTCATACTCAGAAAGTTTATATGGACCCCTTGGCATTACGTCAAGGAAAACTGGGGAAGTTGAGTAAAGCCAAGTTGGCAATAAATTCACAGATTCGAACTTCCCGGATTAATAACTCATGATTTCAATAAGTTCAATAAACTTTCATTTCCTGCTTTTTATCTGTTGGGTATTTTACTTAAAGTGTGTGATGAGGTCAAATATTTAGGACATTATATAACTGATGACCTGTCTGATGATAGGGACATTCATAGACAGTATTGTATGTTGTATGCACAAGCTAATATGCTGAATCGCAAATTTAGTAGCCTATGTGTTCACTATCTGTGAAGACTACACTTTTTAAAGCTTTTTGCACTCCGATGTACACTGCTCACTTGTGGCGGCGCTATAAAAAAAGCAGTATGCAGAAACTCAATGTGGCATACAATGATGGTTTGAGGCTGCTGCTTAAATTGCCACGATGGAGCAGTGCGAGCCAAAAGTGTGTAAGTGTTAATGTATTTACGTGTCCTGCTGTACTCAGGAATCTCATGTATAGATGTATGTGTAGATTAGCAGAGTCATATAACAGCATCATCGCAAGTGAACCCTGCATTGAGTGCAGTTAGGTTCACTTCGAGATTGTGGAACCATTGGCGTTTTAGTCTATATGCTAATATTTGAACACTCTCTTTGTGTTTGTGGAATTTTGACTGGTATAGTTTTTTTTTTTTTTTTTTTATTACTATGTGTATGTTTGTATAGTGCAATGGACCATTTTGACCATGCATGTCCTGAATAAAGAATATGATGATGATGATCATGAGATAAACGTTGTTACTACACAAATAACACCTCTTTTTAATCGTAGTAACATACACAAGCAGCTACAGACTAATTTTCCGCAAAACGAGCTTTCCTTCGCAGTGGACAAAATGCATTGAACGCATTGCGCAGACTGAGAGACAGATCCGAAGGGACCGTCTGCAAAGTGCAAAATTCGAAAAGTGTTAAATGTCACCAAATTCAGTTTAGACACCACTGCCATCCTGCTGGTTATACTGCAACACTTATTTTGGAAAATATATAGCCTATATATGTTTGCATAATTTTTATGATTTTTATTTATGACATATATTCAATAGTTCACACATCACTGCTCTCCTGGTGGTTATAAAATGTACACAAAAAGACATTTTTTACAAAGTAAGTGGTATAACTAACAGGACAGCAGTGATGTGTGAACTTAATTTGGAAACAATACAGTGAATTACAGTGAAGTAATTGAATATTGTTTATAACTAAAAATTATAAAATATAATATGCAAAAATATGTTTTTCCAAACTAAGTGTTGTAGTATAACTAACAGGACAGCTGTGATAAGTTAACTGAATTTGGCATTAATACAGTTAATTACAGTGAAGCTATTGAATATTTTCATAAATAAAAATCATAAAAATTATGCAAAAAGCTAGATTCCAAAATATATGTTGTAGTATAGCCTAACTAACGGGGCACCAGTATTGTGTGAACTGAATTAGGCAATAATACAGTGAATCAGTGAAGTGTTTGAATATTTTTCCTAAATAAAAATTATACATTTACAATTGTATACAATATATATATATATATACCGTAAATTAGTATATATATATATATATATATATATATATATATATATATATATATATATATATACTGTATATATATATATATTTTTTTTTTAAATAAGTGTTGTAGTATAACCAAACAGTTCAGCAGTGATGTGTAAACTGAATTAGGCAACAATGCAGTGTATTACAGTGAAGCTATTGAATATTTTCCATAAATAAAAATCATAAAAATCGTGCAATAATATTTTTTTTCCAAACCAGCAGGACAGCAGTGGTGTTAAATCTGAATTTGGTGACACTATAGACTGTGACATTGAAGTTATTGACTGTTCTTGTAGTCACTTTTCGGGTTTTGAACTTTGCAGACGGTCCCTTATCTGTCTATCAGCCTGCGTAGGCTATCAATGTATTTTGTCCACTGCGAAGGAAAGCTCGTTTCGAGGAAAAATAGGCTGTAGCTGCTTGTGTACGTTACTACGATTAAAAAGAGGTGTTATTTGTGTAGTAACAACGTTTCGGTCACGAGTTATTAATTTCGGGAAGTTCGAATCTGTTATTGCCAACTTTAGCCTTTACCACAGACCCCTGGTAGAGAAGCACTGTTATAGTCAATTTCGGCAGCAGTGGATTCAAATTCGATGACCACGGATAACATATTTGACACATTATTCACAAATTAATTTCCATGCATTTGGCGTTGAAATTCCCGGCTTCCGTTTGGCTTCCTGTCTCGAAACCGAAAGAAAAAAATAGACTTACCGTAAATTAATAACAAGCATAGAAAGAGTAATAGTATGTTCCACATGTTTTTTTTAAAGAGCTGCAGAATCTGAATTCAAAAAAGATGATTAATTACAATGAATTAGGTTTTTAGATCTCGCTTGTTCGTCGACTGAAACACGCCCAAACACTTGAACTAGCCTTCCTTGGCTCGGTTCTTTGAATCACGCCTATGCCATCAAAAACATACTAACTTTGTCACGAGCTTGAGGAGTTGTATGATGACATAGCATTGTTAATACATAGCCTATTTTACCATAAGCTGCAACGCAGTCACGTGTAATTCGTAATTCATTATGTTTTGGAAAATGGGTGTCAAATTCTTATGAAATATGTTCTCATTTTAGGATACTTTTTGTTAAACCCCCAGGCCGTGACTGAACGTGTTCCTATGACTCGCATCGTTCAAATTCATACGAAATTGCAACTTCATAAAATAGTACTAGGACAACGTGTAAAACATTTTATATAGGCTGTAATGTAGCCTACCCTAAACAGAATACTAACCTATCAAATATTTATCCACTTGATTCTTGATCTTCAGTTAGCTTTTTAAGGTTAGATATGGCTGTGGGCTACGTCACGCTACACCCGCTGCTCTTTTAACTGGACAGATCACCTCAACTGATATCCCCTGATTAACGAGTAGGGAGCAGTGAACACTGCTCAGGGACCATGAAGAATAGGAACGGAGTGAAGTGTCGTCAAGACGAGTTCCTTAGACGCATATGAAAGCCATCTGGCAAAGAATCAAGAGAACACATTTTCCTAGTCCGTTTAACATGTCAATTTTATGGACTAGTTATAGGCTACACAATTCCCCCTTCAAGACGTTTACTTTTAACGGTAAGAAAACATATTCAATATCAACCACTTGCCATGACATCCGCTATAGGCAACCCGCAGGAACGCCTACAATTTGGTGATGTGAACTAAGATGTGATGTGATGTGAAATGTAGAGTGGTTTACTGCGTGATTGGAGTGGTTGGCAAACGGCTAAGGAATATGGTTAACGCTTTTATTTGGTTCTTTTTGAGCTTTTTGAGTCTGTTTGGTAAGTTATAAACAATTTGCATTATTCATAAAAAAGTTTCTCAATATCTTCTCTCTTTAATATCTTTTAATATAAGTTGAGAAAGTTAGTGGAAGGGATTCCAAAATAGAATCTGTAACTTTATTCGTCTCTAATAAGATTTCTAATATACATTAAGGAAAATGTCTGCATAATACAAATCTCTTTAACTGATAACTGATAGTTTTTTTTTTTTTTTTTTTTAGTCTGTTACAATTTTTTCCCCCTTTTTTCTCTAGACACGACAGAATCAGTGAAGTCAGCGTCAGTGATGGAGGGAGATTCTGTCACTCTAAACTCTGATGTTACTGAAACACAGAAATATTTTATGATACAGTGGACATTTGGAAGCACAAGAATCGCTGAAGTCAACAAACTCACACAAACCAGCTCTACGTATGATGAGAGATTCAGAGACAGACTGAAACTGGATGATCAAACCGGATCTCTGACGATCACAAACACCAGAACCACAGATTCTGGACTTTATAAACTAACAATTGTCAGTGGAGAGACCAGTTACATGAGTTTCACAGTCTATGGTGAGTAGAGAATAACAGTGTTAGCATGACCATTCTATATCTTTTAATTTTTGATATTCCTTACATGTACATTTTATTTTGTTACTGACTTTAATTCCATTTAAATGTGGATCTAATATGAATAAAGATCACAATTGTGTGTGATGAGACTAACGTCACAGACTCACAGTAACATCTGTCATTATCAGAGTCTGCTCAAAGTACTTTATCACCAGAAAGATCATCAAGCAACTTTTTCTCGTCCAGCTGTGCTGTGAACAATTCAACCGTCAATCAGACTGAGGACAGCAACATTACTGAACTCTATCAGCCAAGTTCAGGTACATCATTCACTCTTACTCTGTTAAATGTTTTCAGTCAGTGCGATAATAGTTCCTATAAAGCTTTAACAGATATGTCTGAACGGAAACACTCGTGCAGTTGTGACCAAACATATTCATAGGTGTTGGTTTGCTCCTGCTGATGGTGGCTAAACCATCAACCACATAAACCAATTCAAATTGCAAGATTTTTATTTGCAATGCATTTATGCATTTGACAGATGCTTTTTTCCAAAGCGACTTACATTGTATTCAAGTTTTACATTTGATCGGCTCATGCATTCATAGAGAAAGAATGAGTTGTATTTGCACATTTGCAACAGAACAGACCGCAGATGAGCGACAGAGACGTGAAGCAGGTGTGTGTGTGAGCGTGAGCATGAGTGGGATGTTGCTTTAGAAAACATTAGTGCAGAAAAAGATCTCAGAGAAACAGTCACATAATCACAGGTTTCTAGAAGAGCTGAGGTTAAAGAACTAGAACTAGACTCAAGAATTATAATATATTCATTATTTTAAACAATACTAGCATTCAGTTTTTTTCTTTCTTTTTTCAGGCCATATCCACTGTTGTGGTTTTACTGAAGCTGTGATTCGATTGGCTCTCTCTGCTCTGGTGGGCGTGGCTACTGTTGCTGTGCAGGTTTCTGACATCAGATCTACAAGAAGTCAGCTGATCAGAGAAGAAGAGACCAGACATCACTGTCAGACCTCTGGAGTCAGATCAGACCAACAGTGTGAACTGAGCAGAAGGTTTAGTTCCAGATATGTTTGCTGAAGTTGCTGGTACAATCATGAAAATGAAACATGCATTAATACTAGACAGATTTTTTATACTTACACAGCTGTTTATTAACATCTATTGAAAATGTATTGATTGTATTTGCACAGAATATAATTTGTATTGATCTATTCAATTAAATTCATGACTGCAAACATAATTACCCTAAACAAAATAATAATTAGCAACACATGATGCATTAGAATAATTATAAGCTCTGTTGAAATTACTCTTGGTGAATGTTTTTGGTGACCATTAATAAAGATTTAGTTTTACAACAACAATTGTCCACTTTTATTACATCCTTAAACAATATAGTTCAAGGTTGTATGTGTAACAGAGGCCAGCTAGTAGTTGCTGTGCGAGTAAACCTCACTCCTCTGATCTCATAAGGCGCTCTAGCGACAGACGCTAGAGGCTGCAGTCTTTAGCCTCCTTGTTAGAGCATCTGACTCTCATGCCGGAGACCAGGGTTCGAGACCCGCACGGAGCGGGGTGTGAAGGACCCGGTGAGAGGGGTTACATTGGTGCCGTGACCCGGATGGGAGTGAGGTTTAGGGGGGTGAGTGTAACAGAGGCCAGCTAGTAGTTGCTGTGCGAGTAAACCTCACTCCTCTGATCTCATAACGCGCTCTAGCGACAGACGCTAGAGGCTGCAGTCTTTAGCCTCCTTGTTAGAGCGTCTGACTCTCATGCCGGAGACCCGGGTTCGAGACCCGCACGGAGCGGGGTGTGAAGGACCCGGGTGAGAGGGGTTACATATGTGATTGACAGAATTCACGTGACACACAAGCAGCTCCGGGGGCCGGTTACACAAACCACTAAGACTAGACTTACAAGTTAGTCATCTCCAGATTGTGAGTCGGAAACCTTTTGTGGTCTCAGTTATTCACATCTGTACAGCTGTGGTTTGATCTGATGGATGGACAAACTGCTTGTGAAAGAGTCCAGCTAAAATAATTAAGGATATCGGAAATTAAAAACAGTTTAATTTGTTTAAAAGCAGCAGATCTAGAAGAAAATAGCGTCATAGTCCAGCTTAAGTGAGTTCAGTGATGGTTCATTTTTGTTGTAAATTTTTTTTATTAATTTAGTTTATTTATATATAGCAGCTCTGGAGAAAACAGTGATATCATCGTCCAACATCGTTTACTACATACAGCCTCAAGGTGGAGCTCCAGCAGTGTCATTCGTTTCAGGAGACACATTTCCTGAACTGATTCATAATGATTCATCACTACAGTTTAATTAATGGTAGACACAATCATCAAATTATTTGTTCTTGTGAATTTTAAATTTCTTAATTAATATGGAATTTTCTTTTCATTAAGTGGATATTAATAAAGACCATAGTATGTTGTATGTTTATGATGTAAATGTATGCCTCAGACATCACACATATGGATCGTTGGCTGAACGTCTAATGCATGTGGCACACAAAACTCAAGTGGTACTCACTGCAGTCGGATGACATTCAGCTCCACCTCTACGGACATCTAATGGGGTGGAGGGATAGAGTTATGAATATGCGTAGGGTTAGGGTGTGGTTAGATATTCTAGCTACACCCATTAAGCCCAAATTACATTTGCTCCTTCTCACTGGTTGTCTAGCTGGGAGGAGCATTTGTTCTGCAGTCAGCAGTTCTTTAACGGCCCACCTGGAAAAAAGCCATTGTGATGCCAAACACTCTTAGGCTTATCAGGATCAACTAAACCCTGGATTTTAAAAAGCATGTGAAGTTAGCGGCACCACTTTTGCAGTAAATGTTGGAGATTTTCCTTTGCCTCGTGTAAAAGTCTGTATTGCAATGTCTCAGTCAGAACCCAGGATAAATCAGGATAAATCAGGTTAAATTAGGTCAAGGGGTCTGTGAGGATGGAAAAGTACCTAACAAGCTCAGAGAGAAGATGTGTATGGGTAGTTGATAAGATGGTACTAAAAACATTAATTAAAAATAATGGATGGCACTAGAACACTGCAGGTGCAGAGAATCATGTGACCAAAGATATTCTTTAAAAATGGGTATGGCCAAAGATTTTTCCACCAATAGAAAAATGTCTCCGGGAAAGATGATGCAAATGGTAGTGAAATCTTGAGGTGAAGCAAGAAGAGAAAGATAGCTGATTTGCTACCTAGTGATAAGAAAAGGTATAAGACCTGAGGTTCTGACCATTGCAAATCAGATGAACAGCTGCATCTCACTTTGTTGCTTGTCAATAAAGTTAATTCTTCTGAAACCTGGAACTTCGACTCTTGATAGATTTCTTCGAGACCCGATTTGAGGACTTAGAATTTGGACTTAGAAGACTACAACATAATCAACGTTCTGGAATAAATAGTTTATTGGATGCACGCCAGTCTGTTATAGTAGGGACACCGTCTTTACATTGTTATGCCCCTTAACATGACGTAGATCAAAACTAAATTTGATTGGTTGCTTTAAAGGGATACTCCACTGTTTTTGGAAATAGGCTCATTTTACAACTCCCCCAGAGTTAAACAGTTGAGTTTTACCGTTTTCAAATCCATTCAGCCGATCTCTGGGTCTGGCGGTACCACTTTTAGCATAGCTTAGCATAGATCATTGAATCGGACAAGACCATTAGCATCTCTCTCAAAAAAATTACCAAAGAGTTTCGATATTTTTCCTATTTAAAACTTGACTCTTCTGTAGTTACATCGTGTACTAAGACCAACGGAAAATGAAAAGTTGCGATTTTCTAGGCTGATATGGCTAGGAACTATACTCTCATTCCTGCGTAATAATCAAGAATATTTGCTGCCGTACCATGAGTCCAGCAGGCGTAATGATATGACGCAGCGCCTGAAAATAGTTCCCAGCTCAGTAGACTATAGGGTCAGCTATTTTCAGGCGCTGCATCATATTATTATTCCAGTAGGCCTACTGATGTTTGGTAATTGTAGCACCATGGATCATTTGTAGGAGTCACGCGTCCTGAGTGAAGACAGCGAATGGTTAACTGAGGATTGTGTCTCTGTGTAGTGCCCCTGAAAGGGAGTATGTTTATCAGTAACCACTCAAAATGCGATGCTTCACAATCACAGCTTTAGTGAGAATCAATTTTGACAATAAATCAACACAACAAATGCATCAGCTCTTATTTAAACATATTTTCTCAAATCGATGCACTTCAAGTTTCACAGAGTAAGTAAACCTGAGTATGTTGCCTACTTGAGTGTATATCTTAAATGAAAGGATTTACACTTCCCTGTATTCACAAAATTGCATCTAATTTAAAACACACATAACGATATGTAATCACAGATTCATCTTTTAACCAAACAGAATAACTTTCAAATAACATTTATATTTAATCGTCTTACTCTTTTGCTGTACGGTTTGCGCATGCTTTTTAGCCAATAGCTTAATGTTGTATTTAAATCTGAATTTTAAATTTATACATTCATAAAACACACAATATTTAGCTGAATTTATTTATAAAGCATACTATACATTTGTGTGCAAATGTACGTTATATATACCTGAAAGGGAGTATGTTTATCAGTAACCACTCAAAATGCGATGCTTCACAATCACAGCTTTACCAGAGAATGTCTAATAAGGGGAGAAGTTCCACTCTCATTAAACTTCCGGCTTCTGAACTGGTTGCAGTTCCACTCTGGTTCCATATGAGGGCGCTCACGGGACGAGTGCAGAATGAATGGAGGTCTATGGAGCTATACCTCTCAAAATCCACTTTTCTCAGGATATAATTTTTTGTCTAGTAATTTGAATGTTGTATTCGAAAGGAGATGCAAAGAAATTACACATTGCTGGGTGTTAGATTTTTTAGAGTCACTTATTTGCTTTAAAAAGTCTTTTAAAATGTCAATGACGTCATATACATTGTACCACCAGAGATACTGCTTTACGGCAATCCTTCATTCACTTTGGTGCTTTTGCACTCTGCACTTTCTTTTCTCTCGAGGCATCGACAACACAGCTGACACAGGTAAACACACGTGCTAGAAGAGTTTTTGTTTTGTTGTTTTAAAAGAACACGCCAAAAATACACACATACACGATGCCATCAAGCGGTATCTCTGGTCGTAATCAGTCCTTCACTGACCAATCAGTGTTCATTAGGAGAATGCTAGCGTGTTATGGGCAACAACAACTCAACCTGTAAGAAATCGAAAGGACATAAGTACTCGTTCATTCAACTTTCGTCCTATAACTCATGTTGAACTTGCAAAACCTACAATCAGATCTGAGATTTCTCAATGGCAATCGGTTGAAAGAGACAAATTTAGCCGTCTAGCCCCATAGACTCCCATTCATTTTGCACTCATGGGCGATCGCCCCCAGTGGAACTCTGGTGGAACTACAACCAAAATTCTGTACAATAGGACTTAATAGGGAGTGGGCAGGCTCTGAGAATGAAGCAATTAGCAAATCGCGAGAGCTCCCTGATAACGAGAACACGCACGCAAACACGCGACCAATCAGATGCACCCATTTTAACAGCGTTAACATTTAGATTTTTAACATCACATGAATTTACTAAAGATATTAATTAATGCATATTAATTATATACTAAACATATTAATTAATTGTAAAGTATTTGACAATATATGAATATTTCATAATTATTTAAATTGATTACTCTTAGTATGAACTGAAAAGGTCCCATGAATTAAACCTCAGGAAAAACACATAACTCTTCAGCATATTACATGTGCTCGTGCTTCATCAGTTCTCAGTAGTTCTTCAGCAGTGAGATTAGTGTAGGGTGACCAAACGTCTCGAAAAATTCGGGACAGGCCCAAAATCTTAAGCTGCTGTTGTCCCGAATCCCGAATCTGGCCCTAATTGTCCCGATAATTATATTAAAGCAAAATCTTGAGTAGTTATTGTCTGATAAAACATTAAAAACTGTCTGTGGAGGTTGAGTCGTCCTGCAGCCAGCCCTCCCACTCCGAAAACCGTACCGACTTTCAGCCAATCTCATCTGGTCACCCTAGATTAGTGTCAGTATCTCGCCTAAACAGGTGTCTTCTGTAACCTGCTGTTAGTCATGTGCTCATCACACAAGAACTCATTCTATCTTTTTCCAGCACACAGGTTCATTTCTCCCTTTCATAAAAGCATAGATATTTTGTTGAGCTCGATTGTTGATGATGTCACAGTGATTGACAGTGGTGTTGGGCGTGTCTTATCGCATTATACTGAACTCTGCTGCTCATTCTCTCCATCAGGATAATCTCGCTGATCATTCTCTCCATCAGGATAATCTCGCTGATCATTCTCTCCATCAGGATAATCTCCATTCAACAGCGGTGACGTCTCTGGTTCATTCACTCGGTCTCCTGAGGAATCTGACAATAAAGAGACAAATCACAGAAATTAAAATAAGAGAAAGAAATGCTTTTGCTGCATTTACATCTACATATGGATGATGTCACAATCTCAAGAGTTTCTAAACATGTACACTAAACAAAAACAAATATAGCTAATATTTTTACAATATGAATAACTACACATTTTTTTCCCTTGAAAAACGTAAAGAATGTTAGGTTCTGTTCACACTTGTAGTTCGATTAGCTTGGTTCCTTTGGTCCGGACCAAAAAAAAAAAAAACACATT
The DNA here is from genome assembly GCF_964197995.2 of Scardinius erythrophthalmus. Taxonomy (NCBI): domain Eukaryota; kingdom Metazoa; phylum Chordata; class Actinopteri; order Cypriniformes; family Leuciscidae; genus Scardinius; species Scardinius erythrophthalmus. The sequence goes on from NC_138234.1 coordinate 14,232,456, forward strand.
TAGTCCTGATCCGCTTAGAGTTCACATTGACATTTTTAACACTGAACCTAAAGGCATAGGGATTTGTTCACAATCTGACTGGTTGGCTTTTATCACGTATATTTTGAGACAGAACTCACTAAACATCCAAACCAATGCTGTGTTCTGGGATAAACGTGTTTGTTGTGTGTCTGTAGCCAAAACTATGGCGGTATTTTGAACAAATTTGTAAAACAGGTGCAGCAATCCCTCCATCACACACACAAAAGAAGATCTGCCACGAGGAGACACGGTTCTGGTTTCCTGACGGGAAAAAAAACAGGTATGTTTGAGCATTCGTTCCTTTTTAGGGTCACATCATGTCCGGTTTTTGATTCGTTTACATGTCACTGGTCCATGTTGCGTTCATATAGTTTTGAAGTGCACCAGAGTTAGTTTGGAAGTGGACGAGACCCATCTTTTTAGTGGTCTCGATCTGCTTGTTTGGTTCGGATGGCAGCGTTCACAATCATTCAAATGAACCGCACTAACTACCGTAAAACTTCAAATAATAGCCGAGTCCCAAATAGACGCCTGTCTCTTTTACACGCCTGGTGTGGATACAGGTTTGGATAAATAAAGGCCGGTCTCTAATAGAGGCCAGGGGTCTCATTTATAAAACTGTGCGTAGGAACCTTACTAAAAGTGTACGTGCGCCCGAAAGCCAAAAATGGCGTACGCAAAATAATATTCGGATTTATAAAACCATTCGTACGCCAGAACCTGCGCAGAATTCACTTTATAAATCCCACTCAGCGGAAGATTGTGCGCACATGCGTCTCCTCCCCGAAATAACCATATATGGAGCTTACAACGCCTAGTTTTACTATGCAGATCCTCATCTGCATATCATTTGCATATGATTATTCATCCACGTGATAACGTTTAAAGGTACAAGACACATTACATGAATAAAAATCAAGTAGTTGCCTATATCTTGCCTTGTTTTTGAATACATAAATCAAATAGTGTAAAACACATTTCAGAGAAAGTTTTTCTCAATCTTTTCCAGTGGCCGAACTGTATTTTTAATACTTTTAATGGAAACAGATAGTCCTTGGGCATTATTTGCACGAAACTATTTTCTCAGACAATCTGGAATTATCATGATAAGCAGTTATCTCTGTGGTTAAAACATTAAAACAAAGCATGCCAGAGGAAATGTGTTCAAAAACACCGCATTAACAACAAATATTTCTATTGACTGAATTTGAATATAAAAATGTTGCAACTTCTCAGTAATGATTTCATGTTTAAGTGCTTAACTCCATTAGTTTAAATCATTATTTTATTTATTTAAACTGTTATTTGCGTCAGTTTCACTAAACGGCCCAACGCGCTCGCTGGCGCGGACATTTAAGAAGGGATGGATATTTGCTTCAAGTGACAGGCTTGGTGAGTGAAATTATATCTGTATTATCTTTCTGTATATGTTAAATTTTCTTTAGATTGTCTGTCTAAAAGTGACCAAAAAGACACTTAACTCCAGCTCACCATCGGTGTCGCCAATTCCCTTTGTCTCCAAAATGTGCGTACGCACGGCTCAAAGTTTGCTTAAAGGTGCGCACATTCTCCCGTCAAGTTTGTTTTTTATAGATCACAACCTTTGCGTGGGAACTGGCGTACGTACGTTTCCAGCCCCGTTTTGTGCGTACGCACGCTTTATAAATGAGACCCCTGGTCTGTTTTTTTTAGTTTCAGGTTGTATTTAATCTTCTAAAACCCGTCAGATCGTCTGTTTAAGCCAGTTCTATGGAGCAGATTGTGCACGCAAGAGAGCCCTGCGCATCTGGGCAGGAGCTGTTAGCGCAAGCAAAGCAGGCAGAGAGAGTTAGCGAGCGTCAACTCGAGGTATCGCACACCGGACGCGCACTTTGTCAGTTTATGGCCAGCAATATTGTTATGTTTTAAGGACATTATGGAATTAAGATCATGTCTGTACTATGTTAATGATTGTACTGTATACTTAAATAAAATTGTTGCTTAGACTGCATTCTGAATTCACTTTATCTCAGAGCGTCCGTTAAAGCAGGGCTATGCAGTTTCGGGAATTTCTTTGCTGTATTCTCGCTTTTTGCTCGCAGGTTTCTCTATAGAGCTCCCCCTACAGCTTCGGAATAAAATAATTTTAGCAGATTTTTTTGCCGTAAAGCAATTTGTTACATGGCGAGACCTGATATCACGCGGTACTTCCTGGCGCTGCAGTCGGCGGCCCGCCGGCTCAAAGTTGCAAGGGTGTTTTTTCCACTCACAGGCAATAGGGGAGTGAGAGACAACCACCATTCAACCCGAAATAATGTAATATAACCATTCCAATGACTCCGAAGCTGTTCAGTTAAGGTAAAAAACCTGCATAGTTCACCTTTAACTGAATGAATTGAGAATCACCTGAAAATCCGATAACATCAGCAATTTTCATTCAACCAGCTGATTTTTGTAAATGAATGTAAAACTAAATGTATATTGCAGCACAGGGTAAAGTCTCAACACTAAATTAAAGACCTGTCTCAGATACAATCCGGTGCAGTTCGGCAATGTGGGAAAATAAAAGCCTGGGCTATTATTTGAAGTTTTACGTGACTAGTGATTCGCACTGCTCACATAATCTGGAACGGGAAAGCACTGTTGGAAAACTGCTGAGGACTGTTTTTTAATAAATGTTCTACTCACCAGTGACCGTCACATTGAATATTCTGAATGTGGTCTGTTCTGTGTTGATGATATGAAGTTCATAATATCCAGAGTCTGTAGGTCTGATGTCTGTGATTTTCAGAGATCCAGTCGTCTTCTGTAGTTTCAGTCTGTCTCTGAATCTCTCATTAATAATATCAGTTATTTTTGAATCAGCTTTAACAGGAAGACGGCTTTCAGCTCCAAACGTCGATGAAATAGATTTTCTTTTCTCTCAATTTTAGTAATTTACTACAGCCATTCAACATCACAGTATACCTGAAAGCTATACGTTTTCAAATGTATTAGACTTTAAAAAAATTATTGGAAATTACGGATGCTACATTAATTGCGTTAAATATGTATACTGTGCAACTGAAAAAAAATCGTGTTAATTTTTACAACACTACTATATTTTTATTGTTCGATGAGAAGACACACTGTTTGTACTCTTTAATAGAATTTATGTGACAAGGCTTCAACTGAACATGCAAATATGCATAAAAAACTTGTATCACTCCCGCAAAACACATTTTTGTGGCTTCCAAAGAATTTGCAAGTTTAAAAGTATGATAATTATATTAAACTTTTTACCAGAGCAAAGTCATATTTTTTGATTTTATGGTTAATTTAAGTTAAGTTTAAGTTAAGAATAAAGTCATAATGAACATAAAGCAGTCAGATAGCAGAGCAGAAGATGAATTCACAAATCATAAAGCAGAATGTGCTGTGTAGTATTTAAACGTTTAGGCCATGGAATGATTTAAAGATTTATTAAAATAAATCATTTCACAAACTACAAACTATATTTTATAGGGCTGGGCATTTCATGATTTGATTCAGTTCACTTTAATTATTTCACTTTTTCACAATATTTCATGTAGTACAGCATGTCAATGTTTATTAAGGAAAATATCTAAATAATGATGTCTCTCTTGGTAAAGACTTTTATTTTTTTAGATTTAATAATCAACAGTCAAATACCAAAGTTGTAAATAAACATTTTAAATTTGAAACATTTTTATATATTTTCTTTTAATAAAATAAGCTCCTTCTGTTACTTCAATTTGTTAAAAATAAACATTTAAAAAGTGGCGTCAAAGTTCTGTTTTCATTACAGATTTATTCAAATATACAGACACATTACCATGGTAGTCAAGTAAAAATATGGCCTAATGAATTTTTATTATACTGCAAAATGTTCCTCTCTAGATTTATTTTTATTTACAGCCACTCAGTATCATAATGTGAGTAAGGCGATGTAAGCATTTTCAGACATCTTAGTGTGGATAAGCAACATTTGGAAAAAGCTTGAAAACACTAGTAATGTAGCCTAAAAGAAATGAAGAAACTGGGGAATCGCTATTGTCAAACCAGCCCTAATCTTTGACTATCTATGATTCCTGATCATGCCTTTTCTTGTTATGTGACTTGATTCTCCTCAAAATGTCCCTAATTTACTGTATTCATGCAATATTACAACTTTAATCTCCTAATTGTATGTTCACATAACATTATGAATGCAATGTGGCCCTGTACTTACAAGCAATCTACAAGTAATTCAAGTTTGAGCACTTTGAAAAAGCTTTAGTTTCAGATCACCCAAACTGATTACTAGTGCATGATTACTAAAACATTGGAAGAGTATGGTTCTTCTGCCGCTGAAGTGAATGGTTCTGATGTTACCAATAGTGAGATCTCCAGTTAGTTTATCCAGCCTCAGATCACCCAAACTGATTACTAGTGCATGATTACTAAAACATTGGAAGAGTTGATTTACCATTGACAGTAAGACTGTATATGGTTCTTCTGCCGCTGCTGATCTTTAGTTTATGGAGCCCAGAGTGAATGGTTCTGATGTTACCAATAGTGAGATCTCCAGTTAGTTTATCCAGCCTCAGATCACACTCAAAAAATGAACGAGGAAGGTTGTGCACTTTACATAATATATTTATATTTAGTTTACTTATAATAATTGTGTTTGTTGACTTGAAATGTTTAAATAAGGTAATTATGTCTCAACTTAACAGTACAAAATCCTAATGTTGTCTAAACACAAACCATTTATGTTAAGTAAACAATTCTTACATCCAGAGCGTGGCAGTATAGTGCGACGCCAACTGCCATTTTGCCCTAACTTAATTTCATTGTGTTCAATCTGCTTAAATATATGTACAATTTAAGTTTACTTAATCCGTTTGTGTTGGATTACATGAATGATTTGTGTTGCATTAACTGAAACTGGGCGGTGTTTGTTAGTTCCCAGAATGCTTTGCATTTGGTTGAATTAAGAGAGAATTAATGTTAAAATTAAGTGTTATTTTATGTGTGTTTTTGTTTTTGAGAAAAGGGGAAAACTTGATTTGTGTAATTGCGTTTAATGTTCAATTACATTGGTATTATTAGAACCATTTAAATTACAGTGGGTTGCCATTGTGGAGAAGAGTGGAGCATTTTGTATGGCTGTGGACTGATTCAGTCACTCTCAACTGCTTTGGTAGCCTGGGAAAACCCAGACTACTTCCGGCAAATTTTTGTTCTCTCTCCAGGATAGATTCTCTCTACACTCAGTTTCAACTGAGAAGGGGTTTTAACCAGGCTACTGCTTTGGTTGAGGGAGCATGTAAATCTTAGCATTTAAGATGCTAATATGTGCTACTGCTAGCAAATACTTAGCTATAGTCTATCAATTTGATTATGTATCACTAAAATAAATAAAATATTAATGGATGAATGAATATAAAAGATACCTGAATCATGTCAGGAAGCCAATTCACTTTGAGACTACTTAAAATGGGTCACTTAAAATGACTTAATTTCATTATGTTGAAGAACATGAACAAATTATGTTTGTTTAACGTAACCCAGTTATGTGTGACCTGTTGACATAAAGTTAATTAAAGCTAACATATCATTTTTTGAGTGCAGCACCTGCCACTCTCCTTCTGGTCCCTCTATTGATTTCAGCAAAGAGACTTCAGCTTCATAGCGCCACTGTATATCAGTACCCTGTATTTCAGTGAAAGATTCTACCTCTGTCACGGTCTCTGCTTCGTCAGCTACACAGAAACAGAGAAAAGAAATGTGTTCATGAGTATGCAGGTGAACAATTATATTTACAACAATTATAATCATACAAATAATTATACATTCATACCAACCACACCATAAAGTCCATATGACTCTACTATATTCCAAGTCTGAGTGAGGAACAGACTGAAAAATTACTGGTAATGCCACACATCTCAAATCTCATTCTCTGTTCTGCACACTCACAGTTCTTCATTGCTCAAATGTTTGTGAAATGTTATGAAACACATGTTTGTTAATGTTCTGCTTCTTTTGCAGACATGGTTGATTGTCTAAACTTTAACATTTCCTTTAACATAAACTGAAGTTTACTTTTTCCTTTTTTTTTATTCATCAGCTCCAACGTGCCATAGGCTACCATATGCCTCCTGATGTTTGTTTGACACCCTCTCATAACATGTTGCGCCAAGAAATAAATAGGCCTACGTAGGGGCGTAGCCATCATTTCAAAAGTGAGGGGGACAGAATGTCAAGCGTTAGCCTACCAGTTGTTGTTGGTGGGGGTAAATCTACTCCCCCGCGTAATCTACTCCCATGGGCCTACGGAGCTATTCAAAAATGAACAAACGGTTAAAAGGAAAGGTAAACTTTCAGTTTAGCATTTTTTGTTTCCCCCAACATTTGTTTTATTAATTTAATTAATATTTATCTCCTCGCACTAATTCATTATAAATATAATTATTTACATGCATTCAATTATATATTTGTATGCAGGAATATGTGGATTTATTTATTTATTTGCACATTTATTTATTTATATTTATTAAAGGTATTAAACTATATATTTGTATGCAGGACTATGTGGATTTATGTATTCATTTGCACATGTATTTTTTTTTGTAGAGTTTTGTGGATTTATTCATTTATTTGCGTATTTATACGTTTTTTCCAGGTTGCAAATATTATTCACGCCAAGAAAAAAAATGTATTTTAGAAACTGTTCACTGAGACAGGGGAACCAAAAAATGGTTCTTCTAATCATCGTGCAACCCCACTTTTGGAACCTTTATTTTTAATAGTGTAGCCTAAAGACTCAAGAGCATATAGTTTCATAGTTTGTTTAATGTATACATTTTATGTAGTCTACTTATTCCATTTATGTACAATATTCCTCCTCCAAAACGTTTATCTTAAGCGGTTAGAACAACATGCCATGACATCCGCTAGGCAACCAATGGGAACGCCTATAGAGACCCTATACATTTGACGACATGCAACAACCAGCAACAAGGTGATCGCTTGTGATGTGAACGGGCGATTTTACTGCGTGTTTAAAGTGGTTGACATACAGCCAAGGAATATGTTTAATGCTGTTATTTTGTTCTTTGTGTGCTTGTGGCGTCTGATTGGTAAGTTATTAGTGTTTTTAATTATGAAGTCTATAAATAAACACTTCGCGTTACGTTCGTTTTCATTAAAATGTTCTCAATTTCTTAACTCTTTAATATCTTTACGAACGTAATTTATTTGTTTTGTGACATGCTGTGAATTTTAGTGGAAAGAATTCCAAAACAAAATTTGATATTTAGTTTTAAATCAGTCTTATGCAAAAATAATTGTTGTAGTTTCACTTCTGTTTGCACACGAAAGTGAGTGCTGGAGAAACATCACCTGACATTGAACTCCTGAACTTTTATTGCTATTCTTTAAAAGTTTACTGCAATTCATTAAACATTTACTAAAGAAAATGTCTAACAAATCACTGATAACTGTAAGTCTGCTCATTAATAACAAACATCATGTCTGTACAAAATATGTTCTTTTTTTCTGTAGGCATGACAGAATCAGTGAAGTCAGTGTCAGTGATGGAGGGAGATTCTGTCACTCTAAACACTGATGTTACTGAAAGACAGAATTATGTGTTGATACAGTGGACGTTCGGAAGCACTCGAATCGCTGAAGTCGACAGAGAATCAAACTATACGTATGATGAGAGATTCAGAGACAGACTGAATCTGGATCAAACCGGATCTCTGACCATCACAAACACCAGTACCTCAGACTCTGGACTTTATCAACTAACAATTGTCAGCAAAGAAACCAAATACAAGAGTTTCAATCTCACAGTCTATGGTTAGTAGAGAATAATAGTAATATATTTCTTTTCTTTTAACTATTCCATCATTTTATGATGTCTCAATGGCTTTAGTTCCATTTAAAATATGGATTTATAAATTAAGATCAGAATCAGTGACACTGATCACTGACATCACAGTTATCTATCATTATCAGTGACTCCACAATATTTTCATCACCAGAAAGATCATCAAGCTCAAATTGTGTGTCGTCCAGCTGTGCTGTGAACAATTCAACCGTCAACAAGACTGAGGATGACAACATTACTGAACTCTATCAGCCAAGTTCAGGTACATCACTCACTCTTACTCTGTTAATGTTTTCAGTCAGTGCGATAATAGTTCCTATAAAGCTTTAACAGATTATGTCAGAACAGAAACACTCGTGCAGTTGTGACCAAACATATTCAAATTATGTTGTTTCTAAACCATCAACCACATAAACCAATTAAAATTGCAAAATTTTTATTTGCAATGCATTTATGCATTTGAAGGATGCTTTAATCCAAAGCGACTTACATTGTATTCAAGGTTTACGTTTGATCACCACATGCATTCATAGAAAGATTGAACTATCTGTGCACACAAGTGCATTTGAAGACTTCAGAAAGCCTCTAAGTGCCATCTGAAATTTTCTTCTAGAATGATCATTTTTATTAAGCTTGTATGTTTATGTTCAGTTATTTCACTTTAATGGCAATTAAAACAACCTATTAGTTCATTCAAGTGAAATTACTGAACCTAAATATACAAGCTTGATAAAAATGGCAATTTTAAAAGAAAATTGCAGATAGCAATTCGAGGCTTTTGCTTCTGAATTCTTCATTTGCTGTTTTTTCTTTTGTGATTTAACTGGAACAGAGAATAGACCGCAGAAGAGCGACAGAGACGTGAAGTAGGTGTGTGTGTGTGTGTGTGTGTGTGTGTGTGTGTGTGTGTGTGTGTGTGTGTGTGTGTGTGTGTGTATATGTGAGAGAGAGAGTGGGCTCTTGCATTAGAAAACATTAGTGCAAAAAAAGATAATCACAGGTTTCCAGAAGAGCTGAGGTTAAACAAGGGGCTGAAGCTCTTAGAAGACTCTAGAATTATATTAGATTCATTATTTTACACAATACTAGCAAAAAAAGAAGTGAAAAAAGGAACTACTGTAAATGCACAATTCTGATTCCATGTTTTTCTTCTTTTTTTTTTTTCAGGCCACATCCACTGTTGTAGTTTCACTGAAGCTGTGATCCGATTGGTCGTCTCTGCTCTGGTGGGCGTGGCTACTGTTGCTGTGCTGGTTTATGACATCAGATCTACAAGAAGTGAGCTGATCAGGAAGAAGAGACCAGACATCTGTGACTACGTTTACATGCAGCCAATAACCCGTTCAAAACCGGGATATTAGCAATAACCCGGTCGCGCACGGCCATGTAAACACCGGCAAAAACCCAGATAATATTCATATCCCGTTTTTTAAAAACCCGGATATTATCCCTGGGGTACCCCTTTTCTAACCCGAATATTTGGTCATGTAAACGCGTATCGGCATATCCCCATCAAAAGGAACATTGATTTGTGTTCTGCGCATGTTCTATTCGCAAGGAATCTTGGTATTTTGAGTAGAGACGGCGCATACAGAAACCCGCGTGCAGTATACCGGAAGTAAACAAGAAGTAGAGGTTAACATGGCGAGACGCAGCACAGCAACACACTTTTGGAGCGAGAAGGAAAGCGCAAACAAAGGCGATCGCTATCTGCCCCTAACTATTCATTATCCGGGTGCTGCTGCTGTTGTTGTTGTCTTTGGATACAGAAAGAAGAATCGGAAATGACGCATATTGCGTCTTAAGGCCTATTTATACTTCTGCGTCGAACTGCCGCCGTAGCTACGTCGTAGGCTGTGTGTAGCGCGCGTACCCTTCGGTGTACCCTGACGTGCACCTCTCCAAAAATGTAACAACGCGTCAATTCTACGCGGACACAAGCGCTGTGATTGGTCTGCCAGAACCCCTCCCTCGGGGTTTCACACGCTCCCTAGGTGCGCGTCAATGCGGACAACGACACAGAAGTATAAATTAAAACCAACACGTTGCCTACGGCGTATAGGCTCCGGCGTAGGTCCGACGCAGAAGTATAATGAGGCCTTTAAGGTTGTCCGTACGTCCTGACGCTAACCGTGCGTCGCCGTTTACATCGGGATATTCCCAACTGATTACAAATTCCATGTATACAGGAGTAACTCTCTCTGCTCACGCATGTAAACGGGTTATTCCGAATGTTTCAGAAACCCAAATAGTGACCCTAACCCGACCATAACCCGGTTATTGGCTGCATGTAAACGTAGTCACTGTCAGACCTCTGGAGTCAAATCAGACCAACAGTGTGAACTGAGCAGAAGGTTTAGTTCCAGATATGTTTGCTGAAGTTTACTTTTATAATCATGATTTCCTATTGCACAGCTGTTTATTAATAGATTGTTTTTCATCCATTGTACATTTATGATTGTATTTTCACAAAATATATATATTTTTTTATTGATCTATTAAATTAAATGCATGACTAACAAAATAATAATTAGCACCACATTTTATGCATTAGCATGATCTCATAAGCTTTGTTGAAATTACTCTAGGTGAATGTTTTTGGTGACTTTTAATAAAGATTTAGTATTACAACTACATCTGTACAGCTGTGGTTTAATCTGATAAATGGACAAACTGTTTGTGAAGGAAGTTTATATGGACAGACCCGATCGTTCCCTCGATTTTGACCGAGGGAGCGAGTCTACTTCATACACTCTCAGAAAAAAAGGTACAAAAGCTGTCACTGAGGCAGTACCTTTTCAAAAGGTACACCTTTGTACCTAAAGAGTGCATATAAGTCCCTCAAAGGTACATATTGGTACTGTTGTAAAGTTTTTCTTTCTTCAAAGCAGAGACCAGGAGACTTGAGATGGATCTTATAAGCAGAAGAGATTTATTCTTCCAAGTAGTCTGTAGTTCATCATCATCATCAAGACCAACTCAATACAGTTGCCTTGCAAATTTATAGACATTTAGGGGGAGGGATTTACATTGAGGTTGAACAAAGCATGCAAATTAGGTATACAGGTTAAGGAACCTGCCCCAGACCCCAGCGTGTTACCCATCCTAATTCAATCAGCTGTTTTACGGTGTGTACTTCGCTCTTAACACCTTTTACCTATTTATTTATTATTCTCAGGTAAGGTAAAGAAAGTCAAATCTGACCTAAACCGTAAGCATTCAAAAGGTACTTACAATTTGGTCAGAAGACTCCTCTGTGGTATCTTCTCATTAAAAGTCTTCCAGCATCATAAATCTCAGTAGGCAGATTTTGTAATCAATTAAATTTATTTTAATTGGTTATTTTTCTTTTTATAATAAACAAAAATATAAAGGCAAATAAAACTTCATCGTTTAAAGGAGAACTCCGGTCAATTTTAACATTGAGCTCATTTTTTTGTACATTTGGAGTGCTGTCAATACAGAGAACAACGACAAAAATCGGTGTTGCCTACACCGAGTTATTCTGTTTTTAAAATTTGCACCCTGTTGACTTCAATGGGGCAAGTAGTAAGCCTGCTTTTTAGCCTCTTAACATCCTTTAAGTGTCATTACAAGTGCACAGAAAATGTGAGTGATTCCTTCCGAGTGAACACGGGTGGATCTGACTGCAGTAGATGTTAGAGATATTAATAAAAATGAAGTTAATTCAGCCAGCGCTCATACCTTTGTTTACATCCTGTTTTCGGTGGAAGGCCATAGTAATCGATTGTCGAGTTCATCATAGGTAACTAAGCAACAGTGGAGACTCAGACTGTCAGCCCAGCCGATGACGGTGCTGTGTGGTGTTCTGAGAATATCAGATCTGATGGATAGTTCATCCGAATCAGATGTTGAACACACAGAGGAACTTGACAATCGATTACTATGGCCTTCCACCGAAAACAGGATGTAAACAAAGGTCCTTGAACAACAGTAAACTCAGCTAAGATGGCTGAGTTCATTTAAAGTTCTAGGAGTCTTCTAGCGCACACACATAATCACACTTTTCTGCTCCTCTTAACATGGGTTGGCACAGTCAGATATACATACAAAACAAATTACTGCACATCTATGCCATAACAATCTTTGCCATCTAAGCCATCTTTTACAAACAGAATAAATAACAACAATGAATGCAATGCATTATATCCAATACATTGGCTAAATATGTGTAACAATAAAGGCATCTATAATAAACAGGGAGGCAGGTAATTGCATTTTCTTGATATTATACAACACAGCATAACAGTCTATTGCATTGCAAATTGCATTGTGCTAATCCCATCAGTCTGAGTGATACTGGGACTCAAAGAGCCATTAAAGACAATAAGGAGAAAGTCAATCAACCTAACTATTCAACGTCTGGGCTCAGAAAGGTGAGAATCTCAGTGATCTGATTCATTTAAAACACAATAGAGAAAACAGGTCTGGCAGGAAAGGAGACTCTTGATACCATTATCCTAACCTAACCTTAAAATGCTAACTTCAATATACTCAACTTTTACTGTTGCAAACTAAATTAAACATTTAATAAAATATGTAATCCAACAGTACAAAACGTGTACATATTAGTACCTAAATGGTATTAGAACCCTTTTGAGGGGTACTGTCCCAGTGACAGCTTTTGTACCTTTTTTCCTGAGAGTGTATGTACACTTCAGGCACCTATATGTCCCACAATGCAGTACGATTGTCACCACCACAACAAACAACTCTATGATATATTAATTATATATATGTTTTAATTTAAAACAACCCACACACACCTATATACATTTGGATGCAGCGTTAAACAAATAAAAAAAAATAATAATAAAATAAACTCTTAAGCTGATTCCAAGTGATCAAGTACTGGGCACTCGTGCATCATGACGTAGGCCTACATCCGAGTGAACGAGACGGAGGGAGTAGCGAGTGAAGGCAATAGGTGTGTTCGAAACTGCATAGCCTACTTCCCTAGCAGAGCTGCCAACTTTCAAGCATCCACCGAGACTCACACAATTGACACTTTTCACACGCTCTCACGGCACACATATTTCGTAATAAAAATAAATAATATCGTTAAGGATAAAACGGTGGGTCATATTAGTAGGGTTAAATAAATATAAGAACTTAAATCAACCCTAAATGTATTCACAAAATAAATGGGCAGCAGTTTCTTCAAAAAGACCACAAAATGAGCAAGTTAATCAATATCAATATATTTACAGATAGATGAATTAAACGTGTCGTTCAAATCTTTTAAGTTGTTGCGCTTGTGATAACGTGTCGTAGGTCACATGATAACGTCAACATGGCAGATGTCCGGTTCGCATTCATACTTAACAAGATCGGGCTATAAAGTACCTACTCTTTTAGCGCTCGTTAAGTAGCCTACTTAGGTTATTGAAATTAAGTACCTATGCGGTTTCGAACGCAGCCCATGACAATTTTAGACTGGAACGCAGCCAGAGTGTTAAATGGGACGTCTAGCTTATGGAGGACTTCTTGTCACCTAGCAACTGTGACACTGACAGCTACCGTTGATGAATGACAGTAACATTTGTACTAGACTTTTTAAAAAGTTATATGTCTGAAAACAAAACAAGGATTCACGAACTGTCTAATTATGTTCACCATGGTGCATTTAAGAGTATAATTATGTATAATCACATCTTTGTAACTCAACATTTGAACCGCTTTAAAGGTTTTGTTTTATTTTTACATTTCATTAGATATTTGAGTAAGATTTAAAAGTGTAATTCAGCAATTTCTCTCAGAAAAAATCCTGTCTTCACTGGCACTCATTGAACCCTGGGACAGGTAAGCCGCCAAGGATCCGTCTGATGTATCCTTCAGCTGTGTCCCATGTAAAGGCTGCATCCTCCAAAGGCCATATTTGAAGGTCGATTGCGTCACTGCGGCACGATGAAGGCTGTCCCAATTAAATTCTGCATCCTTCGAAGGCATAGACAGTAAAAGAACTGGACACAGCGACCCCATTGGATTCAAAGGAGAGAAGTGAAGTCAATTAGAAGCACTCACTTCCCGATGGTCGAGCGTACTGCGCAGACTCAAACTGAGCTTGACGACGTAGATGTGACGTGAGCAACCCGTCTGTCTTCTAGTAGCTGTGCCAAGAGAAATCTGAATCATTCCCTTCCGAAACTTGCAGAGACGAAGAGTGTGAGTAGGAGGTGTCCATGAGCTAGAAGCAGGATAAACTTTTGCTAAGTATTCCGATAAATTATTTTAAGTCATTTTGCCTCCACGTTCCCCGATTTCCCGTGAGCTTTTCCTCCTGTCTATACGGTAATTTCTCTACTGTGCGACAGAGATTCGTGTGGTTATGATGCAATCGTTAGCCTATTTTTACAAAAACTGCTTCTACGGGGCCGTAACGTAAGATACAAGGTAATGGAACCTTTTATACATTTTCGTGTTTCTTTAGAAATAAATAATGGACAAATGGAGTCTTTAAACGCCTCAGATGTAAAGTTATTCGCTGTCAAAGTGACACCAAAATGAACGGGAGTCAATGGAATGCTAACAGCAGGTGATGGTCTGCTAATCAATGGCGGCGCCCAGGGAAGCTTCCGTTTTTTCTGAAACACTGCCCCCTTGTTCGAAGGCCGCATTCGAAGGCCGGTTGCGTCATCGCAACGCGATGAAGGCTACCCTGATTCAAAAGCGATGCCAAATGCAACCTTCGTTTCCCCGTCAAATGAAGGATACATGAAAGGATCCTAAGCAGCGTATCCGCGCGCCGGTGCTGACAGCATTTTTTATTTAATTTTAAAGGCGACCAAGACTAGAGTTCGGTGGTGGACATCAAATTCACATGTAAGTATTATCTTTTCATTTACTCAAATAGCTAGCGAAACCAGAGTTAAAGTTTCTTATAAACTTCATCTTAACTCCTTCGCCATCATTGCGTGGCTTCATTTGTCAGGTAGTTTGAGGCAAAAATTGTGCTATAGTTTAACGACCTATTTGCAATATTTGCACTAGTCTATCTCACTTGTGTATTATAAGAAATATCACTCACCCTAAAGCCCACAAAAATAAGAAAAGCTGTAGATAAGGCAATGGGGTTTCACTTTTATATGTTTTAAGTGCTGTCATGAAAGCAAAGGTTTTAACCAAATTTGAGTTTACAGAAATATGATTTCTGAAGTATTTTGTATGCATGTCTTGATGTGTCATATTTTGCAGTGTTAACAATGCACTTAATATTGCACCCCTGTGTAAAACATTTTCTGCTTTTTTAGAGCAATTCAGGAGAAAAAAAAGAAAATTAATACACACATCTTTGCTGAAATATATTGTGCTGTTGTTGTTAACAAGCCATGGTTAATTTGCTCTGCCTTAGGATTGCAAGTGTCCTGGGACAGGTGAGGGTGTGAGTGGGAAACCCACTGATGAAACTTGGCCCTGGTTTGTCCTCATGGATAAGATGTTGGGACAGAGGCATTGCACCAACCCCCCTGTCGTCATCGCCAATATCCCTGAGGACACACCAGGGCCGAGTTCAGCAGTGGGTGCCCACAGTGAGGAGGAGCCAGGGGCAGCTTCAGCAGGAGCACGAAGGCGGCGAGACAAAGGGCAACTAGAGAGGGAGGCAGAGGGAAGGAGAGTAGGGAGAGGATGGACAGGCTGTTTTCTCTTCTTGAGAGAATAATTGAAATATACTGTATATTTTTTAAAAGAAAAATTATGTAAATTTATTTTTATGCAACTTTAATTGTGTAAATAAAAGAGAATGAATTGTTCTGGACATTGTTTATTTTTGTAATGACAGTAATACTTTCTGCATGAAACAAATTCTATACCTTTTTATTTTTTCAAATAAAATTGGTAAATGAAAATCATTTGTTCTTTAGGCTATATTAAAGTACTTTTTCCAACTATTTACAAAATACGTTAAACATATCAAAATCAACATAAACATTTAATTTTACAATACATAAAATAAGAAAAAAATTATGTAGACTATTGAGCTGAGCTGCTGGACCGGGATAGAGATGCTGGTGGGACATCATCTGGGATGGTCTCCAGAGTGTTTAAGTGCATATTTCCACTAAATATGCAGTTCCGAAAATTAAAGTAACTAAATGTAGGCTTATATTGTCACAATATTAACAAATTGTTGCCAACTACAGCAGTGTCCCATATCAAAGGGCGCATCTGAAGCGCTCGGACCGGTCTAGCCTACGAAGGATTGTTCTTGTCGCCTGGCAACCGTGACAGCTGCAGATGACGAGCGCGAGAAATACTGGACTTTTTATATTAAATTGGGTTTTGTATTCAAACAGGGCTAAACCGAAAATACATGATCCGGCAGCGCCGGGGCACACCATGACCTCCAGTAAAATATAAAACATAAAAATGACAATAGCCAATTCTGGCTCCATAGCTGTTTACTCAGTTATCAAAATGAATGATCAGGATAGCAGCTGTCCTCTCGCACCGTTGCTTGGCGCCAGGAGCGGTGATCGGGAACACCTGGTTGCACAATTAGGAAATCCTAGGAAGGCTACATGGTGCGTCCTTCAGAGGACGCATAGGCTGCATCCTTGAAGTCTGCGTCCTTCGAAGGATGCAGCCTTCAACATTGGGACACAGCTGAAGGGTGCATTTGGCGTCACTTTTGAATCAGGGAAGCCTTCGTCGCGGCGCGATGACGCAACCGGCCTTCGAATACGGCCTTCGAAGGATGGAGAATTGAATTGGGACAGCCTTCATCGAGCCGCGGTGACGCATCCGGCCTTCAAATGCGACCTTCGAAGGACGCAGCCTTCACTTTGGGACACAGCTTACGACCTCAGAGGGTACCAGCTAACCACGCCCTTGCCTGCAGAGAGATACGTCTCAGATGCACGCCCCCTCTCCACTGGGCTCTGCCTACTTTTCCAGCATTTTTTCAAATATTGCCAGTGGGTGGAGTCAGGCTCTGACCAGGGGTTTAGTTACCCTTTAATTCCCTTAACAAGACACAGAAACAAGAATTGAGGAACGACGACAAAGAGATGGAAAGAGATTAACTAGACATACAAACAAAATGAAAAAAATAAGACAAGACTGAGATATTGGGACTTTAAAAAGACAAGCAAGAAAATGATAGACAGATAAAATACAGACAATGGGCCTCATTCACCAATATCTTCCTAAGAATTGTATTAACTTTGTACTTAATAAACTTCCTACATGTTGTTAACTCATGTAGCAATGTAAAAAAAGTTTAAAGCCTCATTTATTTCATCATGTTTTGATTTCTTTTGATGTTTGCCAATTGTGTCCCACCATTAGAGCATTTCCTTATCTGGACATTTAATTCCAATGTACTCTTTCTTGAGTGTACACAAGGTAGGCTCAACTTTTTTGCTCCATAAAGCAAACAATACGTCACTGTTATCAGAATTTTTCCCTTCCATCCCTGAGGAGATCTGAATATTCACGATATTTACAAATTATACAGTAATGGGACTATTAAAGCTATTCAAAACCTTCTCAATTCAGTTTCATTCAATACATGCAATGGAGACTTTTCCTATCATTCCATTAAACAATGAAAACAGACTTACCCGTTGGTCAGAAGGTCAGCTTTAATCCATTCACAAAATCAACTATGAAAAAATGTCCTCATTCTGATGACCGATCAAAGTAAATTTCAGAAAACTCACTGCAAGGGATCACGGGTTTCGGCTCCATCTGTAAGGGTGGAATTCCTGCAGTGGTTCAAGCTGCAAGAACTGCCAAATGACTAAAGAACGTTATTAGCAAGATGGTATAAAAACTGCACATTTCTCGTCTATACCACCCACTGCCACTTATACCAACAATGGAAATGAATGCAGCTACAATAGCTTAATATTTGTGGGAGAGCGTTGCTATAGAGAGTGACGATATTGTATTGCAATATGTAGCACTTCAAAGTCAATACGAAATCAAAACTAGTTAGCACATTAGTTGTAATTGAAAAGGTATGGTTATGGTTATGGTTACACTTAAAATAGTTACAAAATAGATGTATGAGATGATAACTTAAACCGTTAATCTTACCCAGCATGTAAAAGAGAGAGAGAGAGAGAGAGAGAGAGAGAGAGAGAGAGAGAGAGAGAGAGAGAGAGAGAAAGAAAAGAGGCAAAAGGAGAGAGCCCCAAGAATAAGAAGAGAGCCCCCAAGAAAGGGACCCAGAGAAGAAGAGAGCCAGAGCATCAAATAGACAGAGCAACAGTTACAATCTTCTTTTATCCTTTCCTTGACCATGTAAAACCCAACTGTGAGACATTCAAACTGACCAATCAGGTAATTACACTTCCGCCACTGTACTAAAGATGTGACAATTCATCAACCCCCAAAGTACAAACATTTGGCCTGCAGGCCTAGATCACTATCGGCTCCTCTGTGCCTTAGGAACTCCAAATGGTCATTGTGGTAGGAAGAGGGAGTAGAAAAACAGTCAAGCAAATATCTTTGTTCATTTAAAATATGAACGATGACCTAATGAATGGAGTTAATTTAAAATATCTTAGATTATTTTCAATTCTACACCTTTCATAACACCCAAGGTCACCTCACAAGTAATATACAGGTCACTGCATAAGACAATACACACAACAAACAAGCCATATATACAGATAAAGTGCATTAAAGACTCAATACAACATGTTATAAAAAAGCTTGTATAAAAAAGATATGTCTTAAGACACCTTTTAAAAGTCAACAAGCAATTGCTATTGCGAATATCAAGGGAGTTCCATAGGTGGGCGGCAACATAACTAAAAGATCTGGCACCCATGGTAGTTAGTCGAATCCGAGGTAGCCTACCACAAGAGAAATTGAAGATGAAGATCTGAGAGCATGTGAAGGAGTGTAAACATGGAGAAGTTGTGAAAGGTATTGGGGTGCAAGATTATGAAGTGACTTATAAGCAGAGCCGGATTAACGCAAAGGCAAACTAGGCACGTGCCTAGGGCCCGATTGGCGGGATGGGGCCCAGACAGAGGGACAAAAAAAAAAAAAAGTCCTATCTACAATTTATTTCAATATTTATTAGTTAACTAAAAATAGTGACGATGTTTATCTTAACCATAGACTGTTACATTACTGCAGTTAAACCAATGAATGTGTCCGTTACAAAGCGGGTGCCGGCTTCTGAAAGTACAGGTATGTGTAACGAACGCATCCATCAGGTGCTGCGAGGCAAAAGCCTAATAAGCACACAAAGAAGCACTGCTCAAAATGCAGGTGTGTGAGTTGTCGTCATCTATTTTGGAGTGATTGCAATGTATTCTAAATATAAACTTGTACTGTAGATCAGCGTCATTTCTGGAAAAATCATTCACCGCTTTATTACGAGTTTAAAAGAGCGCGAGCGTCATTAACGTGCCCAGACGCGACGCTTTGAATTTGCGCGTACAATGAATGACATAGCTGACTAGTAAAAAAGCTACAAAATTAAAAGACAAGACGTCTGTATTCTAAGTTAAAAAGCCAACACACTACAATATTTTTAAATGTTTCAAATAAAGGATCTCATATCTATGGGTCTATCTTCTAAATTCTGCTGCTGATTAGATTCCTGACATTACGCCAATAATATCAGTTTATATATTTTTTTTCTGCTCAGTAGCGATCGTGTTTTTCTCTTCCACTTGATTTGTGTATAACATATTTAAGGTAGCAATGCAATATAAAGCACATATGCTCATCTACTGAAGTGTGATTCTGGAACTGTGAATAAATTGAATAAAACAGCAAAATAACAACAACAACAACAACAATAACATCTTCATTAAACAAAAAAGAGATTACCTTAGATAAAGTTTGATTAATATGTACATACAGTACCGGTAAAAGTCTGGACCCATTACTATTTTTAATGTTTTTGATTATTATGCTCTACAAGCCTGGATTTATTTGATCAAAAATACAGAAAAAAAAGAAACAGGAATATTCAGCAAGGATGTGTTAAATATATAAAAAGTGATAGTGAAGACTTTTTTAAAACAACTTTTTAATAATCAAAAATCCTGAAAAAAAGTATCACAGGTTATAAAATAAATATTAAGCACCATTTCTAACATTTGATAATAAATCAGAATATTATAAAGTTTTCTGAAGGATCACGTGACACTAAATTCAGCTTTGCATCACAGAAATATAACGTATAGTAAAATAGAAAACCATTATTTTAAATTTTAATAATATTTCACTATATTATTTTTTCTGTATTTTTGATCAAATAAATCCAGGCGTGATGAGCATAAGAGACTTCTTTCAAAAACATTAAAAATAGTAATGTGTCCAAACTTATGTAGTACTGTGTAAGTAAAAATATACTGCTTTTAAAATTAAATGTTGTATAAAAAGGTTAGGAATCATATTTGTTTCAAGTGTTTTTTTATTGGGGGTGGGGGGCCTCCAACATGAATTTTGCCTAGGGCCTCCTAATGTCTAGAACCGGCCCTGCTTATAAGTAAGTAGCAAGATCTTGAATTCAACTCTATACTTTACTGAAAGCCAGTGTAATTGCTGAAGAAATGGAATGTGCTCAGTAAAAGGTGTTCTAGATAGAACACGAGCTGCAGGATTCTGAACCAACTGAAGCTTATAAGACAAGTTGAAGATTTAGATTTACCTATCAGGCCCACTATCTCTGAAGTAGTTGGAAGTGTAAAGTTAGAGAAAACAGAGTGGGGATGTGTGTGAGTGATAGACTGACAGGAGTCATTGTGAAGAGTAGCAGTAACTAATTGCTGATGTACAATTTCAACCTTAGATGCAAAAAAAAGTCAAAAAGCGATCTAAGACAGTACGAGTTTTCACCGGTGCGAATAGTAGATTTTAGTATCTACTGTTAGTCATGTGCTCATCACAAAAGAATAATTCCGTCTTCTTCCAGCACACAGGTTCATGTCTCACTGTCATAAAAGCAGAAATCTGTTGTTGAGCTCAACTGTTGATGATGTCAGAGTGATTGACACTGGTGAGCGTGTCTTTTCTCATCAAACTGAACTCGTGTCCTCCTGCACGCCCTCTACCAGGGAATGAGTCTCTGATTCATTCAACTGGTTTCCTATGGAAGAAAATACACAGACAATCACAGATATTAAAAAAAAGTGAAGGCATCCATTTTGTTGCATATAGCCTACATTCACATATGGATGAAGATGCAGCTTAGAGAGAGTTCCCCTAAACATGCTGAAAAGTAAAAATAAAACAAAATAAAGAGAACAAATCTAATATTTTGACAAAATGAATCACTATCTTTTTCCTTGAAAAATAATATAGTATAGGATACTGAGACTTCATTCATCTTCCTTTTGCTTCAGAATATACAAAAAGATTATCAATGAATAAAGACTTACATTTTTGCTCTGTCCCTCACTAGCAGAATCTAGGACTTTTTTTTGGTGTTTTGACAGTTTTAGCTATTGACAAACACGCTCACTGAGCTGCTCCTTTTGGGGTTTATTTTGTTATGACCAGCTGACTACATTTTTTCTTACTTAATGTGTACAGAGCAAACACTGAAGAAATAATTGCACTTTTTTCACTAAATGTACACTATGACTGTAAACTTACAGTGTAAACAACGAGTTTTATCTGACCGATCAAACAGAGAAACTAGTGGAAAAACTCCACTGACATTACCATATGAAGGTAAAAGAGTAGCAAAACTCAAGAGCACATAGATGTGAAATTGAGAACTTGTACAATAAATATTCGTACTTGATCAGATTTCTGAAGTAAAATTTGCACTCGCAGACAGCATAGCTGCCAACTTTAGAGTTTAGCTTGGAGTGAGAATTATGGGGGGGGGGGTGGTAATCTGCTTTTCTGTATAATGCATTATTAGTATGGTGTTTACTGAGTTTGATAATCTCCTTTATTTCTTTTAATATCAGTCTAATGCATTAAGCCATGTTAGCGTTTCAGAGCGTCCCGAGGACACCGGTTTCGAGACATCATCGCGTACAATAGAAGTCCCATTTCATTGGCTAATCGCCAACCAATAAAACATCTCCTTTGAACCCCCCGCCACCCTTTCTCTCGTGCCGCCACTGAGTTTCAAGTGCACAAGTTAGTTTTGCACCTAATATATCGCGAAAAGAATAGGAAAAGTCAAGGTGCGAAATTTGAAATTGCAGTGACAGATTTGAAAAGTTCCTGATTGAGGTTGTACTGCGAATGTCAATGTAAGATTAAATGCAAATATATATTACAAGTTTGTGTCTGTCATTGTATTTCTTTGAATGGAATTTTACACATTTGTGACTACTTGTCTGCAGCTTCAAATTCAGAATACAGGTTTGTGACTATTGTATGCGAGTGCAAATTTCAACATTTAACTTCAGATTTTTATTTTACAAGTTTTCACATTGGAGCTGTGAGTGTAAATGTTCACATACAAATATTTATTGTACAAGTTCTCAAATTCACATCTATGTGCTCTCGAGTTTTGCAACTCTTTTACCTTCATATTATCACTGGATATACAGTGGGCCAGGAGTTAAATTGTTTCTATGCAAAAATGTTTTTGAATTCTTAAAAAAAAAAAAAAGATAATCTGGAACATGCAAACAGACAAGCAGAATGCATTAATGGAACACAGACAAATCAGATTCAAGGACCAGAACTTTACTGTATTGTACTGTATACTGTAACTATACTGTAGTATATATCAATATCTAGTTGTTATAATAAATGTTGTTCTACTCACCAGTGACCGTCACATTGAATCTCCTGAATGTGGTCTGTTCTGTGTTGATGATCTGTAGTTTAAAATGTCCAGAGTCTGTAGTTCTGATGTCTGTGATTTTCAGAGATCCAGTTGTCTCGTTCAGCTCCAGTCTGTCTCTGAAACTCTCACTAATATTAATTTCTAATTCCTTTTTAACAACGAGACGGTTTTCAGGTCCAAACGTCCACAGAATCAGATCCCCTGTCTGTATTTCAACACCAGTCTCGAGAGGGACAGATTCTCCCTCCGTCACTGGTACTGTCCTCACTTCATGTCACAGCAGCACACAGAAACAGAGAAATACAGAAAAACAAGTGACTGAATGAATTTCGTTTGCTGTTTCAACATCACATACATTTAAAGTTAGTTCAGTAAAAGTATACAGAATATTTATTATATTGCAAAATGTCACCCTCTACATTTTTTTTTTATAGCAAGTTAATGACAACGGGCACTGAACGGCTTTCATGAGGTAAATGTATGTGCATGTTCCCTGTTTTATAATGTTTTCCACTGTTGAAACACTGATTCGACAATTACATGAGACCGGATTCATTTTGAACCGTTTGTATTCAACAGAACTTTTGATGTCCATTTATTTTTATTTTGTGCTCTTTAACTAGTAGTAAAGAGGACGAGATGATCGGTCCATTCTCGCTACACTGCAGCTTGAACTACAAGGATCTGTCACACAACATTAAAGAGCACCAAAATCACATTTCCACATTTGAAAGGTGACAAAGCATTTCTTGCAATTATTGGATGAGAGGCATGATTCAAATATTGTTTATTAAAGTCTTGCTCACTAATCAACTGAAAAAAAACAGTCTAAATAACTGTCTAAACTCTTGCACAATCATTATCACAATGGAAGAGTTGATATACTTACCACTGACAGTAACAATGAATCTCTTGTATTTGGTTTTTCTGCCGCTGCTGATCTTTAGTTTATAGAGTCCAGTGTGAATGGTTCTGATGTTATTGACAGTGAGATCCCCAGTTCTCAAATCCAGACTCAGTTTGCTTCTGAATCTCCCATCAGCACCTGCCAATCTCCTTGTGTTCCCTCCATTGATTTCAGCAATGAGATTGTTTTCAGCTTCATAGCACCACTGTATCGTATCAGTACCCTGTATTTGATTAAGACCGGTGTGTAGAGTGACAGAATCTCCCTCCATCACTGTCGTCTTCTCTTCGCCTGTCACAGCAACACACAGAAACAGAACAGAAATGTGTTCACAAGTGTGCAGGTGGACATCTCAATTACTGTGCATACATTCATACCAACCATACCATAAATGGCTCTTGCTGAATTTCAAGTCTTCTATGTGAGGTACACACTGAAAATTTGCTGATAATGCAACAAATATCATTATATCATTATATCTATGACATATTCATCAACAAATGCCATTTAATGTCAATGATGTTAAATCTGCCACAGCACATCAGAAGGGGAAAAGGTTACTATTTATTTTAAAATGTCTTTGTAAAGTGTCTAATATTTATTAACTACATGAACTTATAGGGTTAGGTTTAGGTTTGGGGTTAGTTGCATAGAATTATGCAGAATTTAAAGTTATTACCATAGTAATAGTAATAATACCATAGTACTGTAAAATAAAAGTGTTACCAGGGAACATTATCAGTGACCAATGTTACTATGTTCGTCAAGGTTATCATTTGGCTTTAGAAGACTTGGAATTAGGCATGCATTGTTTGGACAACAGTGCATTTATGGTCCAGAGCTTGAATGTTGAGGTCAACAATGCATGTAAAAGAGCAACGTAAACAACAGCATGTTTGAAACAACGTTACTCGACTAAATGATGGCAAAATGTTATTTTTTTAGTTAAATAGTATTTGAAATGGGTTGTAACACTACCGAAAAGTTTTAATTAGGTACATGCATGTATTTTGGTAAACAAATCATGAAGGTCAAATTCATTTTCAATTCAATCCCTTCCTCCAGCTCCACCTCATTTCACTTTAAGCATCTGAGGCTCTGTTTACACATGGAGGGCTATATTCATAAATGGACATTTCCTTTTTTTAAAATAACATTGTGTACACGAACCCGTGTATATGCTGTCAAGAGCATGCCAAACTTGTAGGTGGCAGTGTAACGAGAAGCTCAAGCCCACGTTAGCCAATCAGAATCCCGAAAATAGTCACATTTGACGTCGCTGCCTAAAACTCAGTTTTTCTCAGTTTACATGCAAATGTGCAAACAAAGTTTTCCAAAATCTCCACTCTGGCCGGAGTTTTTATAAAGAATCGCTTTCAGAGGCGAATTCTCCGTTTGCGTGTGAACGAATGGCACAACCGAAAAGAAATGTCTCCGTTTTTCAAAATAGCCATGTATGTGTAAACGGGGCCTGAATTAAAAAAAAAAAGTTCAGCTCCAACCCTAACAAACCACACCTGAACCAGCTAATCAATGTGGTCAGGATCACTTAAAAATAAGATTCAATTCAATTCAATAAATTTATTGCCATGTCAACAATTTGATAGGAATTTGTCTTGGTACAACTCTCAGACATGAATAACCTAAAAAGACAAACATCATAAATACAAAAAAACAGACAATGTTCACCAACAATACCCAGCAAACACTAGGACATTAGACCAAAACCCTGCAGAAAAAAAGACAATACCCCTCGGCAGAAAGAGTGCACAGTGCATACAGTTAATAGAGTGCTGCTAGCAGTCAGTGCAAGTTCAGATGTCTGATAGCCAGAGGGTAAGTGCTGTCTCTGAAACGTGATGTGGACGTCTTA
This sequence comes from Scardinius erythrophthalmus, assembly GCF_964197995.2. Classification (NCBI taxonomy): domain Eukaryota; kingdom Metazoa; phylum Chordata; class Actinopteri; order Cypriniformes; family Leuciscidae; genus Scardinius; species Scardinius erythrophthalmus. Next base: position 14,257,867 of record NC_138234.1, read on the forward strand.
ATGCTCCTATATCTTCTTCCTGATGGAAGAAGATTAAAGAGATGGTGAGCAGGGTGAGAGTGGTCCGCTACACTGTAAAAACGACAACTCAAAATTGTTCACCTTACTAAGATTTTTGCATTCACTGACAATAAAATTGCTAGTTGGAACTTGAACTATCTGTTGTAAGCCACTAGAACTCACTTTCAGACGTTTCTGAAGTTCATCTTATTTAATAAATTGAGTTGATTTTATTTTGAAGTTGGAGTTGACACCCAGTAAGAGTGAGGTCAACTTATCTGCGCATGCTCATTTGAAATGTGTCATGGCAACCGGCTGCGATGGGGTTTCCAAGGATTTTCCCAAGAGCTCCCTTCGAAAGTTTCATAGGAAATTTTGAAAGTTTGCGTCCGCCATCTTTGCGTGCACACACACAAACTCACGCACATACCCTCAATGAGACGCGAGAACACAATAATTTCATTTAAATTATTTAAGGGGGTAATTTAAAATCAAAATAGTAAGCTTTTACAGACTTGAAAGTTCCAGTAACTTGAATTTAAAAAAAAAACTTAGTTGTCAGAACTTGAAAAACTTAAATGACGCAACTTAATAATTGTAGTTCTTCGAAACTTAAAAAATTAAGTTGATATCTTCAACTCAAAAATTCTGTGCAGTCGGTTGCCTTGAAAATTTTAGTTGAACTAACTTTTTCTTTTTTGATGTTTTTAGCCTTTCGGATTATTCTGGAAGAGAAAAGTGAAGAAAGTGAGGGGAGAGTCGCTGGTGAGCTTTACTGATCTTAAAATTAGTGTTGAGCTCCCATGATAAGGATTCCTGGATTGTGGACCTTCTAAAATCCACTACCAGTTCCTTGGTTTTTGAGATGTTAAGAATCAGGTTATAGCTTTCGCACCATTTCACCAGCCCCTCCACTTCTCTGCGGTAGTCAGACTCATCTCCCTTAGTAATAAGACCAACTACAGAGGTATCGTCAGCAAACTTAATCAACAAAACTGAACTGGTGTGTGATTGACAGAATTGTGTGTATAAAGAGTAGCAGGGGGGGTGGGGCAGGTGATTTCCACTGTCAAAACGACAATAGAAGTCATTAAGCCTCCCAGGAAGAGAGGGGTCATTAACTGGAGCATGGTGTTTGATCTTATAGTCAGTAATGTCCTGCAGCCCCCGCCAGACACCTTTGATGTAATTTTTTCACTATTTCATTAAAAATCAGATGCTTCTCAAACAGAAGGCTGTATGCTATTAAGGCCGAGTCCTTCCTAGTCTAGTCCTTCAGAGGCTTGTAGGCTAGACTCCTCAGCATTAAACGCTAGAATTAGACGGTCTACTAAGAGACATAATCTCTGCACCAATAAAATGTGCAACACTTTGGGCCCTATCTTGCACCTGGCGCAATTGACTTTGTACACCGACGCATGTATCATTCCTATTTTGCACCCGCGCAAAGCACGCTTTTCCCTCCACAGAAGCACGTAGCTAACTAGGGAATGAACTTGCGCTCCCTGGGCGGTTCAGCGCAAAAAAGGAGGGGTGTCCCGGCGCAAACATTCCTTCATGCTATTTTGCAGGTTTAGAAAACAATTGCACCACTAACCAGGAAAAAATAGTTTAAAGTCATTGGCGCGTTGCGCATGTTATTCATATGCTATTTTAAGGGCGCATGCTTGGCCATAATCAATGTAGCGTGTGCACAACGCGCATAGACTTTGATTCTCTCATCTACACAGAAGCAGCAGTTTTCATTTTTGCAAATCATACATTATTACGATAGATAGATAGATAGATAGACAGACAGACAGACAGACAGACAGACAGACAGACAGACAGACAGACAGACAGACAGACAGACAGACAGACAGACAGACAGACAGATAGATAGATAGATAGATAGATAGATAGATAGATAGATAGATAGATAGATAGATAGATAGATAGATAATTTATTATAAAAGCATACATCTAGCTTACACATTTACCCAAATTATCATACGCCTTTTTAACCGAAGTTAATTTGGGTGGGTTTCTCCATCCCCAACGTCCCTGACGAGAGTGTTGCGCTCCTTGGCTGTGAACCGCTCCTGGCGCGCGCGTCTGGCAAATCCGCCGTTATAATAGGAATCCGCTTTAGAACAAGCGCGCCTGCTCTTAAAGGGAATGTGAGATGACGCTATGATTGGTTTATTTCACATTATGCCCAAACCACACCAATGAATAATGAAGCTACTTCAGACCAACCCATTTTAGATTTGCGCCTGGCGCAAAAGACATTTATCCCCCCGGGAAAATAGCAACAGCGCCAAGACCCGCCCACAAAGTTACTTGCGCTTTGACACTGGCGTTTCAGATCGTTAAAATAGGGCCCTATATGTTTCACAAACTAATTATATGTAACACCTAATTAAATGTTCCTGAATGTGATGAATGACAGGTTACTCTTAGCCTCAAAGGCCGCTCCAAAGCAATATTATGGGATAATGAAAATTTTTAAAAAAGCCTGAAGTATGCGTTTAATTAGAGTTGAAGCTAAACTGTGCAGACTGGTGCCCCCAACCAACCTCCACTTTATATGAAGTATGTAATACTGACCCATTTGCTTTTTTAATTTAGAGATCCTCCAGCGGTAGTAAATCAAACCAGCAGCTGCAGCCACGAGCAGAAGAACAGGAACCAAAACACCAACACCTACCCCTGCTTTAGCACTTGAAGAAAGTTGTGGATCTGGGACGGCTAAGAGAGACAGTGAAGGTGTCAGTCAATGTGATGATCTGAAATGACTTCAAATAAATGCTAATAGTACTGTATGCCATTCCATTGAAAGACTAGCTCTTTCAGTTACTCAGAGTGACTCACCAGAGACAGAAAGAAGGAATCGCTGTGAGCTCTCACTGCCTCTGATCTGTAGTTCATAAAGTCCAGTGTCTGTGATTCTGGTGTTTGCGATGGTCAGAGATCCAGTCTGATCCAGTTTCAGTCGGTCTCTGAATCTCTCATCAGCTTCGTTTAACGATGTCTCGTTAGTTTCAACATCAATTTTAGCCAGGAGAATGCCTTCATCTCCAAATCTCCACAGCATCAGAGCATCTTTGTGCATTTCAGCATCAGTGTGTAGAGTGACAGACTCTCCCTCTGTCACTAATACTGACATTAACTTCAGTCCATCTATCTCAACAACCACACCTGCAAATCAAGCAGAAAAGTGTTTCACAACATTTCAAAACTTTCAGTTAGTCGGTTAAGATTATGAAATCCTGCTTGTGTGGTGCAAAATCTAGAAACTCTCACTACTTTTGAAATATTTTGATAAATGAATGGCATGCATCACTTTATTCTCTAAAACCTATTTAGTTTGAATTCAATTTCAGTACATTTAAATAATGAACATTATTTTATGTTTTGGGTTTCTTAAAGGGATAGTTCACCCACAAATGAAAATTCTGTGATCATTTACTCTCCCTCAATTTGTTTCAAACCTGTATGACTTTCTTTCTTCTGCTGAACACAAAAGAAGATATTTTGAAGAAAGTCGGTAAATGAAGTTAATTCGGCCAGCGCTCATACCTGTATTTACATCCTGTTTTCGGTTGAAGTCCATAGTAATCAATTGTCGAGTTCACGCGCATATGTTTAGTTAGTTACCTATGATCACGCGCATGAACTCGACAATCGACTACTTTGGACTTCAACCGAAAACAGGATGTAAATACATGTATGAGCGCTGGCCGAATTAACTTCATTTTTATTCATATTTTTCACATCTACTGCAGTCAGATTCACCCATGTTAACTCTAAAAAGAATCACTCACATTGGCTGTGCACTTCTTGTAATGACACATCAAGGATGTTAAGAGGCTAAAAGCAGGTTTAAAACTTGCCCCATTGAAGTCAACAGGGTGCAAATTTTAAAAAGAGGATAACACGGTGTAGGCAACACCGATTTTTGTCGTTGTTCTCTGTATTGACAGCACTCCAAATTTACAAAAAAATTAGCTCAATGTTAAAATTGACCGGAGTTCTCATTTAATAGACCAAGAAAACTATTTAATATGGTGTTTTAATAAGAAAATAAAATACTATGGCAATTTTATTTATGAAACCTTTCATATAAACAAATTGTATAAATATCAATAGTTTTACAGCTGTTTTCCAGAATTTGTATACTCTCAAATGTCAGGGTAGCGCAACTGCAAACATGGGTCTTTTATTTTGAATTGACAAGATAATGACAATAAGCATGAAAATGCATCAACCAGAGAAGCCCAACTGATCATTGTGGAAAAGTGAAAAGGTTTGTAGATACTTCTCAAATACTGATAGAAACAGCTATTTTCAATTGTGGGTTGGTAGTGGTACACTTTCCGTGTCATGTGGTACAACCAATGTAAAACTAGGAAAATGCAATCATAAACTTCTTTACTGTAATTAAAAATGTAATGTATGAACTTGCTCGCATATGCAAAAGCTAATACAGACATCCAAATAGAAGCCGGTTCTATGTAAGATTAGGTGGTGTTACTTAAATTAATTTCCCTATATGATTATTTAAGATAAATAAATATTACATTTAAGCTAAGATCGCCTATTATCATTCTATTTTTTATTATTGTTCTAAGACAAGTTAAGGATGTTTTACACTCAATTATTTTCATTATAGCCACTTTCATACCAAGTAGAGAAAAATTGGTCACACTTTATATTAACTATATACTCTTCAGCAGTGGTTGCATATATATATATATATATATAATAATAATAATAATAATAATTCGTTACATTTATATAGCGCTTTATCTGAGACCTCAAAGCGCTTTACATCGAAGGGGGGAATCTCCTCAACCACCACCGATGTGCAGCATCCACCTGGATGATGCGACGGCAGCCATATTGCGCCAGAACGCCCACCACACACCAGCTTACTGGTGGAGAGGAGACAGTGATGAAGCCAATCAGTATATGGGGATGGTTAGGAGGCCATGATGGATAGAGGCCAAGGGGCAAATTTGGCCAGGATGCCGGGGTTACACCCCTACTCTTTTTCGAAGGGCATCCTGGGATTTTTAATGACCACAGAGAGTCAGGACCTCGGTTTAACGTCTCATCCGAAGGACGGTGCTCTTTTGGCAGTATAGTGTCCCCGTCACTATACTGGGGCATTAGGACCCACACAGACCACAGGGTGAGCACCCCCTGCTGGCCTCACTAACATCTCTTCCAGCAGCAACCTGTTTTTTCCCAGGAGGTCTCCCATCCAGGTACTGACCAGGCTCAGCCCTGCTTAGCTTCAGTGGGCAACCAGTCTTGGGCTACAGGGTGATATGGCTGCTGGCATATATATATATATATATATATATATATATATATATATATATATATATATATATATATATATATATATATATATATATATATATATATATATATATATATATATATATATATATATATATATATATATATATATATATATATATATATATATATATATATATATATATATATATATATATATATATATATATATATATATATATATATATATATATATATATATATATATATATATATATATATATATATATATATATATATATATGCAACCACTGCTGAAGAGTATATAGTTAATATAAAGTGTGACCAATTTCTCTCTCTCTCTCTCTCTCTCTCTCTCTCTCTCTCTCTCTCTCTCTCTCTATATATATATATATATATATATATAAATATATATATGCAACCACTGCTGAAGAGTATATAGTTAATATAAAGTGTGACCAATTTTTCTCTACTTGGTATGAAAGTATACACGTCTGTGTGTTTTATTTTTCCTACAAATATTTGGTTGTACCACCTGACACAAAAACAGTAAACAACAGAGGTGAATTTAAATACTTTGAAATGTTAGATTCAAAGAAAGATTTTTTTTAAATACCTTTTTTAAGCTTTATGTGTTATCGACCCACGTGTTCAAATGTGTGGTTTGTAATTATTAAATCTGAATAATCATAAATACTAACACAGGGTAAATATGAATAGTGTGAAACATAAAAAAATAACCCAGGGTTTAAAATGACCATATTATTAACACTTATACTACAGGGCCGTTGAATGCTTGAATCTGATTGGTTGACGAACGTTCTAAGGTGTGCATTATTTTCAGGGAAACGCACGGCTAAAGTAGTTCCAGGCAGGTCTTGACCGCATTACAGTTCCATATCACTTCGCGTAGTTAACGGTAATAACGGAAAATAGGATACAATTCATAACAAGAAAAAACATTTAGCCGCATGCGCTTGATCTGCAATTTTCAATGTCTAGCTTCACAATCAATGGAAACATGCAGTTTAATGTGAATAAATAAAGTATATAGTCCTATCTATAATCAATAGAAAATTAAACTGAATATAGGCTAAATAAATGGATAATCCTGCAGCACGGATTATTATTGCAGATAATATAACAAATAAATAATTATTGATAGGCCTACTTGTTAAAAGGGGTTTGTGTTTCATTTATTTGGCTAGTCTGTCAATAATAGAAAAAAAAAGAATGAATTCGAATTAATTAAAAGGAATTGAATTAATAAATAAATAATAATATTGACGCACATGCTTTTCTGTCTCATTATTGCAACATCTCTCTCTAATATCTGCATTAATAACTGCATAAAGCCGGGGACACACTTTAAGGCCGGTTATGAATGTAATTTGATACTTATGACTGATCATGTCCAAACGCGTGTTCAGCGCGTTCAGTCTGTGTTCAAAGTCGGTGTTTAAAATCTGCTGCAGTCGATGAAAACAGTCAGAGAATGTGTCAGCTAGTCGTGTGTCCCAGCATTAGTCTGCTATCAGTGGCTCAACCCTCCGTTACTAACTCTAAAATGACGTTTTGGAATTAGCAACGGAGGCAGTGGATTAGATGCGTAAGAAATTAGTCCTACATACAAGAGCGTTTTAATGACAAAAACTTTACAAACGTCTAGAAATATATAATCTGAACAATTTTTCGAGGTGTGGTAACTGTAGTATAAGCGGAATAATTGACGACAGGCCGTTGAATTATTAGAAAAATAATGCACACCCGAGGTGAACGGCCACTCCGCTTCGCGTCGTGACCGCATTACCACCTCGGGTGTGCATTATTTTTCTAATAATTCAACGGCCTGTCGTCAATTATTCCTTACATAATCATTATAATGAAAAACTTGAGATACTCACCACTGACAGTAACATTAAATATCTTTGTTGTAGTCTTTTTTCTAGAGATGGTGAGTTTATATTTTCCTGAATGTTTGATTCTGGTGTTTCTGATGGTGAGAGATCCAGTGTTTTGATCCACTTGTAATCTGCCTATGAATTCCGCATCATCAGTAAAATAAATTGAAGTCAAGTCATCCTTTCTCGTTATTTGAGATATGAGAGAATCTTTTGGTCCAAACAAAAACAGTACCGTATCATCGTTCAGTATTTCAGTCAGATCAGTGTGTAGAGTAACAGGATCTCCCTCCATCACGGACACTGGCTCAGATCCATCTGTATCTGTATCAGACACACCTGGAATACAAACAGAACCAGTTTTATGAAACCACACGAACTTCAGCTAAATTATCATTGTGTTAGCAAGAAAAAAACAAACAGATGGATTACTGTTCAGGGGTGTGTTTCCCAAAAGTACAAACAAAACTACAATAGCAAATTGTTGATAAATCTGTTGATAACTGAACTTGCGACCATAGTCGTTTTTGAAAAAAAGCAAAAAAAATAAATATGAAATGTAAGAGCATAGCATTACAAGATAAATGAACTTGAGAGGCAACACTGCAAGCAATTAACAACGCACATTTTGTCTTACTGCACTAACAGTATTTTTTTTTTGTTGTTGTTTATCTTAGTTTTTAAGTGAAACAATAAACTCAAGATGCATTATCTGAAACAATGAAGTCTTAATCCTTCATGTTGCTTCTTTATGCATCTTGTCTCAGGACAAGAATACTCATCAAGAATAGGATTTTATTCTAATAAAGAAGATCTCTGTTGGATTTATTGCTAGCACTGCACAACTGGGTATGAGTAGCCTATGTAAAGTATATTTTAACAAACCAGATTATATCGGTGAAGATGCACTGTTTGCTATGAAAACAATCAGTATATAGGCTTTTTAACAACCAAAAAATACATCAAATTTGAATGTTCAAGGCCTCATTATATTTGAGGGTGTTTGGAATTGAAAGTATTAAATGAAAAACGACATCATAAAACACAATGGAATAAGAGATTCACTGTGCTATAAAGATAAGTAGGCTAATTCATTACTAACGTTATTTGACTTGTCCAATATTCAGCCATAAATCATCAAGGGATATTGGCCTTTTCTTTTATGGGAACATGTCAAAATGTACAAATATTCATACTCAAGATAGTTTACATGGACCCCTTCAGAATGGCATTACGAACACTGGGACGGCCCATAGAGAGGCAGCTCTTAGTCAATTTCGGCAGCAATGGATTAAAATTTGATGACACGGATCACATATTTGAGACATTATTCGCAAATGTTAGTTTCATTATTAATCTCCATGCATTTGGCGTAGAAATTACCATAAAAGCTTCGTCTAGAAACCGAAAGTAAAAAAAAAAAAGAGATAAAAAAACTTACCGTAGATTAATAACAAGCATAGAAAGAGTAATAGTATATTCCGCATATTTTTGTAGAGCTGTGAAGAATCTGAATTCAATAAAGATGATTAATAAGCATTAATTAGGTTATTTTAGAATCCTCTTGTTCGTCGTCCTTAAACCACGCCCAAACACATACTTGGCTGGGTTCTTTGAAACACCCTACGATGTCATCAAACACAGACACAGACTTAATCGCGAACTTAAGGAGTTTAGGTATGAATGACCCTGATTATACATATTTATTATCATAAGTTGCAACACAATCACGTGACAATTCGTAACTAATGTTACGTTTTGGCGAATGGGTGTCAAATTCTTGTGAAATTCTTACTTTTTGTTCAACCCCCACTGAGGCGATTGGATGTTTTCCTACGACTCGCATATAATTCGAATTCATACGGAATTGCAACTTCATAAAATAGCCTACTAGGACAAAGTGTAAAACATTTTACACATAGGCTACGTAATGTAACATACAGGCCTACTAACCAATAAAATATGTATTCTCAACTTCAGTTCATTCATATCTTCAGATAGGAACAACTTTTTTAAGGTTAGAAATATGGCTGAATGCTATACGTCGCGCTACGCCCGCTGCTCTTTCAACTGGACAGATAATAAAAATGAGCACAAATTTTTCTAGTTCGTTTAACATGTCAATTTTATGGACTTATTCAATTTATATAGGCTGCAATATTCCCCCTCCAAAACGTTTACGTCAAGCGGTAAGAAAACGTATTCAATATCAACCACTTGCCATGACATCCGCTATAGGCAACAGTAGGAACGCCTATTTGGTGATGTGAACTATTTGAAGATGTGATGTGAAATGTAGAGTGGTTTACTGCGTGATTGTTGTTGACAAACGGCCAAGGAATATGGTTAAGGTTAACGCTTTTATTTGGTTCTTTTTGAGCTTTTTGGGTCTGTTTGGTAAGTTATAAACAATTTGCATTACAGTGGTTCTCATAAAAAGTTTTGTAAATATCTTCTCTCTTTAATATCTTTTAATATAAGTTGAGAAATTTAGTGGAAAGGATTCCAAAACAGAATCTGTAACTTTATTTGTCTCTAATAAGATTTCTAATATCAGACATACATTCAGGAAAATGTCTGCATCATACAAATCACTATAACTGATAACTATAACTGATAGTTTGGTCATTAATAACAAACATCATTTTATTTTTATTTTTTAGTCTGTTACAAAATATGTTCCCTTTTTATCTCTAGACACGACAGAATCAGTGAAGTCAGTGTCAGTGATGGAGGGAGATTCTGTCACTCTAAACACTGATGTTACTGAAACACAGAAATATTTCTACATACAGTGGACGTTTGGAAGCACAAGAATCGCTGAAGTTAGCAGACTCACACAAACTACCTTGACGTATGATGGTCCTGATGACAAATTCAGAGACAGACTGAAACTGGATCAAACCGGTTCTCTGACCGTCACAAACACCAGAACCTCAGACTCTGGAGTTTATAAAGTAACAGTTATCAGCAAAGAGACCAGTTACACGAGTTTCAATCTTAAAGTCTATGGTGGGTAGAGAATAACAGTGTTAGCATGACCATTCTTGGTATATCTTTTAATTTTTGATCTTCCTTACATTTTATTTTGTTACTGGCTTTAAGTCCATTTAAAATGTGGATCTACTATGAATAAAGATCACAATTGTGTGTGATGAGACTAATTTCACAGTAACATCTGTCATTATCAGAGTCTGCTCAAAGTACTTTATCACCAGAAAGATCATCAAGCTCCAACTTTTACTCGTCCAGCTGTGCTGTGAACAATTCAACCGTCAATCAAACTGATAATAACAACATTACTGAACTCTATCAGTCAAGTTCAGGTACATCACTCACTCTTACTCTGTTAAATGTTTTCAGTCAGTGCGATATTATTTCCTATAAAGCTTTAACAGATTATGTCAGAATGGAAACACTCGTGCAGTTGTGACCAAACATATTCATATGTTGTTTTGCTCCTGCTGATGGGTGCTGAACCATCAACCACATAAACCAATTAAAATTGCAAACAATTAATTTTTATTAACAATGCATTTATGCATTTTAAGGATGCTTTTATTAGCATTATAAATTATACATTGCATTCAAGGTTTGCATTTGATCGGCTCATGCATTCATAGAGAAAGAATGACTGAGTTATATTTGCACATTTGCAAAATGTGCATTTGCTGTTTTTTCTTGTGTGACCTAACTGGAACAGAACAGACCGCAGATGCGCGACAGAGACGTGAAGCAGGTGTGTGTGTGTGTGTGTGTGTGTGTGTGTGTGTGTGTGTGTGTGTGAGTAGGCTCTTGCATTAGAAAACATTAGTGCAAAAAAAGATAATCACAGGTTTCCAGAAGAGCTGAGGTTAAACAAGGGGCTGAAGCTCTTAGAAGACTCTAGAATTATATTATATTCATTATTTTAAACAATAACTACTAGCAAAAAAGTAGTAAAAAAGGAACTAAATGCACAATTCTGATTCAGTGTTTTTCTTTTTATTTCAGCTCATGTCCACTGTTGTGGTTTCACTGAAGCTGTGATCCGATTGGCTCTCTCTGCTCTGGTGGGCGTGTCTACTGTTGCTGTGCTGGTTTATGACATCAGATCTACAAGAAGTGAGCTGATCAGAGAAGAAGAGACCAGACATCACTGTCAGACCTCTGGAGACAGATCAGACCAACAGTGTGAACTGAGCAGAAGCTTTAGTTCCAGATATGTTTGCTGAAGTTTAATGGTATAATTATGAAAATAAAACATGCATTAATACTCGACAGATTTCCCATACTTACACAGCTGTTTATTAACAGAATGTTTTTCATCCATTGAAAATATATTGATTGTATTTGCACAGAATATATATTTTTATTGATCTATTCGATTAAATTCATAACTGCAAACATAATTACCCAAAACAAAATAATAATTAGAAACACATGATGCATTAGAATAATTATAAGCTTTGTTGAAATTACTCTTGGTGAATGTTTTTGGTGACTATTAATAAAGATTTAGTTTTACAACAACTATTGTCCACTTTTATTACATCCTTAAACAATATACAGTAGTTCAAGACTTACATAATTTACGTCACACACTAGCAGCTCCAGATTGTGAGTCGAACCCTTTTGTGGTCTCAGTTATTCACATCTGTACAGCTGTGGTTTGATCTGATGGCTGGACGAAAGAGTCCAGCTGGTAGAATTAATAATATGAGGAAATAAAAAAAAAACTGTTTAATTTGTTTAAAGGCGACGGACCTTATTGAGGAATTAAGGAAACTTTTGTGCAGATTTCAGAACCGGATACTAGGAGCTACTCTTTACTATTTCTGCCATAAAGATATTAGTCAAGTCAAGTCACCTTTATTTGTATAGCGCTTTTTACAATACAGATTTTTCAAAGCTTTACAGTGATAACAGTAAAATAATGCAACAAAGTTTGTTTCTACTGTACAGCAGATCTAGAAGAAAATAGCTTCATTGTCCAGCTTAAGTGAGTTCAGTGATTTTTAATTTTTGTTGTAAAAAAAAAAGGTTATTAATTTAGTTAATTTATATATAGCAGCTCTGGAGAAAACAGTGATATCATCGTTTACTACGTACAGCCTCTAGGTGGAGCTCCAGCAGTGTCATTCGTTTCAGGAGACACCAGTCCTGAACTGGACATCATGATTCATCACTACAGTTTACTGAATGGCAGACACGCTCATCAAATTACTGTTCCTGGACGCTTTGACATCCAGCTCCACCTCTATGGGCATCTAATGGGGTGGAGGGATAGAGTTAGAGTTGTGCGTAGGGTTAGGGTGTGGTTAGATATTCTATTAGGCCCAAATTACATTTGCTCCTTCTCACTGGTTGTCTAGCAGGGAGGAGCTAGACGTAAGCTCCACCCATTTGTTCTGCAGAAAGCATCTTTAACGGTCCACCTGGAAAAAAGCAATCGTGATGCCAAACACTCTCATTGTGACAATGAGCGCTTATCAGGATAAACTAAACGCTGGATTTTCAAAAGAATGTGAAGTTAGCAGCACCACTTTTGCAGTAAACTTGCACAAGGTTCTGGAATGAATAGTTTATTAGATGCATGCCAGTCTGTTATTGTAGGGACATCAACTTTACATTGTCAAGCCCCTTAACATGTCGTGGATCAAAACGAAATTTGATTGGTTGCTTTACATGTCAGTCAGACGGCTTCTGGGTGGTCCTTGGCCAATGAAAGCTGCGACATTCAGCCGTCAGTCTGAAGCTCTGGCTACGCGACACTATGTAACCTGTAACTAACATGCCAGTTAAAGTTCAGGTTTGACTTGATGTAGTGTGTCCAAAGATTATAAATCTAACTAATTTTCATAAAGAATAAAGGTTTTCAACCACATGGGCAATCTAACAATCATACAGGCAGTCTATTAACATAGACATTTAGGGCCCAATCTTACACACGGCACAATGCAGCGCCAGGCGCAATGCAACGCAAGTGTGTTTTGCTAGTTTCACCCCGACACAGTTATCATTTTCACGTTCTGCACCACGTTGTTTAAATAGCAAATGCATTTGCGCCCATCTGTGCCCCCATGGGCATGCTGGTCTGAAAAGAGACGTGTTCAAGCGCATTGTCGGTGCATTGCTATTTTGAGGCAACTGAAATAGACTGCGCCATTGACCAACTGAAACCTGGTCTAAATCAATGGCGCATTTTTTGTTTGTTTTTTAAATAGTGCATTAGTAATACAGTATGTGCATATAGGCAGGTCCACAACGCACGCACATGCACTTTAGATCCGTAAAAATGCACCATTTTTGTGTGTGTCCCTTTAAATGCAAATGAGACGCTGCTCCCAGCACAGAGGGCGGAGCTTCAAGAGCTCCTGTATTAGCATCTTCGATTACCTCACGAAGACACACACTGAAAATTTCAAAAACTTTTAGGCTTTTTTGTTCGAACCGGAGTCGGATGAAGATGGAGAGACTCAAGAAGTAGTGACAACATGTAGAATGCAAAAGGGAATTTCTGAATGGTTAGTTGATGTAGCTGATGTGGAGTTAACTATCTTCAAGTCATTGATTAGCGTATTCTGTCATGATAATCTATAAATCGTGTTCCTGGGGGCAGGGTTTATATTTTAGGGTTAGTGATGTCACTAACCCCTGAAGAAGCTCATTGGTCCCTCTCAGCCGTTTGTTGTAGTCCTTAAAAAGTGAATTCATAATCAATCACCCCTTTTAGATGGAAAAAATGGCTACAAATTTTCTACTGGCCATGGACATCAAAGATGACACGAGGAAAAGGGCAATGCTCATACGCTACGCTGGAGACGAAGTTCAGGATATATTTGATATATTATCTGACACAGGCCTGATATAGTTTCTTCACAAATTCATTGATTCAAATAATTTCTTATTTTATCAATGTCTTTTTGATTGTTTTTATTGGTTGCTGATTCTACTTGCATCAATCTCATAATTTTGGCGAAAGCACCACAATTGTTTTTTTTTGAGCTTCCATGTTAATTTCTAAAGCTGTTGCGTGTTTAAATAGCCTAAATCATACTCCATTCTAGTTCGTCCTCTTTTTTCCTCACACATTCCTGAGGTTGAATGAGTAGTCTGTTTAGGCCTACTACAGCACTGGCTATTTGAATTTTGAGATATTCTGTAATATGTGTATTTTAACAATCTATGAGTGGATCTGTCAGTCAGGCCTCACAATTTACCTCACGGATTACCTCAAATAGTGACATAGCCAAGGCAAAAGAAAATTGTGGGCCCCCATGTCTCTGTCGGTCGTAATACTCGTATGACCAAAACTGCTGTTTTTCAGGAATGTAAACACTAGGCCTAATTTTTAAATGGTAAAACACTGTGCTGTTGATATTTTTTGATATTGTTGCTTTATGATAATATACTTGCATGTTTTAATATATTATTAACATTTTTCCAAAATCAAGCTTAAATGAAGGTAGCCTACAAAGTTGACCAGCAATTTTTTTTTTCTGTCATTAGTGCCAAAAATCGATTCCCTGCCAGAATCCGACTCTCCCTCGCGTGCACGCGTAACAGGTCAAAGAATGGCAAATAATTTTGCAACCTTTCATCTTCTATTTTCTATTGTTTGTGAGTTTATTTCACCCAAATATTGTATTGTTCAGTCATGTCATTGTTGTGTAAGTGCGCCCTCTATTGGATATGAGCTAGAGTGGTGGTCATATGAATTTTCGCGTTCTTTTCTCTGTCTGCATTCTACTTGAGTGAGAGAGGTATGTGTACCCGTCAGCGCAATGTAAACTTGAGATATACCTGTTAAAACTTTAGTTAAAATGCATGGTATCTTGTATGTGAAATTTATGATGAGTGCACTTACATTTAATCGAGATGTGTCGAGAACTTTGCTGTTTTGAGTTTAAGAAATTGCTAACATAGCTAACCTCTTGTTTTGTTTAGCTGTATGTTAGCGACCGTGATTCTGTCCTCATGTCATATCCCACGTTTCAGTTGTCCTTTTTCTTATGTTAGGCTGATTCTGATCGAGGATAGAATCCTGAACTTTTGCTCTCTTTGAAATTGAACAGGTACTCCCCAATACCATG
Source organism: Scardinius erythrophthalmus (assembly GCF_964197995.2). Lineage (NCBI taxonomy): Eukaryota > Metazoa > Chordata > Actinopteri > Cypriniformes > Leuciscidae > Scardinius > Scardinius erythrophthalmus. The sequence continues at coordinate 14,273,153 of NC_138234.1, forward strand.
TTAAGGATAATGTGTTCATTTAAAAAGTTTGCTTGTATTGATTAATGTTCAATGGCACTGAAAAGCCCAGATGTAAAGCATGTACATGTTGCTTAATTCGCGCATGTTCATGTATTAACTATTGAAAAGATGGTTCATGTTGCATAATGTTAAAGGGATAGTTCACCCAAAAATGACAATTCTGTCAGTAATTACTCGCCCTCATGTTGTTCCAACCGCGTAAGACCGTCGTTCATCTTCGGAACACAAATTAAGATATTTTCGATGAAATCTGAGCGCTGTCTTACTCCTCCATAGACTTCTAAGTGATTGAAACTTGCTGGCCCAGAAAAGTTATTAAAGAGATCGTTAATATAGTCCAAGTGACTCCAGTGGCTTAATCTTAAGTTTATCAAGCGACGAGAATACTTTTTGTGCGCTAAAACAAACAAACATAACGACTTTATTCCACTTTTCATTTCCTTCTCTCTGGGCGTTGAGTCTTTTTGCGTAGTGTTTAAGCGTAGCGCGTCTGTGTTGCACGTCATCACGTATCACACATGACCAGCGTCGGCCAATAGTGAGCCTACGTGGTGAGCACGTTAACACAATGGCCAATCAGAGGTGTTTACGATTCCACTCAACAGCACTCAAAGTGTCACATTTTTTTTTATTTCAGTACCAACTTGGTACCGACGTACCAGCAGACAGACAAACTTTGCACAAAACCTTCCTCTGGAAGACAGCCATTCCAATTTTTTCGGTAGTGGAACAATCTGTTGTTTATGGATCACAACTTGTATATCTACTTATTTGTAGTTTTTATTACAAACTGTTTACTATTAACAGTTCCAATTCTAAGTGTTGTGTAGTTGCTATGATAGGTGTGGGCAAAGCTTTGCCTCCACTAGCCTTCTAACTAACATTGCAGGATGTTGTTTACTGTAGCTTTTGTTAGGCTGTTCACCATCCCTTAGAACAATTATCCATGATGCTGTGATCGATAACTGTTTGTATTACAATAGTTTTCCAACAAATATGATTAAATAGTGGAGAACATTTTATCAATAAGAAAATTACGCAAAAGAAACTACACTCCGAAACGTCCTGGGAAATCCGTGCCTGCAAAGTCCGTGCTTGAAATTTGTTCTGAACGATCCTCTTGTTTGTTAACATAGTCAGAGTCTGAATCAGTCTCAAATTGGTTTGAAATTGATGCCATCGTTAATATTTACATCTGAGTAGAGCTCCCGGTTATGAAGGGGCGGGACATTTCCTAAACACGTGCTAAGCGCTGCCAATCACAACACAAGGGGCCAGCTAACCAATCACAGCACATTTTGTATCATCGTTCGAACCAGACTGGGGAGAGAGGAGCTGTAATAGTGTAAAATATGTGACAAATAATGTGTTTTTTTTAACAATCAAGCATGAAAACATATTCTAGTACACCCCAAAATCAAACTTCGTAAAAGAGCATAAGAGGACCCCTTTAGACATAAGGCAAAATAAATACAAGCTACAAATGCACAATTCAGAAGATCTTATACCTGGATTTTATTAAAAAATGCAAGGTTTGTGAAATTAAATGTTTATTAGAAATTTAATCTTTACTTGATAAAGATTTGTTTTAATGACGTAGATGCGAATTTGCTGAATGTTGACAGTAAATGTGAATGTTAGAGAATGTTCATCATTGTGTCATTGTTTTATTTGCTGATTTTAGCTAGCTTCTTTGCACTAAGAACAACATGTTTGTCCGTTTAGGACAAAATAACGTTAGGACGTAAATGAGAATGTTATTTCTTTCCTGGATGTTACCAATAATATAAAAGCAAACACTATGTACACTTAAGATTTTCTTTCTTTGTGTATCTAATAACGTATTGGACAGTTAAAGACAGCAAATTAATGAAGACGGAGAATGTGAGCACTGTGTTATGAGGCGCTTGTGTTCTCAACACTGCCTGTCAAAATAAAAGTCCTTAAAATAAAATCTTTTTATCTTTAATTTTAGACCTGATGAAGGTGGAAGAGAAACATCATCCTGTCAAAACTGGAGAAATCTTCAAGTTGCTCACTGAATAAAAGAGCCGGAGAATATTTCCCCTGGCCTCAGTTTGGAAAGAGTTTCTCATACTAAAAAAAGTCTTAAACCTCACATGAGAATTCACACTGGAGGAAGCGGCTCACATGTGATCATTGCGGGAAGATTTTTTTACGAGCAGACTCGCTTAAATTACATCTCCATTCTCATTCTGGAGAAATGCCATTTAACTGTGATCAATGCTGCAAAACATTTCTTAGAGCAGAATCTTTGAAGATGCACCTGAAAGGTCATATAAAGCAAAAGCTTCACATGTGTTCTCTGTGTGGAAAGAGTTTTTCACGGATGAGTGCTTTAAAAATACACCAGAAAAGACACGATGGTGTTAAGGATCACAAGTGCTTTGATTGTGGGAAGACCTTTACTAGACGTGACGCATTGACAGATCACCAAAGAATTCATACCGGAGAAAAACCTTACAAGTGTTCACACTGCGACAAGAGATTCAAACGGTCTAGGACTCTGAAAATACATAAGAGGATCCACACTGGAGAGAAGCCTTATAAATGTGATCAATGTGGTAACAGTTTTATACAAAAAGGAAGCTTTGATGATCACCTGAAAATCCACAGTGGAGAGAAACCACACACATGTGATCAGTGCGGGAAGAGTTTTAGACATGCAAAAACTCTTAAATTTCATCTGCGTACTCATTCCGGAGAAAGACCATATAACTGTGATCAATGCAGCAAAACATTTCTTATTGCACAACACCTGAAGAGGCACCTGCAAATTCATACAAAGCAGAAGCCTTTCGTTTGTTTGTGTGGAAAGAGTTTTTCACGAATGGATTATTTTAAAATACACCAGAAAAGTCACAGCGGTGTGAAGGATCATATGTGCTTTGATTGTGGAAATACTTTTACTACTGCAGCTGTTCTGAATCGGCACCAAAGAATTCACACAGGAGAAAAACCTTACAAGTGTTCACACTGTGACAAGAGATTCGCCCGTTCTAGATCTCTGAAATATCATGAGATGATCCACACAGGAGAGAAACCGCACACATGTGATCAATGTGGGACGAGTTTTACACTAAAACGATCCCTTAAGTCACACATGAAGATCCACACTGGAGAGAAACCGTACTCATGTGATCAGTGCGGGAAGAGTTTCACACAAGCATCCACTCTTAAATCACATCTGCGTTTGCATTCTGGAGAAAGACCATATAAATGTGATCAATGCGGTAAAAAATTTCCTTGGGCAGAAACACTGAAGGTCCACATGAGAGTTCATACACAGGAGAAGCCTTACACCTGCACTTCATGTGGAAAGAGTTTTAGTCAGCTGGGTAACTTAAAAACACACCAGAAAATACACAGCGGTGTGAAGGATCACTTGTGCTTCGAATGTGGGAAGACCTTTACTTTAGCTGAGGCACTGAAAAAGCACCAAAGAATTCACTCTAGAGAAAAAACACATGAGACGACCCAGTGTGGAGAGAAGCCTTTTGCATGTGATCATTGTGGGAAACGTTTCACTCAGTTAAGTTCTCTACGCCGTCATGCTAAAACCAGCTGTCCGAAATCAAAGTAGTAATAATAATAATCTTTAATATTTATCACGGTGAAAGTGATTGATTCATGAAATGGTATCGTCCCAGTGATAGTGTGCTTTTAAAATACAAGGATATTCATAATACTTCTGTTCATTTTGAAGATTTTCAAAGTATATGTATTTTCAGTGGCTCATGTGTGTGTTGTTTTCTCTCCTCTTCTGGTTAGCGTGGCGTACTTGTAGATAACGACACTATCTGGAGGCACAATAAATCTTACTAAATCAAAGAAGTTTTCATGTGTAAATTATTCATGTATTTTGCTTCCAGTACACACATAACAAGAAGCTTCATAAAATGTAAAAATAAAATAGACACAGATATTGTAGGTTTTATTGGAGAATTCCATCTGTCTCATACATGGGTCCAAATAAATGCTGTAATGTTAGAGAACTAGGCCGAGAGTATGGGAAGACAAAACTATGGGAAGACAGAGAAAACAGGTCAAAGAGTATGTGAAGATGAAAATTAGGTCAAAGGTTGTGAGAAGACAAGACAGGAAAAGTACCTAAAAACCATATATGAAGCACATGCGCAAGGACTTGCCACCAATAAAAATGAAACATTGATGCAGGTGTTTCTAATCGTGGCGAAGTGACTTGGAGGAGAAAAAAGAAAAAGATAACTATATGAATGCTAATTGGACACCGAGCGATAAGAAAAAGATTTAAGACTTGGGTACAGACCATTGTAAGATCAGATGAACAGCTGGCATCTCACTTTGTTGAACTGCTCAATAAAGTTAATTCTTCTGAGACCTGAAACTTCGACTCTGAAAGATTCTTTTGAGACCTGAACCAGACATTGAAGACCTGAACCAAAGATCGTGAATTTGCCACGACAGTTTAGTCAGAACCAACATGTACAGAAATTAAAAAATTGTTACAGTATTGTGAATAATAATAGGACCAAATTAATTTACAAAAAAATGTGTACAGGTACATGACTCTCCTAATGCAGATGACCATGTTTATATGAATATGGAAACAATGATTTTTCACCTGAGGAAACATTAATCACCACTTTGGTTCTTTGAATATTTCTTATATTAATTCATCAACATTTTGACAAACAGGTATCAAATGTCTTTAACAATTATTTATTCCCTTGCAAGGAAAGGTCAGACTCAGCAGTCATACAGTCATTACAAAGTGCCTGCAGAGTGTGACAACGAGTGGGGGGTATCCTTCATTCTTTATAGTTGTTCCGCCCCCAAGGTTGTTTTCCCAAGGCTACATCAAGATACATCTTAGCCATAACTAACATATTGTTTAAATTTGTCTATCTTATTTAATCATATTACACCCTTGAATGGAGACTCTCTGTGTCTCGGTCATACATTCAGTCATATTAACTTTTGTCTGGTCATATACAAGGACATAGACATACATATATTAATAAGAATATATATCAACACTACATTCATCTGATTATCATCATATTTCTAAGATTCTATGAATATAAGAAAATGCAAACATATAGAACATATAAAATTTCTTCCACACGTCTCAGACTGGATTCCAGTTATTGAACATCATATTAAGACTAAAAACATATTTAAAAACATTTTGTTTTGCTTGATCCGGTGTTGTGCCGAATTTCGACCCCCGCCAAATTATTTATACGTTTATAAAACACACAATATTTTAGCTGAATTTATTTATAAAACATACTATACATTTGTGTGCAAATGTACGTTATATATACCTGAAAGGGAGTATGTTTATCAGTAACCACTCAAAATGCGATGCTTCACAATCACAGCTTTACCAGAGAATGTCTAATAAGGGGAGAATTCCACTCTCAGTAAACTTCCGGCTTCTGAACTGGTTGCAGTTCCAGTCTGGTTCCATATGAGGGCGCTCACAGGACGAGTGCAGAATGAATGGAGGTCTATGGAGCTATACCTCTCAAAATCCACTTTTCTCAGGATATAATTTTGAATGTTGTATTCGAAAGGAGATGCAAATAAATTACACAGTGCTGGGTGTTAGATTTTTTAGAGTCACTTATTTGCTTTAAAAAGTCTTTTAAACTGTCAATGACGTCACACACATCGTACGACCAGAGATACTGCTTTACGGCAATCCCTCAGTCACTTTGGTGCTTTTGCACTCTGCACTTTCTTTTCTCTTGAGCCATCGACAACACAGCTGACAAAGGTAAACACGCGCTAGAAGAGTTTTTGTTTTGTTTGTTTCTGGTCCCGCTTCGGATGCCACGATGCCATCAAGCCTTTCAAGTCCTTTACTGACCAATCAGCGTTCATTAGTAGAATGCTAGTGTGTTATGGGCAACAACAACTCAACCTGTAAGAAATCGAAAGGACATAAGTACTCGTTCATTCAATTTTCGATTTGTAACCCATGTTGAACTTGCAAAACCTACAATCAAATCTGAGATTTCTCAACGGCAATCGGGTGAAAGAGACAGTTAGTCGGCGTCTAGCTCCATAGACTCCCATTCATTTTGCAATCATGGGCGATCGCCCCCAGTGGAACTCTGGTGGAACTACAACCAAAATTCAGTACAATAAGACTTAATAGGGCGTGGCCAGGCTCTCTGTAGACGGGCTCTGGCTTTACTGAGAATGAAGCAATTAGCGAATCGCGAGAGCTCCCTGATAACGAGAACACACACGCACACACGCGACCAATCAGATGCACCCATTTTGACAGTGTTAACATTTAGATTTTTAACATCACTTGAATTTACTAAACATATTAATTAATGCATATTAATTATATACTAAACAAATTTATTAATTGTAGAGTTTTTGACAACATATGAATATCTAATAATGATTTAAACTGATTACTCTTTGAATGAACTGAAATGGTCCCATGAATTAAACCTCAGGAAAAAAAAACATAGCAACTCTTCAGTCTTCAGCATTACATGTGCTCGTGCTTCATCAGTTCTCAGTAGTTCTTCAGTAGTGAGATTAGTGTAGGGTGACCAAACGTCTCGAAAAATTTGGGACAGTCCCGAAATCTTAAGCTGCTGTTGTCCCGAATCCCGAATCTGGCCCTAATTGTCCCAATAATTATACGAAAGCAAAATCTTGAGTAGTTATTGTCTGATAAAACATTAAAAACTGTCCGTGGAGGTTGAGTCGTCCTGCAGCCCGCCCTACCACTCTGAAAACCGTACAGACTTTCAGCCAATCTCATCTGGTCACCCTAGATTAGTGTCAGTATCTCGCCTCAACACGTGTCTTCTGTAACCTGCTGTTAGACATGTGCTCATCACACAAGAACTCATTCCAACTTTTTCCAGCACACAGGTTCATTTCTCCCTTTCATAAAAGCAGAAATATTTTGTTGAGCTCGATTGTTGATGATGTCACAGTGATTGACACTGGTGTTGGGCGTGTCTTATCGCATCATACTGAACTCTGCTGCTCATTCTGCAGCTCATTCTCTCCATCAGCAACATCTCCATTCAACAGCGGGGACATCTCTGGTTCATTCACTCGGTCTCCCGAGGAATCTGACAGAAAATAAAGAGACAAATCACAGAAATTAAAATGAGAAAGAAATGCTTTTGCTGCATTTACATCTACATATGGATGATGTCAAAGCTACACAATCGTGTACACTAAACATGTACATTAAACAAAAACAAATATAGCTAATATTTTTACAATATGAATAACTACACATCCTTTTCCTTGAAAAACGTAAAGAAAAATGTTAGGTTTTGTTCACACTTGTAGTTTGATTAGCTTGGTTCTTTTGGTCCGGACCAAAAAAAAAAAACATTTAGTCCTGGTTCGCTTAGAGTTCACATTGGCATTTTTAACACTGAACCTAAAGGCATAGGAATATGTTCACAATCTGACTGGTTGGCTTTTATCACGTATATTTTGAGACAGCACTCACCAAACATCCAAACCAATGCTGTGTTCTGGGATAAACGCGCTCGTTGTGTGTCCGCAGCCGAAACTATGGCGGTATTTTGAACAAATGTGTAAATAATTCAAAACAGGTGCAGCAATCCCTCCATCACACACACAAACGTAGATCTGCTGCGAGGAGACTCGGTTCTGATGCCTGTCCTTAACTGTGAGGGGCAATATTATGACTATGATGGAAAAAAAAACAGGTATGTTTGAGCATTCGTTCCTTTTTAGGGTCACATCATGTTCGGTTTTTGGTTCGTTTACATGTCGCTGGTCCATGTTGCGTTCATATTTCATTCGAACCGCACCAGAGTTAGTTTGGAAGTGGACGCGACCCATCTTTTTAGTGGTCTCGATCTGCTTGTTTGGTTCGGACGGCAGCGTTCACACTCATTCAAATGAACCGCACTAACTACCGTAAAACTTAAAATAATAGCCGAGTCCCAAATAGACGCCTGTCTCTTTTACACGCCTGGTGTGAATACAGGTTTGGATAAATAAAGACTGGTCTCAAATAGAGGCCTGGTCTGTTTTTTAGTTTCGGGTTGTATTTAATCTGCTAAAACCCGTCAGATCGTCTGTTTAAGCCAGTTCTATGGAGCAGATTGAGCACACAAGAGAGCCCAGCGCATCAGACGGGAGCTGTTAGCGCAAGCAACGCAGGAAGAGTTAGTGCAACTTCTATGACAACTCAAGGTATCGCACTCCGGATGCGCACTTTGTCAGTTTATGGCCAGCAATATTGTTATGTTTAAGGACATTATGGAATTAAGATCATGTCTGTACTATGTTATGATTGTACTGTACAATTAAATACAATCGTTGCTTTGTCTGCAGTCTGAATTCACTTTATCTCAGAGCATCCGTTAAAGCAGGCGTTAATGCAGTTTCGGGAATTTCTTCGCTGTATTATCGCTTTTTGCTCACAGGTTTCTCTATAGAGCTCCCCGTACAGCTTCGGAATAGATATTTGACAACACTGTCGAAAAACTTGTTGGCGACTCAGATACCAGAGGCTAGTACTGTAGATCAACGACAACAAAGCAAATGGGACATTCTTTAAAACGTCTTCTTCATTTGGGTTTGAACAGAGTGAGGGAGCGCAATAATGACAGAATTTTAACAGATTTCTTTGCCGTAAAGCAATTCGTTACATCGCAAGACCTGATATCACGCAATAGAGTCATTCTATAATTAGGGGTACATGTCATGTCCATGGACTCTTTTATAATTTTTTTTAAAAAATCATGAACTTTTCACTTCAATCAATGATCACTTTTATATCAAGGGACATTTCTAAATCATTTAATACAAAAATCCAACAGATACCCATCTTTTATCTTGCAAAAATGGCATATTCTATATCTTTACTGGAAGTTGCTGTTTTTGTGCTGTCCGATTTGGTAAATGTGAGGTTTTGCTTTTCAGATTAGCTCTAGAATGCATGTTTCTGTATATTTCTTATAAATATTTGTCCAAAATAATCATTAACTTGTGAGAAAAGTGTTTAAAAAAATATTTTGCTCATGCATCTACATTAAATTATCCATTTTGTATATGTCAGAGAAATCAGTGTCAACTGTGTTACTCGCTATAAAACCCCCTATAAATCAGCAATGGTTTGTTCCAAAGTCACATGTCCAACATCACTCTGATGCAATTCCTTTTTTGGAGGGAAATGTGAAGACAGTGTGGTAAATCATAACTTCTCCTCTTCAATATATTATCTATATTATTGTCTGCGCATAGAGTAGATTAATTGATCGTCAACTGTGTTATCAACATGTTCTGGTGAACTTGTGTCACATGTTATATTTATAAATGTGTGAGAAAGAATATAAAAACATTAATCAAGGTCAACTACTAACTAGTCCAAGGCCAGCAGTTTGCACAAGGCTCTAAAATGGCCGAAATGTCAACTGTGTTACCCGTCAACTGTGTTACCCGTCAACTGTGTTACCCATCAACTGTAACACAGTTGACAAGGATTAACACATTTGACAATGTTGGCAATTCAGTTTCAATTTATGCTCACACTACATTATATGGAAATTACATTTACATTACACAAAATTACAAATTGCCTAAAACCATGATTTGCATTACAATGGATAAACTTAAACTGATCTCATCACGGCCACACTTTCTATGAACTCAGTATCCACAACATAATATACACATTATTATATATTCACATTTGTCAAGGGTTATAAAGCATTCAGAATTCCTCATGATTGACTTAAACCTATATATTATTATAGATTTGACAATGACATGTCTATTTCTGCTTAGTCATGACTGATCAGTCCTTACAACCCATTGAACCCAAAGTGTCATGATTTATTATAAAACTTAATTTAACTTGATAATAATATAAAATATTCACTAACATTATAATATATATTTGTTGAATAAAAAGAAAGTTATCATCTTAAAGAAAGTTTTCTCTTTTCCTTTTAATGTGTCCTGTCAACTGTGTTACTCCTGTCAACTGTGTTACTTTCTCTGTCAACTGTAATTATGTGTGGTTTTTATGTCATAAATCTTTTAAATGTGAACTATATCTCTGGAGATGGAAATCTTGGGTAAGGATGATGAATAATACTAAAATGCAGCATACTGTGAAGTTATGTTGAGGAAAAGTTTCATCCTTCATGACATCATCCCACAACGGCCATCATGAAGCCCCAAATTCATATTTACAAATCAGTTAGACAGATAACCTCAAAAACTCTAGTGAATAGACTCAAAAACCTTCAAATAAATGTGTTATCAAACATGTAGTACTTAATTCATGTTTCATTTGACACAGCATTTGTCCGTAACACAGTTGACAAAATATTGAATCAAATGTTAATTTTCATTAACATATTTAAAAAACCATTAGAGCCTAAGCTTGCCAAATAACAAATTTAGCACATTAAGGGCATATTATTTAACCACCTAGTTTACTGATAAAAAAAGAATTTATTTCCTGACTTTTTGGCTGACATGAAATGTACCCCTAAATATAGAATGACCCAATACTTTCTGACACTGCGGCCGGCGGCCCACCAGTGTTGTGCCGAATTTCGACCCCCTGCCAAATTATTACCGCCCTCGTTGAAGTCAGTACCTGATTGCCTAATCCTAACCCCACCCCTAATCCTAACCCCTCCCCCACAACAAGTCCTAAACCTACCAACAGTAGGGGCGGTAATAATTTGGCGGGGTCGAAATTCGGCACAACACCGGCTCAAAGTTGCAAGGGTGGTTTTTCCGCTCACAGGATATGAGGGGGGGGGGGGGTGGGGGGGGGGGGGGGGGGGGGGGGGGGTTGAGAGGCGACCACCATTCAACCCCAAAAAAGTAATATAACCATTCCAATGATTGTTCAGTTGAGGTAAAAAAACCTGCATAGTTCACCTTTAACTGAATGAATTGAGAATCACCTGAACATTTTTTATTCAACCAGCTGATTTTTGTAAATTAATGTAAAACTAAATGTATATTGCAGCACAGGGTGAAGTCTCAACACTAAATTAAAGGCCTGTCTCAAATACAAGCCGGTGCAATTCGGCAATGTGGGAAAATAAAAGCCCAGGCTATTATTTGAAGTTTTACGGTAACTAGGGATTTGCACTGCTCACATAATCTGGAACGGGAAAGCACTGTTGGAAAACTGCTGAGGACTGTTTTTTAATAAATGTTGTTCTACTCACCAGTGACCGTCACATTTAATCTGCTGAATGTGGTCTGTTCTGTGTTGATGAGCTGTAGTTTATAATATCCAGAGTCTGTAGTTCTGATGTTTCTGATGATCAGAGATCCAGTCGTCTTTTGCAGCTTCATTCTGTCTCTAAATCTCTTATTAACAGTTGTTCTTGAATCAGCTTTAACAAGAAGACGGTTTTCAGCTCCAAACGTCCACAGTATCAGATCCCCTGGCTGTATTGTATCAGCAGTCGGGAGATGGGCACAGTCTCCCTCCTTCACTGACACTGAACCCACTTCACATCACAGCAGCAGCAGAAACAGAGAAAGACAGAAAAACAAATGTTTGAATTCATTTTGAATTCACACTTTAATAGAATTTATGTGACAAGGCTTCAACTGAACATGGAAATATGTATAAAAACTTTAAATAATCCCACAAAACACATTTGTGTGACTTCCAAAGAATTTGCAGGTTTTTTTAGACTAACAACAGCTCATAGGAATGTTGTTATAGTAAATGTATGATAATTATATTAAGCTTTTTACCAGAGCAAAGTCATATTTTTTTATTTTTATGGTTAATTTAAGTTTAGAATAAAGTCATAATGATGCAGAATATGCAGTAGTATTTAAACGTTTAGGCCATGGAATTATTTAAAGATTTATTAAAATAAATAATTTCACAAACTACAAACTATATTTTATAGGGCTGGGCATTTCATGATTTGATTCAGTTCACTTTAATTATTTCACTTTTTCACAATATTTAATGTAGAACAGCATGTCAATGTTTATTAAGGAAAATATCAAAATAATGATGTCTCACTTGGTAAAGACTGATTTTTTTAGATATAATAATCAACAGTCAAATACCAAAGTTGTAAATAAACATTTTAAATTTGAAACATTTTTATATATTTTCTTTTAATAAAATAAGCTACTTCTGTTACTTCAATTTGTTAAATATAAACATTTAAAAAGAGGCGTCAAAGTTCTGTTTTCATTACAGATTTATTCAAACATACAGACACATTACTATGGTAGTCAAGTAAAAATATAGCCTAAAGAATTTTTATTATACTGCAAAATGTTCCTCTATAGATTTATTTTTATTTACAGCCACTCAGTATATCATTATTGTGAGTAAGGTGATTTAAGCATTTTCAGACATCTTAGTGTGGATAAGCAACATTTGGAAAAAGCTTGAAAACGCTAGTAATGTAGCCTCAGGAAATGAAGATTCATTCAAATTGGGAAATCGCTACTGTCAAACCAGCCTCTTTGACTATCTATGATTCCTGATCATGCCTTTTCTCATTATGTGAGTTGATTCTCCTAAAATTTACCCATTTTATTCATGCAATATTACAATTTGAATCTCCTAATTGTATATTCACATAACATTATGAATTGAATGTGGCCCTGTACTTGCAAGTAATCTAAAAGTAATTCAAGTTTGAGAACTTTGAAAAAGCTTTAGTTTCAGATCACCAAAACTGATTACTAGTGCATGATTATTAAAACATTGGAAGAGTTGATTTACCATTGACAGTAAGACTGTATATGGTTCTTCGGCCACTGCTGATCTTTAGTTTATAGAGTCCAGAGTGAATGGTTCTAATGTTACCAATAGTGAGATCTCCAGTTAGTTTATCCAGCCTCAGTTTGCTACTGAATCTCCCATCACACTCAAAAATAATAATTATGTTTGTTGATTTGAAATGTTGTTGTTTTTTTCTATTAAGGTCCACATAATTGTCTTAACAGTACAAAATCCTAACCCATTGTCTAAACACAAACCATTTATGTTAAGTAAACAATTCTTACATCCAGAGGGTGGCAGTATAGTGCGACACCAACTGCCATTTTGCCCTAACTTAATTTGATTGTGTTCAATCTGCTTAAATATATGTAAAAATTTAAGTTTACTTAATCCGTTTGTGTTGGATTACATGAAGGATTTGTGTTGCATTAACTGAAACTGGGCGGTGCTTGTTAGTTCCCAGCTTTGCATTTGGTTGAATTAAGAGAGAATAAATGTTAAAATGAAGAGTTATTTTATGTTTTTTTGAGATAGAACCATTTAACTTACAGTGGGTTACCATTGTGGAGAAGAGTGGAGCATTTTGTTTGGATGTGGACTGATTCAATCACTCTCAACTGCTTTGGTTGAAGGAGCATGTAAGCATCTAAGATGCTAAAATGTGCTACTGCTAGCAAATAGCTAGCTATAGTCTATCAATTTAATTATGTATCACTAAAATAAGTGAAATATTATTGATACCTGAATCATGTTAGCCTTTAAAAATTCACTTTGAGACTACTTAAATTGGGTCGCTTAAAATTACTTAATTCCATGATGTTGAAGTAACATAACTAATTATGTTTGTTTAACGTAACCCAGTTATGTGTGGCCTGTTGACAAAGTTAATTAAAGCCAACATATTATTTTTTTGAGTGCAGCACCTGCCACTGGCTTTTTGGTCCCTCCAATGAGATTGTCTTCAGTTGCATAGTCCCACTCTATCTTATCTCTCTCCTTCATGGCCTCTGCTTCCTCTGCTACACAGAAACAGAGAACAGAAATGTATTCATGAGTCTGCAGGTGAACATCCAACCACACCATAAAGTCCATATTACTATATTCAAAGTCTTCTGAGTCAGGAACAGACTGAAAAATTAATGGTAATGCCACACATCTCAAATCTCGTTCTGTTCTGTACACTCACAGTTGTTCATTGCTCAAACCTACTGCAGCACATCAATAATTTTGGCAGAACATTGGAAAACTGGAAGATTATCAGTGAATAACAGTGTCCGTTACACAAAGTTATCATCTGACGTTAGAAGACTTGGAATATATTGCATGAATTGTTTGGAAAACACAATAGTGCATTTTTGGTTATTTTCCTTTTTAGAGCTTGAACATTGAGGTCACTATGAAATGTTGTATGGAAAAGAGTGACATAAACAACAGCATGTTTGAAACAACATGACTTAAGTAAATGATGGCAGAAGTTCCATTTTTGAGTGAAATAGTAGTTGGAAAGGGTTGTAACACTAGCAAAAAGTTGGAGATCAGTATTGTTATACAAAACATGTTTACATTTTTTTTCTTTAACTCCACTCATTTCATTTAAAAAATGTGAATTCAAAAAATGGAAAAAAAATATTTTGACGAAAGAAAACTTAGAATTAATAACAAATGCATAAAAAATGTGTCAAATGTCTTTTTTTTGTCTTTTTTTTCATTATGGTAAACTTATAAGCATTTATATTTTAAACCTGTCGGTATAGTTTTCATAGGAAATTAATACATTGTGATGAGGTGTAGAAAAGAACCCAAAAGCAGTAATGGCATTTAACAGTCTTTAATTAAAGATGTTGGCTGTTTCAATCGGTAAGAACAGAAATCTTCAATAATCAGAAAAACAAATTCTTCCGTAGACTTCGGGAAATCAGATAACAAATTCTTCCGTAGACTCTGGGTAGAAAACACAAAGAATACTCAAAGTCCCGCTGCGCAAGGTGCGCGCCTGAGGTACTCGCCCCAGTAGTTTGAGCTCACGGATTCTCTCCAGTAAACAGGCAAGGACAGCAATGGTGAGCGGTCATCGGTAGGATGCTCTGCACACAGTACAACTCAATGGAGAAGAGTAGCTTGAGGTAAGCAAACAATCACACAGTTAGACACTTCTTGACAAGACACGATCACTCCGTAAGAAACTCGTAGACCAGACTCGACAAGACTAGAGGGACTGAACAGAGTACATATGTACGAACACATGAAATAATCTGGCGACAAGACAAAGGACGGTCAGAACTATAAATAGGAAGACCTATTAGTGAAAGAGAGAGCAGGTGAGAAAGTAATGAAGAGACAATGAGTTGCGAGTGGATTCAGCTGGGGATGATAAGAGTGTAAAGGAGCGGCATGAATGAATGCGTGTAAAGCGTGGGTGTGTGTGTGTGTGTGTGTGTGTGTGTGTGACCAAAAGGGGGAGACAGAGGAAAAAGGAAGGAAAAGCCAGGATCACGACAGGATCATAACATACATATGTCATATATATGTCACTCGCCCGTACATGTCTCGTCAGACCCAGGAAATTGAGAAAAATTACGCTGACTACTCTAGTGAAAAAAAACTATAATGTACCTTAATTTCACATTTCTTAATAATAAGCCTAAAATGTGCTTTAATATCACTATTGGTAAAGATAGTATGACCTCTGCGTAGTATGATTTTTTAAATGAAAGATATTTAAAGTGTACCTAAAGTATACTTGCAATAGTTCCACTGTATCACAATCAAATATACTTAAATATCTCAGCACTATTTCTGGATAACTAAAGTACATTAAGTACAAAATGGGTTGTTCCAATTTAACAAAAGTACAATTGCGGTGTATTTATATCAAGAACATAAATACGTTCAATGTATTTATAGTATACTTAGCATAAAATAAATGTACTTCAAATGCATTTTAGTATATTTATTAGGGTACTCGTGTGGGGGTGTCACAGGTAAATTGTCAAAATGAGCGTGAAAGTTTGACATGGAGCTTCTATATCTCCAGCCTCAGGGGAATCACCCATTTTAAACATATGCCAAAAAAATTAGAGTCTGCTGGCAAAAAGAGAACTCGACAGAGCTCGTAATAAACAAGAATCAACATCGGCTTGGCTTTACGGAGATGACGAGAACTAAGGGATTTGAAATGCTTTAAAAGCAATGCAGAGATGATGCTATTTTTATTACTAACAGGTCAGTAAGGTATTTTATTGAAGAGATAAACTGCCATATGTAGCTCTCTAACAGTTCATTGTAATTAATGATCTATTGTGAAGAAGATTCAATTCATTATGGTTTGTTGTAGCGTTGGGCTGGAGTTTATTTTCCCCATTGAGTGGTTTGATATTGAAGGAAATGGAAAGATAATGTAATATAATGTCTATAATGAGGACTATAATGTAATGTGTTCACAGTATAACAAAAGTTTTAGCAGTATTATGGAGAAAATGGAAATTCTCTTTTAAATTTTGTAATACTTACCAGTTTGCCTTTTTGATTTAGAGATTCCTGGGCGATAGTAAATCACAACCACAAGCAGCAGAACAGCAAATAAAACACCAAAAACTATAGCACCCCAAGAAAGACCTGGATATTTGGCTATAAAGAGAGACAGTGAAAGTGTCAGACAATGTGATGATCTGAAATGACTTCACATAATATGCTAATAATACTGTATGCCAGGGTTTCTCAAATCTTGCCCTGGAGGGCCAATGCCAATGCAGAGTTAAGCTCCAATCCTGATCAAAATCACCTGAGCAAACTTATCAAAGTCTTCAGGATCATTAGAAAATCACAGGTATAGGTGATTTTGACCAGGGTTTGAGCTAAACTCCAGGACTGGATTTCAGGAACACTACCGTATGCCATTATACTGAAAGTTACTCACTCTTTCACTCACTCACACTCTTTCAGTTACTCAGAGTGACTCACCAGTGACAGAAAGAAGGAATCGCTGTGAACTCTCACAGTCTCTGATCTGTAGTTCATAAAATCCAGAGTCTGTGGTTCTGGTGTTTCTGATAGTCAGAGATCCATTTTGATCGAGCCTCAGTCTCTCATCAGCATCGTTTAATAAGGTCTTGTTAGTTTCAACATCAATTTTAGCCAGGAGAATTCCTTTATCTCCAAATCTCCACAGCATCAGAGCATCTTTGTGCATTTCAGCATCAGTGTTTAGAGTGACAGACTCTCCCTCTGTCACTGACACTGACTTCACTGCCTCCGTCTCACCAACCATGTCTGCAGAACATCGACAAAAATGTGTTTCATGACATTTCACAAATTTTGAAAGAGTTAGTCCCATCATGAAAACCTGATTGTGTGGTGCAAAATCTGGAAAATCACACTCAATAAATGCTTACACAATCATTTAAATCTGGTTTAAAATCATGAAACTTGAATAACCATAATTCCTAACCCAGAGTAAATATGACTAGTGTGAAACTAGAATGACCAAATTATTGACACACTGATCTAAACCCGGACCATTAGCTGGCCAAGCACGCTATTTATGGAAACTTGTTTCCGTATCCATAAACCATATGCTAACTAGCTTAAGCAAATGGAACTGTTAGGCCCAACGGTGGAAGAGCAACTAAAGTTACAATAAAAGACTTGAGATACTCACCACTGACAGTAACATTAAATATCTTTGTCGTAATCTTTTCTCTAGAGATGGTGAGTTTATATTGTCCAGAGTGTGTGATTCTGGTGTTTCTGATGGTGAGAGATCCAGTGTTTTCGTCCACTTGTAATCTGCCTCTGAATCTCACATCCTCACCGGTGAAATAAAATGAAGTCAAGTCGCCCTTTCTCGTTATTTTAGATATAAGAGAGTGTTTTGGTCCAAACAGCCACAGAATAGTATCATCGTTCAGTAGTTCAGTCAGATTAGTGTGTAGAGTGACAGAATCTCCCTCCATCACTGACACTGGCTCAGTTTCATCCGTCTCTGTACCAGACACACCTGGAAAACAAACAGAACAAGTTTTACTGAAACTGTAATATGCTGAAGAGTTACTGTAAAGTGTTTTCTGAGGTTTAATTCATGGGACCATTTCAGTATTAATCAGTTTAAAGAATTATTAAATATTCATATGTTGTCAAATACTTTAAAATGATATGAAATAATGAATATGTTAAGTAAATTAATATAAATACTAACGCCGTTAAAATGGTTGCATCTGATTGGTCGCGTGTGTGCGTGCGTGTTCTCGTTGTCATGGAGCTCTCGCGATTCGCTTCATTCATTCTGTGATTGTGAAGCATCGCGTTTTTACTGATTAACATACTCCCTCTCAGGGGTACTACAAAACCAGAGTCAATTGAATTCGATTAAAATATTAGTGTGATCTGCTGAAATGACAAATAGATTGGATTAGGCTAACTTTTTAGATTGTGACAGAAAAACTAATAAAAATGTAAGACCATAACGCTACACACCCAAGCTAAACATTAACAATGTAGCCTACTTGAGAATCAACACTGTATTTAAGACTTGTTTTCGTCGACTGTGTACAGTATGAAGCAAAAAATACATTCTGAAACCAATAGCCTAATATTAATGCTTCATGTTGTTTCTCAAATAGGCCTAACGTTAAATAGTCAGCATAAAAATAGCTTTCTCATCATGAATAGGATTTTTTTCAGTATGTTATTTCTGTTGGATTTGTTAACTTAGTTCTTCTGTCATCATTTAATCTTGAAATCATCATAAAACCTTGTCTATGAAAAATGTCTATAAATCTAAACCGAAAGGAAATCGAGATTCATAACTTACCGTACATCAATAAGAACAGCACGAGGAACATGTTCGTTCCAAATGTTTTTGTAGAGCTGTGACGAATCTGACTTGAATAATATGATCAATGAGATTTCTATATGTTTGTGTTCTCCGAATTTGTCGTCCTAAAGCTATAGCAAAACAGACTGACAAGCCTGAAAACTAAACTCAAAACAGTCACACAAAAAGACAGCAAAAAAAAAAAAAAAAGACTCCAAGTTTTGACTCTACGATAGTAGACTTTTCTCAAAGGTGTGAATGACGTTTAAAGAAGACCCAGGTTAATGTTATAGCTACTTGAAATAAATATACAGCAGAAATGTCGATCTGTCCCATAGACTGTAAAAAATAAATCTGGCGAGCACAGGGCGTGGCATGACGTGGTTTCTAGTCTATGGTTAAAACACCTTGTACTTTAAACGTAACGTAGCCTACGTATTTTACGTAATGGGACGATTGATTCCGGGGCTCTTATGCTTCGACGCAATTTTTCACAGCTGGCATGAAGGCATACATTTATTTATAGGATTTAACACTACTTCTCTATAACTTAAATTGTAAAAAACAAAAAAAAAACAAAAAAAAAACAGAACTCCCAAAATATTTTTTCAACTACTCACGTCTAATTGTGATCACATAGGCTATAGCCTACTTGTAGGTATTTTATATTATCGATCAACATGTGAATCCGTTGACCAGGCTACACGAGTTGTGGTCTCATTGGCACAAATTAATTTAGATGATAGATCTAATTTGATAGAACTGTATTGATCCCAGATTGATTCCACTCTTGTTTTTTTCTGCTCTGCGGTGATTTGTTAGATATGGTGGAGAAAACCATAACCATAAAAGTGTGACCACCAGATGTTGCTATTTAATTATTTATATTTATTAAATAAATTATATATTTTAATGTAGGCATATGTTGTATTTATGTATTTATTTGCACATTTACTTATTTATATTTATTTAATTTATTAAATTATATATTTGTATGCAGGAATTGTATGCAGGAGTTTTGTGGATTTATTCATTTATTTGCCTATTTATTTATATACGTTTTTTCCAGGTTGCAAATATTATTCACGCCAAGAAAAAAATATATAGCCTATTTTAGAAACTGTTCACTGAAACAGGGGAACTAAAAAATGGTTCTTGTAGCATCGCAATGAAACCCCACTTTTGGAATCTTTATTTTTAATAGGGTAGCCTACTGACAAAGACTCAAGAGCATATATTTTAATAATAATGTATATATTTTATGTACAATATTCCTCCTACAAAACGTTTAGGCCTATCTTAAGCGGTTAGAACAACATGCCATGACATCCGCTATAGGCAACCAATGGGAACGCCTACTATAGACCCTATATACATTTGACGACGTACAACAACCAGCAACAAGGTGGTCGCTTGTGATGTGAACGGGCGATTTTACTGCGTGTTTAAAGTGGCTGATATACGGACAAGAAATATGGTTAATGCTTTTATTTTGTTCTTTGTGTGCTTGTGGCGTCTGGTTGGTAAGTTATGAGTGAATTATGATGTCCCTTATTTTAATTTTTGTTTTATAAATAAACACTTCGCATTACGTTGGTTTTCGTTAAACGTTTCTCAGTTTCTTATCTCTTTAATATTTTACAAACGTAATTTATTAGTTCTGTGACATGATGCGATTTTTAGCGGAAGGAATTCCAAAACAAAATTATATATTTAGTTTTAAATCAGTCTTATCCAGAAATAATTGTTGTAGTTTCACTTCTGTTTGCACATGAAAGTCAGTGCTGGTGAGAAATCACCTGGCATTGAACTCCTGAACTTTTATTGTTATTCTTTAAAAGTTTACTGCAATTAATTAAACATTCACTAAAGAAAATGTCTATAAATACACTAAAATCACTGATAACTGTAAGTCTGCTCATTAATAACAAACATCATGTCTGTTACAAAATATGTTCCCTTTTTCTGTAGATGTGACGGATGCAGTGAAGTCAGTGTCAGTGATGGAGGGAGATTCTGTCACTCTAAACTCTGATGTTACTGAAACACAGCAATATTTGATGATACAGTGGACGTTTGGAAGCACAAGAATCGCTGAATTTGACAGAGCCATGGAATCAAACTCTACGTATGATGAGAGATTCAGAGACAGACTGAAACTGGATCAAACCGGATCTCTGACCATCACAAACACCAGAACCAATGAAACTGGACTTTATCAACTAACACTTGCCGGCCAAGAGACCAAATACAAGATTTTCAATCTCACAGTCTATGGTTAGTAGAGAATAATAGTAATATTTTTAAATTTTTCTTTTCTTTTCTTTTCACTATTCCATAATTGTATGATGTCTCAATGGCTTTAGTTCCATTTAAAATATGGATCTACTATAAAATAAGATTTGAAGTGTGTGAGACTAACGTCACAGTAACATCTGTCATTATCAGAGACTCCACAAAGTACTTCATCACCAGAAAGATCGCCATGTCCCAATTTATTGTCGTCCAGCTGTGCTGTGAACAATTCAACCGTCAATCAAACTGAGGACAGCAACATTACTGAACTCCATCAGCCAAGTTCAGGTACGTCACTCACTCTTACTCTGTTAAATGTTTTCAGTCAGTGCGATATTAGTTTTTGTAAAGCTTTAAAATATTATGTCAGAACGGAAACACTCGTGCAGTTATGACCAAACATATTCATATGTTGTTTTGCTCCTGCTGATGGGTGCTGAACCATCAACCACATAAACCAATTAAAATTGCAAGATTTTTTATTAACAATGCATTTATGCATTTGACACAGATGCTTTTATCCAAAGCGACTTACATTGCATTCAAGGTTTACATTTGATCAGCTCATGCATTCATAGAAAGATTGAACTATTTGTGCACACAAGTGCATTTGAAGACTTCAGAAAGCCTCTAAGTGCCATCTGAAATTTTCTTCTAGAATGATCATTTTTATTAAGCTGGTATGTTTATGTTCAGTTATTTCACTTTAATGGCAATTAAAATGACCTATTAACTGTCATTAAAGTGAAATTACTGAACCTAAATATTCGAGCTTGATAAAAATGCTAATTTTAAAAGAAAATTGCAGATAGCACTTGGCTTTTGCATCTGAATTCTTCATTTGCTGTTTTTCCTTCTGTGATTTAACTGGAACAGAGAACAGACCGCAGAAGAGCGACAGAGACATGAAGCAGGTGTGTGTGTGTGTGTGTGTGTGTGTGTGTGTGTGTGTGTGTGTGTGTGTGTGTGTGTGTGTGTGTGTGTGTGTGTGTGAGAGAGAGAGAGAGAGAGAGAGAGAGAGAGAGAGAGAGAGAGAGAGAGAGAGAGAGAGAGAGAGAGAGAGAGAGAGAGAGAGAGAGAGAGAGAGAGAGAGAGAGAGAGAGAGAGAGAGAGAGCGTGAGTGGGCTCTTGCATTAGAAAACATTAGTGCAAAAAAAGATAATCACAGGTTTCCAGAAGAGCTGAGGTTAAACAAGGGGCTGAAGCTCTTAGAAGACTCTAGAATTATATTATATTCATTATTTTAAACAATACTAGCAACAAAGAAGTGAAAAAAGGAACTACTGTAAATTCACAATTCTGATTCAGTGTTTTTCTTTTTTTATTTCAGACCACATCCACTGTTGTGGTTTCACTGAAGCTGTGATCCGATTGGTCGTCTCTGCTCTGGTGGGCTTGGCTACTGTTGCTGTGCTGGTTTATGACATCAGATCTACAAGAAGTGAGCAGATCAGAGAAGAAGAGACCAGACATCACTGTCAGACCTCTGGAGACAGATCAGACCAACAGTGTGAACTGAGCAGAGGGTTTAGTTCCAGATATGTTTGCTGAAGTTTACTGGTATGATTTCCTATACTTGCACAGCTGTTTATTAACAGATTGTTTTTCATCAATTGTACTTTTATTGATTGTATTTGCACAAAATAAATATTTTTTATTGATCTATTCAATTAAATGCATGGCTTCTAAACAAAATAATAATTAGCACCACATTGTATGCATTAGAATGATCTCATAAGCTTTGTTGAAATTACTCTTGGTGAATGTTTTTGGTGACTTTTAATAAAGATTTAGTATTACAACATCTATTGTCCACTTTTATTATCCTTCCTTAAACAATATAGTTCAAATATAGGTTGTATGTGATTGACAGAATTCATGTGACACACTAGCAGCTCCAGATTGTGAGTCGAACCCTTTTGTGGTCTCAGTTATTTACATCTGCACAGCTGTGGTTTGATCTGATGGATGGACAAACTGTTTGTGAAAGAGTCCAGCTAGTAGAGATATTAAGGATATTGGGAAACGAAAAACAGTTAAATTTGTGTATAGGCAACATACCTTATTAATAGGAATTATGCAAACTTTTATGCAGAGTTCGGACTTGTAGGCTACTGGAACTCTTTTCTATTTCTATGAAATTACTACGTACAGCCTCTAGGTGGAGCTCCAGCAGCGTCATTTAATTCAGGAGACACCTGTCCTGAACACAGCATAAGGCAGACAAGATCATCGAATTACTGTTCTTGGCGATCTCGTGAATTTTACATGTTTAAATGAACATAGAAAAATGGTAAATGAAGTATATTTTTTAACTTAAAAAGATAAAAATAAAAACTTTAATTTATCCCACAAATCCAAAAACATTGTGTCCAAAAATCCCTCATATTACGTTAATCATGTGTAATAATAAAATGTGCATGGTCACTCAATAGCTGTGTCCCAATTCAAAGGTCGCATCCTTCGAAGTCTGCGAAGTTTGGACTGAGATGCTGCGTTCCAGTCCACTTTTAGACACGCACTTGCAAACTTCCCTAAGCACTTCCCCTCGGGGGAATCCATGCCGCCATTTTGAAGTGCGTTCCACTTCGTGAAGTGGACGAGGGAAGTTTATATGGACAGACCCTCGTTCCCTCGATTTTGACAGAGGGAGCGAGTCTACTTCATATGTACACTTCAGGCATCTATATGTCCCACAATGCAGCACGAATGTGACGTCACCACAAATCCCGTCTGATCACCACAACAAACAACTCTATGATATATTAATTATATATTTTTTTAAATTTAAAACAACCCACACACACCTATATACATTTGGATGCTTCATTAAACAAATTCTTAAAGGGAAAAAATCAAGGGCTTAGGACGTTCCAATTCAGCCCATTGCAGTTTCCGCCAGTAGTGGGCATTCGTGCAACGTAAGCAATGACGTACATCCGAGTGAACGAGACGGAGGGAAGTTAGCGAGTGAAGGGAATGGCTGCGTTCAAAACCGCATACTTCCCTACTATATAGTGGGGGAAAAAGAGTAGGCAAGCGAAAAAGTATGTACGAATCCTCTGTATTCATAAAAGAATTACCTGGGTGACATACTAATTATCGTGAGATTCGGACGTACGTATACTTATAGTGCGTTCGAATATGCCTACTTTCCTCCTAGCCTATATAGTAGGCGAAAACAGTACGTGAAAGAAAAAAGCTGTGTCCCAATGTGAAGGCTGCATCCTCCGAAGGCCGTATTTGAAGAGAGATTGGCCGTATTTGAAGGCCGATTGCGTCACAGCGGCGCGACGAAGGACGTACCAATTCAAAGGCTGCATCCTTGGAAGGTCGCATTTGAAGGCCGATTGCGTCACCGCGGCGCGATGAAGGCTGTCCCAATTCACTTCTGCATCCTTCGAAGGCTGTATTCGAAGGCCGGTTGCATCATCACGATGCGATGAAGGCTACCCTGATTCAAAAGCAATGCCAAATGCACCCTTCGTTTTCCCATGAAAGGATCCCTAGGCCCTGTCCCAAATGGCGCACTTCATGAGGACTTTCGGTCTTGTGGACTTAAATTGCGCGTGCTCGCTGAGTCTACAAGTCTGTAGGCCGTCCCATTCAGCATTTTAACGCTCTGAAGTGTGCTCAGCAGCGCCCCCTTTGTACCCTTGAAGCGGTCTTCCGCGAAGCCCGCATAGATGCAGGCTCCACGCACTTTAACTACCCAGGAATCCTTGCAAAAGGCCAATCAGACAACGGATGGGAGGAGATTTCGCTCACGGACAATTGTTGATATGGCTGAGAAGAAAATATTACGTTTTTTATGACCTAGATGTACATTTTACCAGCTGTAACCTACAGTTTATACAAACATTATGGTCATCGAGCAGTGGTTGATGTCTTAAACATAATAATATCACGTTTAATAATACGATCGCATTATGATTCATTAGATAAATAGAACCGGATGTCAGGGCTTGAGTCATATGTAAACATAGTATGAATATTGAAACCTGTAAATTGATGTGAAACTCATGCACATTTTCATTATGTGTTAAAATTGTAATCTTAGTTCAAATGGAACATTATGTATTATTATGTACAACTGTATACATCATTTAAATAAGCATGATGTATCTATTGTCTAACGCCCAGGTGGCATACGCAATATCAGAATATAGAACTGTAAAATTAGGCTGTGTAGTTGACATGGAGATAAGACGTCGGAGCGCAAAAACGTGATTTCTCCTGTCCAACAACAACCAGGCCGTTATTTCCGGCGTGACGAAATATCACTCACCCTATAAAGCCCACAACAATAAGAAAAGCAGTAGCTAAGGCAAATAGGTTTCTTCAACAAAAGCTGCTGTCCTCTCACACCCTTGCTTGGCGCCAGAAGCGGTGATCAGAAACACCTGGTTGCGCAATTAGGAAATCCTACGAAGGCTACATGGTGCGTCCTTCGAAGAACATAGGCTGCATCCTTCGAAGTCTGCGTCCTTTGAAGGATGCAGCCTTCACATGGGACACAGCTAATGTATATTGTCCACTGCTAAGGAAAGCTCGTTTCAAGGAAATTAGGTAGCTGCTTGTCTACGTTACTACGATTAAAAAAAGGTGTTATTTGTGTAGTAACAACATTTAGCTCATGAGTTATTAATCTGTGAACTGTGAAAGTTCGATCTGTGAATTTAATCTTTACAACAGACCCCTGGCAGAGAAGCACTGTTAGGCTATAGTCAATTTCGGCAGCAGTGGATTCAAATTCGATGACCACGGATCTCATATTTGACTCATTATTCACAAATGTTCATTGTTTATTGCCATGCATTTGGCAATTATGGCTTCCGGTCTCGAAACCGAAAGGGGAAAAAAATAGACTAACCGTAAAGAATCCCCGTGACTGGACGTGTTAAGACTCGCATCGTTCAAATTCATATGAAATTGCAACTTCATAAAATACTAGGACAAAGTGTAAAACATTTTATAGGCTACGTAATGTAGCCTAAACAGAATACTAACCAATACAATTTTTATTCTCAACTTGATTTCTTTCACATCTTCAGAGCTTTTTTAAGGTTAGAAATGGCTGTAGGCTGTCACGCGACACCCGCTGCTCTTTTAACTGGACAGATCACCTCAACTGATATCCCCTGATTAACGAGTAGGGAGCAGTGAACACTGCACAGGGACCATACAGAGTAGGAACGGAATGAAGTGTCTTCAAGACGAGTTCCTTAGACGCGTAAAAGCCATCTGGCAAAGAATCAAGAGCACACATTTTCCTAGTTCGTTTAACATGTCAATTTTATGGACTTATTCAAGTTATAGCCTATATAGGCTACACAATTCCCCCTCCAAGACGTTTACTTTTAACGGTAAGAAAACTTATTCATTATCAACCACTTGCCATGACATCCGCTATAGGCAACCCACAGGAACGCCTACGATTTGGTGATGTGAACTAAGATGTGATGTGATGTGAAATGTAGAGTGGTTTACCGCGTTATTGGAGTTGTTGACAAACGGCCAAGGAATATGGTTAACGCTATTATTTGGTTCTTTTTGTGCTCTTTGAGTCTGTTTGGTAAGTTATAAACAATTTGCATTATAGTGGTTCTCATAAAAAGTATCTCAATATCTTCTCTCTTTAATATATTTTAATATAAGTTGAGAAAGTTAGTGGAAGGGATTCCAAAACAGAATCTGTAACTTTATTTGTCTCTAATAAGATTTCTAATATGCATTAAGGAAATTGTCTGCATAATACAAATCTCTTTAACTAATAACTGATAGTTTTTTTTTTTTTTTTAAGTGTTACAAAATAATGTTCCCTTTTTTTCTCTAGACATGACAGAATCAGTGAAGTCAGTGTCAGTGATGGAGGGAGATTCTGTCACTCTAAACACTGATATTACAGAAACACAGCAATATTTGATGATACAGTGGACGTTTGGAAGCACAAGAATCGCTGAAGTCAACAGACTTACACAAACCAGCTCTACGTATGATGAGAAATTCAGAGACAGACTGAAACTGGATCAAACCGGATCTCTGACCATCACAAACACCAGAACCTCAGACTCTGGACTTTATCAACTAACAATTATCAGCAAAGAGACCAGTTACACGAGTTTCAATCTTAAAGTCTATGGTGAGAATAGAATAACAGTGTTTGCATGACCATTCTTGGTATATCTTTTAATTTTTGATATTCCTTACATGTACATTTTATTTTGTTACTGGCTTTAATTCCATTTAAATGTGGATCTAATATGAATAAAGATCACAAATGTGTGTGATGAGACTATTTTCACAGTAACATCTCTCATTATCAGAGTCTGCTCAAAGTACTTTATCACCAGAAAGATCATCAAGCTCCAACTTTTACTCGTCCAGCTGTGCTGTGAACAATTCAACCGTCAATCAAACTGAGGACAGCAACATTACTGAACTCCATCAGCCAAGTTCAGGTACATCACTCACTCTTACTCTGTTAATGTTTTCAGTCAGTGCGATATTATTTCCTATAAAGCTTTAAAAGATTATGTCAGAACGGAAACACTCGTGCAGTTGTGACCAAACATATTCATATGTTGTTTTGTTACTGCTGATGGTGGCTAAACCATCAACCACATAAACCAATTAAATTTGCAAGATTTTTATTTACATTGTATTTATGCATTTGACACAGATGCTTTTATCCAAAGAGACTTACATTGCATTCAAGGTTTGCATTTGATCAGCTCATGCATTCATAGAGAAAGAATGACTGAGTTATATTTGCACATTTGCAAAATGTGCATTTGCTGTTTTTTCTTTTGTGACCTAACTGGAACAGAACAGACCGCAGATGCGCGACAGAGACGTGAAGCAGGTGTGTGTGTGTGTGTGTGTGTGTGTGTGTGTGTGTGTGTGTGTGTGTGAGAGAGAGAGAGAGAGAGAGAGAGAGAGAGAGAGAGAGAGAGAGAGAGAGAGAGAGAGAGAGAGAGAGAGAGAGAGAGAGAGAGAGAGAGAGAGAGAGAGAGAGAGAGAGAGAGAGAGAGTGTGTGTGTGAATGTAAGCGTGAGTGGGATGTTGCTTTAGAAAACATTAGTGCAGAAAAAGATCTTGGAGAAACAGTCACAATCACAGGTTTCTAGAAGCGCTGAGGTTAAAGAACTAGAACTAAATTCTAGAATTATATTATATTCATCATTTTAAACAATACTAGCAAAAAAGTAGTAAAAAAGGAACTAAATGCACATTTCTGATTCAGTGTTTTTCTTTTTATTTCAGACCACATCCACTGTTGTGGTTTCACTGAAGCTGTGATCCGATTGGTCGTCTCTGCTCTGGTGGGCGTGGCTACAGTTGCTGTGCTGGTTTATGACATCAGATCTACAAGAAGTGAGCTGATCAGAGAAGAAGAGACCAGACATCACTGTCAGACCTCTGGAGACAAATCAGACCAACAGTGTGAACTGAGCAGAAGCTTTAGTTCCAGATATGTTTGCTGAAGTTTACTGGTATAGTCATGAAAATGAAACATGCATTAATACTAGACAGATTTCCTATACTTACACAGCTATTGAAAATGTATTGATTGTATTTGCACAGAATATAATTTTTATTGATCTATTCAATTAAATTCATGACTCCAAACATAATTACCCTAACAAAATAATAATTAGCAACACATGATGCATGATAATAATTATAAGCTCAGTTGAAATGACTCTTGGTGAATGTTTTTGGTGACCATTAATAAAGATTTAGTTTTACAACAATTGTCCACTTTTAGTACATCCTTAAACAATATAGTTCAAGGTTGTATGGGATTGACAGAATTCACGTGACACACAAGCAGCTCCGGGGGCCGGTTACATAAACCGCTAAGACTAGTCTTACAAGTTAGTCAACTTGTTTTTTCTTTTAGATTGTTCAAAACTTAAGTCAGTTACATAAAAACATAGATTGGACTAATTTGGTAACAAAAAGTAAGACTAACCATCCCTTGAGTAACTGCTAGTGGGTAATATTTGATCTTAAGACACTGTCTTAACATAATGCCTAAGTTTATGCAAATTGCCCCAGATTGTGAGTTGAAACCTTCTGTGGTCTCAGTTATTCACATCTGTACCGCTGTGGTTTGATCTGATGGATGGACAAACTGTTTGTGAAAGAGTCCAGCTATAGTAGAAGTAAGGACATTGGGAAATGAAAAACAGTTTAATTTGTTTAAAAGCTACAGGCTTTATTAATAGAAGTTAAGGAAACTTTCGTGCAGAACACAATTTCGGAACCGGATACTAGGAGCTACTCTTTATTATTTCTGCCATATCAAGTCAAGTCATCCTTAATTTGTATAGCGTTTTTTTCTATACAGATGTTTCAAAGCTTTACAGTAATAACAGGAAAATAATGCAACAAAGTTGGTTTCTGCTGTACAGCAGATCTAGAAGAAAATAGCGTCATAGTCCAGGTTAAGTGAATTCAGTGATGGTTCATTTTTTTAGCTCCACCCATTTGTTCTGCAGAGAGCAGTTCTTTAACGGTCCACCTGGAAAAAAGCAATCGTGATGCCAAACACTCTCACTGTGACAATGAGCGCTTATCAGGATCAACTAAACGCTGGATTTTAGAAAGCATGTGAAGTTAGCAGCACCACTTTTGCAGTAAACTTGCACAACGTTCTGGAATGAATAGTTTATTACATGCACGCCATTCTGTTATTGTAGGGACATCAACTTTACATTGTCATGCCCCTTAACATGACGTAGATCAAAACGAAATTTGATTGGTTGCTTTACATGTCAGTCAGACGGCTTCTGCGTGGTCCTTGGCCAATGAAAGCTTCAACATTCAGCCGTCAGTATGACACTATGTAACCTGTAACTACTGTAACATGCCAGTTAAAGTTCAGGTTTGACTTGATGTAGTGTGACCAAAGATTATATATCTAACTCATTTTCATAAAGAATAAAGGTTTTCAACCACATATTATTGGCAATCTAACAATCATACAGGCAGTCTATTAACATAGACATTTATCATACACTCGGCACAATGCCGCGCCAGGCGCAACGCAAGTGTGTTTTGCTAGTTGCAGCCCGACGCAGTTATCATTTTCACGTCCTGCACCATGTTGTTTAAATAGCAAATGCATTTTCACCCATCTGTGCCTCCATGGACGTGCTGGTCTGAAAAAGAGGTGTGTTCAGGCGCATTATCGGCGCATTGCTATTTTGAGGCAACTGAAAGACTCAAGAAGAAGTGACAACATGTAGAATGCGGGAATTTCTTAATGGTTAGTTGATTTATGTTTGTAGCTGATGTGGAGTTAACTATATCTTTAAGTCATTGATTAGCATATTCTGTCATGATAATCTATAAATCGTGTTCCTGGGGGCAGGGTTTATGTTTTAGGGTTAGTGAGGTCACTAACCCGTGAAGAAGCTTATTGTAGTCCCTATCAGCCGTTTGTTGTAGTCCTTAAAAAATGAACTGTAATAGAATTACATTCTAATTCCATTCTCCCATTCCTTTGAACTTTAAAGCATTGTAACTCTGCAGATGTTGTTTATGCTCAGATAGCAACATTACACACTAACTAAAGTAAAAAAAAAAATTTAAATCATAATAAACCACCCCTTATAGATGGAAAAAAAATGGATACGTTTTGAGAATTTTCTACTGGCCATGGACATCAAAGATGACACGAGGAAAACGGCAATGATCCAACGCTACGCTGGAGATGAAGTTCAGGATATATTAGCATTTAGGATTATCTGACACAGGCCAGGCCAAAAATGCATAAAAACAATATGAAATTTAAACTTGGTTTTAATAATTAAAACATTACACAGTGTAAAAATACAAAACAAAATTGTATTTAATCTCTCTTATGTAATTTTATTTATCCAGGAAAACGTGCCACTGACTTATACATGTCATCACTGTATGAATAGTCACTCAGTTAGTATCTTTACTTCGTCATACTAAAAAAAGCTGTCTTGAAATCAAAGTTCATGTTCAGATCCAACACTTTCAAATGCCTTTCTGTGTTCTCATCAAATGTGACCCAATAACACATTGAGCAATACAAGCTCTCTTTCATATAAATATCCTAACCAGTTTAAGTTCATCTTCAAGATCTGTAGCGGGCCTCCCTGATTTCATCTGATATAGTTGCTTCACCAATTCTTTGATTTAAATCATTTCTTATTTTATCAATGACTTTTTGATTGTTTTTATTGTTTACTGATTCTACTTGCATCAAAATCAATCTCATAAGTTTGGCGCAAGCACCACAATTGTTTTTTTTTTTAACTTCCATGTTAATTTCTAAAGCTGTTGATTGCTTAATAGCCTAAATCATACTCCATTTCATGTTCGACCTCTTTTTCCCCCACACATTACTGAGTTCATTACATTAATGAGTCTGTTTACTACAGCACTGTCTATTGAATTTTGAGATATTCTGTCATGTGTATTTTAACAATCTGTGAGTGGATCTGTCAGTCAGCCAGGCCTCACAATTTACCTCACGGATTACCTCAAATAGTGACATAGCCTAGGCAAAAGAAAATTGTGGGCCCCCAATGTCTCGCTGTCGATTGGAACACTTGTATGACCAAAACTTCTGTTTTTCAGGAAATGTAAACACTAGGCCTAATTTTTAAATGTTAAAACACTGTGTTGTCTATATTGTTGCATTATATATGATAATATACTTGCATGTGTTAATATATTATTAACATTTTTTCCAAAATCAAGCTTAAATGAAGCTTTTCGATTTAAAAAAATAAAATAAATCCTGTCATATAGGCTAGTGTCGAAAATCGATTCCCTGACAGAATCTGACTCTCCCTCGCGTGCACGCGCGTGCATGTGTAACAGGTCAAAGAATGACAAATATTTTTGCAAACTTTCATCTTCTATTTTCTATTGTTTGTGAGTTTATTTCACCAAAATATTGTATTGTTCAGTAATGTCATGGTAGCTTATAGGTATTGGCAGAGTTATTTGTTGTGTAAGTGCGCCCTCTATTGGATATGAGCTAGAGTGGTCAAAGAGTATAGAAGTAACACTCTTTGGAGTGGTGGTCATTCTGAATTTTCGCGTTCTTCTTTTCTCTGTCTACTTTCTGCTTGACTGAGAGAGGTATGTTTTCGCGTCAGCGCAATGTAAACTTGATACATATTTGTTAAAACTTTAGTTTAAATGCATATGGTAACTTGTATGTGTAATTTATGATGAGTGCACTTTTTTAATCGAGATGTGTCGAGAACTTTGCTGTTTTGAGAGTTTGTGAAATTGCTAACTAGCTATACCTCGTGTTTTGTTTAGCTATAGCGATCGTCATTCTATCCTCTTGTGTCGTAGCCCATATGTTTCAGTTGTCCTTTTTCTTATGTTAGGCTGATTCTGATCGAGGATAGAATCCTGAACTTTTGCTCTCTTTGAAATTGAACAGGCACGTAACGTTACTCCCAATACCAGGTTAAGGATATAATGTGTTCATTTAAAACGTTTTTTTTTTTTTGTATTGATTAATGTTCAATGGCACTGAAAAGCCCAGATGTAAAGCATGTACATGTTGCTTCGCGCATATGCTACTGTATCAAATTAACTATTGGAAAGAAGACTATAGAAATGTATTTCATGTTGCATAATGTTAATGTGAGCTAAAAGCCCAGAGTTATTAACAACAGATAACACGCAATATGATACACATGTCTACAGATGAAGTTACTAAAATAAATTAGATTAATAAACTTGTTTTCTCAGTGGGTGGCGCGTGGCGGTAATGCACCTAAAGCTGGTCTGCCTGCCAACTGAAGAGAAGTAGTCATCACCACTAGCGCTCAACGCTCACTTCGCCTCAGCGTTGAGTCTTCTGAGGTAAGTTCAAAAACTCATATACGATCCAGTAACATGTCCATAAAAATCCAGTAACTTGTCCATAAAAATGTATTTTGAATTTAATGCGAGTAGATTAAAACAATTACCGGTATAAACATCGTAAAAATTAAAATATGTATTTGAAGTGTTAATCCTAAAATACTTTATATTGAGCCTGTAAATAAGACTTTATTTTTTTATTTTTTTTAAACCCATCACAAGGCGGAAACACAAAATGTGTCCTATTATGCTCATTCAACTTTACTTGGTGTGTAATGTTGATGTGTTGTCAAAAATACTGACTTTGGTAAGTCGGTACTGAAATTGTTTAAAATGTGATGCTTTGAGCGCTAAATACCTCTGATTGCCTATTGTACTGTAATGGAAAAAAAATTATTTCCAATGATCTTCAACACATATCGCAAAGTAATGTGTCACATGTCTATACTGTTGAATGTGAGCAGGATATAGGCTATGTTTGTACATCTGTCTCCGTGCAGAGTGTTGTGGAAATAATTCTATTCGAAAAGTGAGGAGGAAGGAGACAAGTCGAACCTTTGAAAAGTCAAAGTATCAAAATGTTTATTTCTTGCAAGAAATTGGCATTCACATATAGAGAGCATCTGGTATGAGAAGGGAAGGGGTTAGTTCCCTTTGCCAAGGTTATATACCCTTAACACATCCTGGGTAGGCTGCATCTGTCTCAAAAGATCGCCTTGGTTTCCTTAAAAGGAAACATCTTTGTTCAAGATCTCTTGTCTAACATAAATTTTATCTAGACAGAACAATACCATGTCTGCAGAAGTTTCCTGTTCTTAGCTGCTGCTCGAATTTTGACTATCTCTCATTCGATCAAAGCTGCGCACATATTTTTCACACTTGAAGTACACAAAAGGTCACTTGGAGTACACATAGTCTCTTTGCTACTTAGTCTCCTATAACCCAGAACATTTTGTTCCTGCAAGCTTATCTTAACTTATGCATTTCTAAAAGCTTGGTTCCATAAAGTGCTTTAGCTTATATGATTATATTTCTTTAAATGCTTATGAGTAAAAATAAATGTTCAACGTTAATACAAGTTGTACACACCCAGAAGTAAAAACACATCTAAAAGTAAAAGAACACATCTAAAAGTAAAAAACACATCTAAATGTAAAATTTCCATTACAAGAGTGAGCCAGGATGGGGATAGCTGAAGAGTGACCTTCTGACCTTAGGGGTCAGGATGCATCTAAATTGGTGTCAGAAGTAGTGATGAATACAGTAGGAGCATGTGCAAAAGTGTCAAAGTTAGTGGAAAACTACTAGGAAAAGCAACAGCTGAAGGAGACCTTGGTAAAGAATATAAAAGGTGTCGCACAGCTCCTCCTCCTTGTCTTACACTCTGCAGACAGGCTCTGAATGTTTGTATGACTGTCTGACCTTCTCTTGCAAGAGAATAAATACTTTAAAAGACTATTTGACTCAGTGTCTCTTGCGCAGTGATGATGATGTTCAAGACATTTTTGCCACAACCGTACTCACATGTTCATTAAATGTGTCTGTGATTGGCTACAATGATCAGCGCTTCAAAAACATGTTGTAAATATACATCAATGACGCTCTTCACCGAGTGCTTACATAGATACACGCTTGAAAGTACTCTCCCGTGCGTTGATCATATTAGCCAATCACAGACATATCTGATGAGCACCTTAACACAATGGCCAATCAGAGGTGTTTACGATTCCACTCAACAGCACTCAAAGTGTCAAATTTTTAAAATTTCAGTACCAACTTGGTACCGAAGTACCAGCAGACGGACAGAAACTTTGCACAAAACCTTCCTCTGGAAGACGTAGCCATTCCAATTTTGTTGGTAGTGAAACAATCTGTTGTTTATGGATCACAACATGTATATCTTCTTATTTGTAGTTTTTTATTACAAACTGTTTTCTATTAACAGTTCCAATTATAAGTGTTGTGTAGTTGCTATGATAGGTGTGATGTAAACAATGGGCAAAGCTTTGCCTCCGCTAGCCTTCTAACTAACATTGCAGTATGATGTTTACTGTAGCTTTTGTTAGGCTGTTCTAGGGCTGGGCGATATGGACCAAAAGTCATATCCCGATATATTTAGGCTGAATATCGATATACTATATATATCCCAATATTTTTTCCGCAAAGTGAGAGCAAATGTTCAGTCGAAGTCAAACAACAATGTCACAAGTAGTTTTATTGAAATGGCTATTTCAGTAAACAGTTGCAAAATCAAATGAATAAATTATAAACAGGTTTCTTCACCTTAGGGTTATGACAAAAGTAATAATTGTTCTATTATTCCCTTGGAATTGTAATTTATTAATTATGATTTTCAAAGTTTACGTTGAATATAAACAAATTTTGTGAAAACATGTTATAATTTGCTTATATAGCCTACGTATGTAGGCAAATTATAACACATTTACACAAAATTTGTTAACATACACAAGTAAGTTACTTTTCCCCTTTACTTAACATAAATTGTAAAAATATGACTAATAGTAAAGACTAGTACTAATAAATAAACATTAGGCCTATGCTAAAGCTATTAAATAGCAGTCCCAAACTAGTTTTTGTTAATACAATGTTGGTATGAGCCACTACAGTCATTTAATAATATAAAAAATGACACAAAGAAAAATAGTGGCATTTTGGGGTTAATATGCAACGACAGTTACTATGGTGAATACACAATATTAACAATAACTGTTAATGAAACATTGAAACTGTTCTGGTGAATAGAATGAAAATCATACCTGCATTACTTTTATTTCGTGTAATTTACAACGTAACGGCGTTGCATGCTCGTAGTTT
The DNA here is from genome assembly GCF_964197995.2 of Scardinius erythrophthalmus. Classification (NCBI taxonomy): domain Eukaryota; kingdom Metazoa; phylum Chordata; class Actinopteri; order Cypriniformes; family Leuciscidae; genus Scardinius; species Scardinius erythrophthalmus. The sequence continues at coordinate 14,308,756 of NC_138234.1, forward strand.
CTTTTACACTTTATATAGCCTGCAGTGAAGCGATACACAGCGCGCGCCGCCACATTTGCGTGTGCAATTGAAGAGTGTGCGGTGCGCTCCGAGCACAGTATAACGGCTGACAGGACAAGAAAGTCCGTGTTTCTGAGGTGAAAAACTTTATTTCAGCGTACACTTATGTCACTGCCTGGTAGTTCCTATTGTGCTGAGTTTTCTGAAGTAGTCATGATTCGCCTCTCATAACATAACATGCTCTAAACATGCACGCAGAGTGGAAGGAGGGGCGGACTATTTGAAAATTTGACCTATATCGATATATGCGATATGGTCTTATTTCATATCGCATTTCAAAATATATCTCTATATTTTTTTATATCGATATATCGCCCAGCCCTAGGCTGTTCACCATCCCTTAGAAAAATTATCCATGATACTGTGATCGATAACTGTTTGAATTACCATAGTTTTCCAACAAATATGATTAAATAGTGGAGAACATCTTATCAATAAGAAAATTACCCAAAAGTAACTACACTCTGAAACGTCCTGGGAAATCCGTGCTTGCAAAGTCCGTACTTGAAATTCGTTCTGAACGATCCTCTTGTTTGTTAACATTCAGCTCAGATTGGTTTGAAATTGATGCCATCGTTAATATTTACATCTGAGTAGAGCTCCGGTTATGAAGGGGCGGGACATTTCATAAACACGGGCTAAGCGCTGCCAATCACACAACACAAGGGGCCAGCTAACCAATCACAGCACATTTTGTATCATCGTTCGAACCAGACTGGGGAGAGAGGAGCTGTAATTAGGGATGCACGATGATATCGGCACAACATAGGTATCGGCCGATAAAAGCTTTAAATGACCATCATCGGCATCGGCCGATATGCTCCAAATTTCGTTTTGTAAGCAAATTTCGTTTTGTATTAATTGTATCTTGATTTTAATCAATGTTTTATCAACCAATTGCCTGGACTTAATAAATAATATGTAAAGCAGATAATAGATAATAGATATCATGACACGGAGGCGCCCACGATTGAACTGGAGCTAGTCTCATAAATGAAACGAAACTCAGCATAGCCTAGGCTACTTGCCTCACAGACCTGAGAAATATATATATATTATCTACAGAACGCTTGAAATCATATTTTTAAACAGAACAATTCAAAACGAAAGAAAACTATTTAATCCGAAATGTGCATTTCTCTCTGTGGCGTTCACTACTGTGAAGATCGCGAGTCATCGTCAACTTCATCTTTGCAGCCGACACAGGAAACACTTGTTTAAATGTTTTTACCTTAATTAAAATGTCTCCTTGCTATATTTGACATATTCATAATCATTACTTTTGCGGTTCGTTGTGACAGCTTTTAGTTGCTTTATTGGCAGCGCCATCCTTAGGCTACATGTTACATGAACGGGTCGACACTGCATCAGCACCGAAAACAGGGGAGCATTTGGTAGACCTGTTCAAGTAGAAGATGTAGTGCTGGGCGGTTTACCGGTTCAAACCGAATACCGGTGTTTATTTTTGTTACGATATGAATTTTTAATATACCGCAATACCGGTGTATGTCGCTTTAATCGGAACGCGGCGCTGCGCGCAGCGCGACACAGTCTCACCCCTCATTTACAACACACGTCTGCGGAGACTGCGGCGCATTACAGCTGCGACAAGGTTTTATTCCGTCCTCCACGCGGTGCGTCAAAATAGACTAGGCGCCTATATTTAGCGAAGCGGTGCGGAGAGCCGCTTCTGGGAAGCTTCGATCTGAAACACAAGCATTGACTAGAATGGGCACGAGACGTGTGGGGGTGAGAGTGTCTTTTTTTCTCGCGGCGCGCGTGTTTTTATACTGTATTAACGTATCTGAAGTGAACTGACGGTCTTTAGAAAAGTTTCTTTGGTATTACGATTGAATCTTTCTTTATCTTTCCTGATAAAGCAGTGTTTATGTGCGTTGCTGCTTTGTGTACAGCCGTTACCGGGGAAACCACTGTTTCTGCCGCTCCTAAAGCGCGTCCTGCTGGCACCTCTTTGTAAACAGCCTTGCAAACCTGTATTATTAATATTAGTGTGGATTTTTTCTATAATATTAACTCATGACAATAAAATTGGGCATTATTAGTAAATCTACTCCAGTATTTCCTCTCTCACTCAGTAGAAAATGTGGTTAACACCCATCATGCTTAAAAAAAAAAAAAAAAAAAAAAAAACGGTAAAAACCGTGAAACCGGTATAATTTAGAAAAAAACCGTGATGTTGATTTTTGGTCAAACCGCCCAGCACTAAGAAGATGTACATTTTTTATTTGAAATTTTATTTTTATTTATTTTACACTTAAGGACTGAAGTTTGAACTTAAAAATTTTAAATTAAAGTGTAAATATATCAGGGGGAAAATGTGTATATATATCGGTATCAGCATCGGACAAAATTTGTTTGAAAATATCGGCATATCGAATATCGGCCAAAATGCAATATCGTGCATCCCTAGCTGTAATAGTGTAAAATATGTGACAAACAATAAAAATCAGGCATGAAAACATATTCTTTACACCCCAAAATCAAACTTCGTAAAAGAGCATAATAGGACCCCTTTAAAATAACACCTGCCAATACGCATGTGGTGTAAATCGCCGTGAATGTAGTTATTAGAAAAACGAGCTATGTTTAGATTCTGAACATGTAGAAACATGTCGACGCATTTCAATGTAAGGGGACCCGCGTTGTAGATAGAAACTGCTCATTTTAAGGTAATAACATAACGGTTCATTAAGTAAAGTCTTTATACACAACTGAAAACATAGTAGGGATGCTCATTTCGATTAATTTTCCCGACCGACAACCGCCGCTTGTTAATCGATTATTAACCGTTAACTGATAATATTATAATATTGAATTGGCATTAAATACAAATAAAATTGATGCGTATCTGTGACCCTTTAAAAAAAAAAAGTTTTATTTTTTATCAAAGGGTTTATTTGAACGTGCAAAGTGCAAACAGCAGCATACAGAACAGATCAACAACAGAACCTGGATTCAGTTTAAATTTTCACGCACCTGCAGCATTTCTGACAGTGAGAGAAAAACAGAATAAAATAATACAAATAAAAAACAAAATAGGCCTACACTAAATATATTCTTTAAACTTAAATAATTAACAAATTAAGATGACAAAAAGAAAACACTGAATCCGTTTGAACAAAGCTTTCAAAAACCGGCAATTTTTTCCCATTAGACTAATATTTTTCGTTAAATAAAAATAGCAGCCCTACCTCAACACCTCGTCTAATTTTTATTTAAAAAAAAGCAACATATCAACGTGATATGGGGTCAGTTTGGAGCGCAGCCTGTTGACAGTCAAACGCGAAGTGTATATTCGCATCGCGTTATTTACTCGCTCTAGATTACTCGACATCCCGCGAAAAGGAGTGTGTCATCATCATCAACAACAACACAATTTCTTTCTGCCATAATTTTTCCGTCATGTCTGAAATAAATTATATTGCTGCTCTGTACTTTTTGTTGAAGTCCCAGATACGGAGGAAAGCCAAACGCCGACGTGTCTGGGTTCACAGCACCATCCAGAGGCGCACTCAACTCTGTGAATTTCACCGTCTTCATGCGAATTTTCCGCACGAGTTGAAATTTTCCAACTTGCGCGGAAGACGCGATTGAGGTGATTTCGATTTCACATCGAGCTTTTCCCGCCGCAAATTCGCGTCTATTCGCGTCTTTGCATTGACTTTGTATGTAATCTACTCACGCAAATAATTAAATTCGCGTTTGGTGTGAACACGCCATTAGACCCGCGGCAGAAAACACCCTCTCCGATGGGACGGATGTCCCGGGAATACACAGGTAACGTCTCGCTAAAGACGTGTGTGGTTGCGAGCACGCGCTCCATGAGTTAATAAATATAAACTATGTTGTATTTTATTTTTTTATTTATTTTTACAGCAAACTAAAAACGTTTTAAACCATTTAACTGATAGTATTAATACTTTCGGTTAACGGTTAAACGGTCAATATGAGCGTCCCTAGTTATATGTATATGATATTGCATTTCTGTCAACAGATCCTCCTAAATATTACACACTGCACCTTTAACAGTAGAAAAATATGAGTTTTAAAAGTTTTCAGCATACATTTCCTAACTCAAATAATCTGTTTCTATGAGTCAAGCTGTGATACCGGACAGGATCACACGTAGACACCAAAAAACTCCTAAATCAACCGCCTTGACTTGATGTTTATTCTTGATTCTTCATCATCCAAATATACTGCATATATGTTCTAGAGCTAAAGTGGAATCTTCTTAGTGCATAATCAGAATAGCGCTTAATTCAGATTGTAATTTCCACTACAGCCGATGCTACTTTTTTCTCAAAACGAGTCCGATATAGGGCTGTGCAATATGGACAAATAGACTTTCATCAGTATTGCGATTTTAATCTTGATTTTGACACACACATACATGCTTTACATTCATAAATGCATTCAGTGTGAATTTGAAACCTATTTCCGAAGGAAGCTAATTCGAGCTTTATCAAAAAGCTGTAACGTCTCTAGAACAGACATAAGGCAAAATAAATACAAGCTACAAATGCACAATTCAGGAGATCTTATACCTGGATTTGATTAAAAATGCAAGATTTGTGAAATTAAATGTTTATTAGAAATGAAATCTTTACTAGATAAAGATTTTTTTTAATGACATAGATGTGAATTTGCTGAATGTTGACAGTAAATGAGAATGTTAGAGAATGCTCATCATAGTGTCATTGTTTTATTTGCTGATTTTAGCGAGCTTCTTTGCACTAAGAACAACATGTTTGTCCGTTTAGGACAAAAAGACGTTAGGACGTAAATGAGAATGTTATTTCTTTCCTTTCTGTTACCAATAATATAAAAGCAAACACTACACCTAAGGTTTTCTTTCTTTGTGTATCTAATAACATATAGACAGTTAAATAAAGACCGCAAATTAATTAAAATGGAGAATTGTGTTCTCAACACTGCCCGTCAAAATAAAAGTCCTTAAAATAAAATCTTTTTATCTTTAATTTTAGACCTGATGAAGGTGGGAGAGAAACATCATCCTGTCAAAACTGGAGAAATCTTCAAGTTGCTCACTAAATAGAAGAACCAGAGAATATTTCCCCTGGCCTCAGTTTGGAAAGAGTTTCTCATACAAAAGCAAGTCTTAAACCTCACATGATAATTCATACTGGAGGAAGCCGCTCACGTTTTTCACGAGCAGACTCGCTTAAATTACATCTCCATTCTTATTCTGGTGAAATGTCATTTAACTGTGATCAATGCTGCAAAACATTTCTTAGAGCAGAATCTTTGAAGATGCACCTGAAAGTTCATATAAAGCAAAAGGTCCACTTTTGTTCTCTGTGTGGAAAGAGTTTTTCACGGATGAGTGCTTTAAAAATACACCAGAAAAGACACGATGGTGTTAAGGATCACAAGTGCTTTGATTGTGGGAAGACCTTTACTAGACGTGACGCATTGACAGATCACCAAAGAGTTCATACCGGAGAAAAACCTTACAAGTGTTCACACTGCGACAAGAGATTCAAACGGTCTAGGACTCTGAAAATACATAAGAGGATCCACACTGGAGAGAAGCCTTATAAATGTGATCAATGTGGTAGCAGTTTTATACAAAAAGGAAGCTTTAATGATCACCTGAAAATCCACAGTGGAGAGAAACCACACACATGTGATCAGTGCGGGAAGAGTTTCAGACATGCAAAAACTCTTAAATTTCATCTGCGTACTCATTCTGGAGAAAGACCATATAACTGTGATCAATGCAGCAAAACATTTCTTATTGCACAACACCTGAAGAGGCACCTGCAAGTTCATACAAAGCAGAAGCCTTTCGTTTGTTTGTGTGGAAAGAGTTTTTCACGAATGGATTATTTTAAAATACACCAGAAAAGTCACAGCGGTGTGAAGGATCATATGTGCTTTGATTGTGGAAATACTTTTACTACTGCAGCTGTTCTGAATCTGCACCAGAGAATTCACACTGGAGAAAAACCTTACAAGTGTTCACACTGTGACAAGAGATTCGCCCGTTCTAGATCTCTGAAATATCATGAGATGATCCACACAGGAGAGAAACCGCACACATGTGATCAATGTGGGACGAGTTTTACACTAAAACGATCCCTTAAGTCACACATGAAGATCCACACTGGAGAGAAACCGTACTCATGTGATCAGTGCGGGAAGCGTTTCACACATGCATTCACTCTTAAATCACATCTGCGTTTGCATTCTGGAGAAAGACCCTATAAATGTGATCAATGCGGTAAAAAATTTCCTTGGGCAGAAACACTGAAGGTCCACATGAGAGTTCATACACAGGAGAAGCCTTACACCTGCACTTCATGTGGAAAGAGTTTTAGTCAGCTGGGTAACTTAAAAACACACCAGAAAATACACAGCGGTGTGAAGGATCACTTGTGCTTCGAATGTGGGAAGACCTTTACTTTAGCTGAGGCACTGAAAAAGCACCAAAGAATTCACTCTAGAGAAAAAACACATGAGACGACCCAGTGTGGAGAGAAGCCTTTTGCATGTGATCATTGTAGGAAACGTTTCACTCAGTTAAGTTCTCTACGCCGTCATGCTAAAACCAGCTGTCCGAAATCAAAGTAATAATAATAATCTTTAATATTTATCACGGTGAAAGTGATTGATTCATGAAATGGTCTCGTCCCAGTGATAGTGAGTTTTTAAAATACAAGGATATTCATAATACTTTTGTACATTTTGAAGATTTTCAAAGTATATGTATTTTCAGTGGTTCATGTGTGTATTGTTTTCTCTCTTCTCTTCTGGTTAGCATGGCGTACTTGTAGATAACTACACTATCTGGAGGCACAATAAATCTTACTAAATTGAAGAAGTTTTCATGTGTAAATTATTCATGTATTTTGATTGAAAATCAGAAAGATCTTTTTTGCTAGTGTTACCTTGGTACTGAAGCTTCCAGTACACACATAAACATAAAACAAGAAGCTTCATAAAATGTAAAAATAAAAATAGACACAGATACTGTTTTATTGGAGAATTTCATCTGTCTCATACATGGGTCCAAATAAATGCTGTAATGTTGGAGAACTAGGCCTGAGAGTATGGGAAGACAGAGAAAACAGGTCAGAACCTGTGAAGACGAAAATTAGGTCAAAGGTTGTGAGAAGACAAGACAGGAAAAGTACCTAAAAACCATATATGAAGCACATGCGCAAGGACTTGCCACCAATAAAAATAAAACATTGATGCAGGTGTTTCTAGAGGAGGAGCAAAAAGGAAAAGATAACTATATGAACGCTAATTGGACACCAAGCGATAAGAAAAAGATATAAGACTTGGGTACAGACCATTGTAAGATCAGATGAACAGCTGGCATCTCACTTTGTTGAACTGCTCAATAAAGTTCATTCTTCTGAGACCTGAAACTTCGACTCTGAAAGATTTCTTTTGAGACCTTTGAATGAATTTTAATTAATCAACTTTAATTAATCAACTAACATTTGTTTTTCTTGCAGGAATAACATTCATATACTTTTAATGTGTCCAAACTCTTTGGGGAAAACTTGTGACTTTGAGTAGGCTATGTGTCTATGGGTAAAAATAACATAGTTATGGGAAGTGAAACTAGACAAGTCTGTTAGAACAAATTAAGTCATCATTAAAACATTGTGATAAGTAATCACAAGATCAGAGTTTGCTTTACCTAGTAACAGAGGGGTTTGCATATGAAGAACCAATCAAATAGTGGAGAAATTATGTAATGCAGCCTGAAATTTTGCCATACCTCTATACTATAAAAACTGTTGTATATGTGTTTTTCGGTGGGATTCTCAATGGAATTTGTCTGAGATCCTCCGGCCTTGCTTCTTGGGAGAGATTCCCTGAGAACTGCTCGGGAAGATCTCCTGGCCGTGATTAAAGCATTTAAAGGACAATTGCAGGTCTGTTTGTCAATTTATTCCTGCGCAGGAAGCTAGTTTAGGTAGGAAGTTAGTTTAAGAAAACTAGTTTAGGGAAAACGAGTCAGAATAGCAGGTGATCTATAAAGTGGGGACGTCAGGAACGAGACCCAAAAAATAGAGCCAGGTAGTCAGTTACAGGTGATCTATAAAGTGGGGACGTCAGGAACGAGACCCAAAAGATAGAGCCAGGTAATTAGTTTAGGGAAAAATCCACGACAGACCTGAATCAGACATTGAAGACCTGAACCAAAGATCGTGAATTTGCCACGACAGTTTAGTCAGAACCAACATGTACAGATATTTAAATATTGTTACAGTTTTGTGAATAATAATAGGACCAAATGAATGTACAAAAAAATGTGTACAGGTACATGACTCTCCTAACGCAGATGACCATGTTTATATGAATATGGAAACAATGATTTTTCACCCGAGACTAAAATGAGGAAACATTAATCACCACTTTGGTTCTTTGAATATTTCTTATATTAATTCATCAACATTTTCATTGTCCTCAAGCAATGTTCAGAAATGTTTTCAGTCATGTCACCTCCTGATTCTGAAACATTTTTTCCCTTAAACTGACGTCTGTAGTGGCAAACAATTTTACATCACTGAATTAGAGACAAACAGGTATCAATTGTCTTTAACAATTATTTATTCCCTTGCAAGGAAAGGTCAGCAGTCATACAGTCATTACAAAGTGCCTGCAGAGTGTGACAACGAGTGGGGGGTATATCCTTCATTCTTTATAGTTGTTCCTCCCCCAAGGTTGTTTTCCCGAGGCTACATCAAGATACATCTTAGCCATAACTAACATATTGTTTAGATTTGTCTATCTTATTTATTCATATTACACCCTTGAATGGAGACTCTCTGTGTCTCGGTCATACATTCAGTCATATTAACTTTTGTCCGGTCAAATACAAGGTAATTGACATACATATATTAATAAGAATATATATCAACACTACATTCATCTGATTATCATCATATTTCTAAGATTCTGTGAATATAAGAAAATGCAAACATATAGAACATATTAAATTTCTTCCACACGTCTCAGACTGGATTCCAGTTATTGAACATCATATTAAGACTAAAACATATTTAAAAACATTTTGTTTTGCTTGATCCGGTGTTGTGTCGAATTTCGACCCCGCCAGATTATTACCCCCCCTAGTGTTGGTAGGTTTAGGATTAGTTGTGGGGGAGGGGTTAGGATTAGGCAATCAGGTACTGACTTCAATGAGGGGGGTAATAATTTGGCTTAATATGGTTTCCTTCAGTTAGCTTTTTTTTTCTTAAAAAAAAATCTTTAACTGTTTGTTAGGCATTAAATCATACTGGGACATGTGCTAGAATTGTTGGATGTGGATGTGAATGTTGTATTTGAAAGGAGATGCAAAGAAATTACACATTGCTGGGTGTTAGATTTTTTAGTCACTTATTTGCTTTAAAAAGTCTTTTAAAGTGTCAATGACGTCATACACATCGTACGACCAGAGATACTGCTTTACGGCAATCCTTCAGTCACTTTGGTGCTTTCGCGCTCTGCTCTTTCTTTTCTCTCGAGGCATCGACAACACAGCTGACACAGGTAAATACACGTGCTAGAAGAGTTTTTGTTTTGTTGTTTTAAAAGACCACGCAGAAAACACACACACACACACAATGCCATCAAGCGGTATCTCTTAATCAGTCCTTCACTGACCAATCAGCGTTCATTAGCAGAATGCTAGCGTGTTATGGGCAACAACAACTCAACCTGTAAGAAATCGAAAGGACATAAGTACTCGTTCATTCAACTTTCGACCTATAATCCACGTTGATTTCTCAACGGCAATCGGGTGAAAGAGACAAATTTAGCCGTCTAGCCCCATAGACTCCCATTTATTTTGCACTCATGGCCGATCGCCCCCAGTGGAACTCTGGTGGAACTACAATCAAAATTCGGTACAATAGGACTTAATAGGGAGTGGCCAAGCTCTCCGTAGACGAGCTCTGGCTTTACTGAGAACTATTAGCGAATCGCGAGAGCTCTCTGATAACAAGAACACACACGCACATGCGACCAATCAGATGCACCCATTTTAACAGCGTTAACATTAAGATTTTTAACATCACATGAATTTACTAAAGATATTAATTAATGCATATTGATTATATACTAAACATATTAATTAATTGTAAAGTATTTGACAACATATGAATATTTAATAATTATTAAAACTGATTACTCTTTGTATGAACTGAAAAGGTCCCATGAATTAAACCTCAGGAAAAACACATTACTCTTCAGCACATGTGCTCGTGCTTCATCAGTTCTCAGTAGTTCTTCAGCAGTGAGATTAGTGTAGGGTGACCAAACGTCTCGAAAAATTCGGGACAGTCCCGAAATCTTAAGCTGCTGTTGTCCCGAATCCCAAATCTGGCCCTAATTGTCCCGATGATTATACTAAAGCAAAATCTTGAGTAGTTATTGTCTGATAAAACATTAAAAACTGTCCGTGGAGGTTGAGTCGTCCTGCAGCCGGCTGCTCAGCCCGCCCTCCCACTCCGAAAACCGTCCCAACTTTCAGCCAATCTCATCTGGTCACCCTAGAAGTGTCAGTATCTCGCCTCAACACGTGTCTTCTGTAACCTGCTGTTAGTCATGTGCTCAGCACACAGGTTCATTTCTCCCTTTCATAAAAGCAGAAATATTTTGTTGAGCTCGATTGTTGATGATGTCACAGTGATTGACACTGGTGTTGGGCGTGTCTTATCGCATCATACTGAACTCTGCTGCTCATTCTGCTGCTTATTCTCTCCATCAGGATAATCTCGCTGATCATTCTCTCCATCAGGATAATCTTGCTGATCATTCTCTCCATCAGGATAATCTTGCTGATCATTCTCTCCATCAGGAAAATCTCCATTCAACAGAGGCGACCTTTCAGCCATTGGTTCATTCACTCGGTCTCCTGAGGAATCTGACAGAAAATAAAGAGACAATCACAGAAAATAAAATAAGAGAAAGAAATGATTTTGCTGCATTTACATCTAGATATGGATGATGTCAAAGCTACACAATCTCAAGAGTTTCTCAACATGTACACTGAACAAAAACAAATATAGCTAATATTTTTACAATATGAATAATGCCTGTCCTGAACTGTGATGGGCAATATTAGCTTCCTCTAGACTATGACGGAAAAAAAACAGGTATGCAAAACATTCGGTCCTTTTTAGGGTCACATCATGTCCGGTTTTTGGTTCGTTTACATGCCACTGGTCCATGTTGCGTTCATATTTCATTCAAACCGCACCAGAGTTAGTTTGGAAGCGGACGAGACCCATCTTTTTAGTGGTCTCGATCTGCTTGTTTGGTTCGGATGGCAGCGTTCACACTCATTCAAATGAACCGCACTAACTACCGTAAAACTTCAAATAACAGCCGAGTCCCAAATAGACACCTGTCTCTTTTACACGCCTGGTGTGAATACAGGTTTGGATAAATAAAGGCCGGTCTCAAATAGAGGCCTGGTTCTGTTTTTTTTGTTTCGGGTTGTATTTAATCTTCTAAAACCCATCAGATCGTCTGTTTAAGCCAGTTCTATGGTGCAGATTGCGCACGCAAGAGAGCCCTGTGCATCTGGGCTGGAGCTGTTAGCGCAAGCAAGGCAAGCAGAAAGAGTTAGTGCGCGTCGCATCTATGACAACTCGAGGTATCGCACACCGGACGCGCACTTTGTCAGTTTATGGCCAGCAATATTGTTATGTTTAAGGACATTATGGAATTAAGATCATGTCTGTACTATGTTATGATTGTACTATACAATTAAATACAATCGTTGCTTAGTCTGCAGTCTGAATTCACTTGATCTCAGAGCGTCCGTTAAAGCCATAGACAGTAAAAGAAATGGACACAGCGACCCCATAGACTTCAACGGAGAAAAGTGAAGCAAATTAGAAGCACTCACTTCCAGATAGCTGAGCGTACTGCGCAGGCTCAAACTGAGCTTGATGACGTAGATGTGACGTGAGCAACCTGTCTGACAGTTGTAATTCTTCTAGTAGCTGTGCCAAGAGAAATCTGAATCATTCCCTTCCGAATCTTGCAGAGACGGAGAGCGTGAGGAGCTGTCCATGAGCTAGGAGCAGGAGCAACTTTATGACTCTCTATGGGCTTCTCCCTTGACTTTATCGGACTTCATGCCTCCACGTCCCCCCGATTGACTGCGAGCTTCTCCTCCTGTCTCTACGGTAATTTCCAGAGAGTCGCGTGGTTATGACGCAATCGTTAGCCTATTTTTACAAAAACTGCTTCTACGGGGCCATAACGTAAGATACAAGGTAATGGAGCCTTTTATACATTGTCGTGTTTCTTTAGAAATAATCAATGGACAAATGGAGTCTTTAAACGCCTCAGATGTAAAGTTATTCGCTGTCAAAGTGACGCCAAAATGAATGGGAGTCAATGGAATGCTAACAGCAGGTGCTGGCTCGTTAGCCAATGGCGGCTCCCGGGGATGGTACGCTTTCCGGGTGCTGGATTACCCCCCTGGTTAAAGCAGGGCTATACAGTTTCGGGAATTTCTTCGCTGTATTTTCGCTTTTTGCTCGCAGGTTTCTCTCTAGAGCTCCCCCTACAGCTTCGGAATAGATATTTGACAACACTGTCGAAAAACTTGTTGGCGACTCTCAGATACCAGAGGCTAGTAGATCAACGACATCAAAGTAGATGGGACATTCTTTAAAACGTCTTCTTCATTCGGGTTCGAACAGCGTGAGGGAGCGCAATAATGACAGAATCTTAGCAGATTTTTTTACCGTAAAGCAATTCGTTACATCGCAAGACCTGATATCACGCGATACTTCCTGACGCTGCGGCCGGCGGCCCGCCGGCTCAAAGTTGCAAGGGTGGTTTTTCCACTCACAGGCAATAGGGGGGTGAGAGACAACCACCATTCAACCCGAAATAAGTAATATAACCATTCCAATGACTCTGAAGCTGTTCAGTTAGTTCACCTTTAACTGAATGAATTGAGAATCACCTGAAAATCCAATAACATCAGCCATTTTCATTCAAACAGCTGATTTTTGTAAATTAATGTAAAACTAAATGTATATTGCAGCACAGGGTGAAGTCTCAACACTAAATTAAAGGCCTGTCTCAGATACAAGCCAGTGCAGTTCGATGATTTAGGAAACTAAAAGCCCGGGCTATTATTTGAAGTTTTACGGTAAGGCCTAAAAAAAAAAAAAGTTTGGTTCCGGTTGGTTGTCAGTTGAGGTCATGGGTCGGTAGGGATTTTTTTTTATTTTTTTTATTTATTTATTTTCCTCCAGTGGCAGTTTTACATGCACACACACGCGCGCTGATTTTAAATGTGTGTACCGGTACTTTTTTCTACTAAAAACCAGACATCTCAAGCAATGTTTCATCTAATATCTTTAATAGTATTAACCTCAATACAAATCTTCTCAGAAAATCTTCAAAATAAAATGTAACAATTCAAACCGTTGAACTTAAGGAAACTTATGGCAGCCATTGACTCTGCTCACTAAATACCTGAACTGAAATAAGGACGTCACACCACTGACAACCGAACCAAGCTGGTGAGTTGGTGTCGACACACCACATCGCTTGCTAGGTCTGTCCATTTCTCAGCTCAGTCGACTTTGCCGGCAGCTGATACGAATCTACAAGAGCATTTTTTGACTTCTTGAAGCACGGTTTCAAATGTTTTTAAACCCAATTTTACAATTTTGGTTGACATGCTAGTGTTGCATGGGCAAATAATTATCACGTTACACATGTCCATCATTGCAAAAGAAAGAATAATATGTTGATATGGACTAGGCTAAAGTTACGCTACTGTATTTGATATTACTAATTTACGCGGGCGAATCAAACTTTTACGACAGTGATTCTGTATTCCCGTTTAAAGTCTGTTGTTGCCATAGACACGCAAAACGCACACACACACGCACACACAAAAAGCCTTCGCGGGAGTTTGACAGGCGATCTCATAGTAGATTAACATGGAGGATTTGAACTTGAAAAACGGAGTGTGCAGACATCTTTTTGTAGTCAAACAACATTCTTTGTTATGTTCATTTATGTGGTTTATTTGATTTTGATGCTATAAATTAACTAGAAGCAAGAGACGATCAGTTAGTTTTAACTGATGATCTAACTTACAGCGATCTGTTCGACACATTCAAGAGCCTCAAAACGGTATTTATTGTTTACATTTCTTTAAAAAATGACCACATTTGAAAGGTGAAATAACCAAATGAGACTTTGTTTCATATTAAAAGTAAGCTGGTAATGTTAACTATGTCCTGTCTGTCACTCTGTCAGCATGTTGTCGGTGCCCTCTCTGTTCCGCGATATGTTGTTGACTCCCCCCCGTGTTTCTCTTAATGTTACGATTTCCAAACCTTAAGTTATAGCTCACTTTAGGAATTGACAGTTAAAGGGTTTTGATGCAATACTTAATGGTTTTTAACGGATTACTTAAGTGTAAAACAGCATTTAAAGGAAACTGTAATTTAATTAACGATGTGTGAAAGACCGTTCTTCCCCAGTCTCATAAAATAAATTTGGGTCGCACATAAATTGACAGGGTCGGTCGGAAACCGGAACCAAACAAATTTTTTTTTTAGGCCTAACTAGTGATTCGCACTGCTCACATAATCTGGAACGGGAAAGCACTGTTGGAAAACCGCTGAGGACTGTTTTTTAATAAATGTTGTTCTACTCACCAGTGACCGTCACATTTAATCTGTTGAATGTGATCTGTTCTTTGTTGATGATCTGTAGAATATAACATCCAGAGTCTGTAGTTCTGGTGTTTCTGATGATCAGAGCTCCAGTCGTTTTGTCCAGCTTCAGTCTGCCTCTAAATCTCTCATTAATATCAGTTATTTTTGGATCAGCTTTATATAGTAGAAGACGGTTCAAACCGCCAGCTCCAAACATCCACAGTATCAGATCCCCTGGCTGTATCTTAGCAGTAGTCGGGAGATGGGCAGGATCTCCCTCCTTCACTGACACTGAACTCACTTCACGTCACAGCAGCACACAGAAACAGAGAGAGATAGAAAAACAAATGTTTGAATTCATTTTGAATACATTTGAAATAATACATTTAGATTATATATATATTTTTTTTACTATTTTGGCATGTTCCTGAACATGAACCTCATTTTCATTTTTTTAATCCCATAAGGGTGCAAGAAAACTAAATAGTCATGAGCAGAACCATCTATTTTACTATTTTTTTTTCTTATGAGATATATGCAAAATTGTCTATACTTTAGTGCTGTCAATCAATATTTTTTTTAACAAATTAAAATCGCACATTTTGTTCTTTGTATATATCTATTACCGCTGCTAAGTATAACACACCGTTGCCATGAAAAACAGCGTTGCTATGGACGCAGGATTCTAACCGTAGAGTCGGAAACAACTATTTTCTTTAGCGGAAGTAATACAATCGTTTTTAAATCAATAAACTCTTTTTTAAATCAATATTTTGTGTCATAATGTGGGATAATGTAGAGCGAGGCAGCTGTTATAGCGAATACAACCCCTTCAGGCTGATACAAGTCCCGATCAGCCTGTCGGGGTTGTATTTGCTATAACAACCGCCTCGTTCTACATTATTCCTTATATATATATATATATATATATATATATATATATATATATATATATATATATATATATATATATATATATATATATAGTGATAATATTCATGTAGAAACAACAAAGACAGAAGCCTATACCATATATTTTAATGATTTGTTTAATGGCCTCTTTTTATGAATAAAGGCCAGTATCACCGATACCAATACTGCTACTGATGTCTCTATGAAATTACTATAGCCATTCAACATCACAGTATAACTGAAAGCTATACATTTTCAAATGTATTAGGCTTTAAAAAATATTGGAAAATACGGATGCTACATTAATTGTGTTAAATATGTGTACTGTACAACTGAAAAAAAACACATTCATTTTTACAACACTACAATATTTTTTATTGTTCAATGAGAAGACACACTGTTTGTATACACACTTAATATAATTTATGTGACAAGGCTTCAACTGAAAATGCAATTGTGCATAAAAACTTGTATCACTCCCGCAAAACACATTTTTGTGGCTTCCATAGAATTTGCTTTTTTTTTTTTTAGATTAACAACAGCTCTCATAGGAATGTTGTTATAGTAAATGTATGATAATTAGCCTATATTAAGCTTTTTACCAGAGCAAAGTTATATTTTTAGATTTTTATGGTTAATTTAAGTTTAAGTTAAGAATAAAGATATAATGAACATAAAGCAGTCAGATAGCAGAGCAAAAGATGAATTTACAAATCATAAAGCAGAATGTGCTGTAGTATTTAAACGTTTAGGCCATGGAATGATTTAAAGATTTATTAAAATAAATAGTTTCACAAACTAAACATTTTGCTTAAAATGACTTAATTCCATGATGTTGAAGTAACATGAACAAATGATGTTTGTTTAACGTAACAGAGTTATGTGTGACCTGTTGACATAAAGTTAATTAAAGCCAACATATCATTTTTTTTAGTGCAGCACCTGCCACTGTCCTGATGTTCCCTCTATTGATTTCAGCAAAGAGATTGTCTTCAGGTTTATAGTCCCACTGTATTTCAGTAAAAGATTCTACCTCTGTCACGGTCTCTGCTTCGTCAGCTACACAGAAACAGAACAGAAATGTGTTCATGAGTCTGCAGGGGAACATCTCAATTATACATTCATACCAACCACACCATAAAGTCCATATGACTCTACTATATTCCAAGTCGTCTGAGTGAGGAACAGACTGAAAAAATACTGATAATGCCACACATCTCAAATCTCATTCTCTGTTCTGCACACTCACAGTTGTTCATTGCTCAAACCTACTGCAGCACTTCAATAATTTTGGCAGAACATTGGAAAACTGGAAGATTATCAGTGAATAACAGTGTCCGTTACACAAAGTTATCATCTGACGTTAGACGACTTGGAATATATAGCATGAATTGTTTAGACAACACAATAGAGCATTTTTGGTTATTTTCCTTTTTAGAGCTTAAACATTGAGGTCACTATGAAATGTTGAATGGAAAAGAGTGACATAAACAACAGCATGTTTGAAACAACATGACTTAAGTAAATGATGGGAGAAGTTCCATTTTTGAGTGAAATAGTAGTTGGAAAGGGTTGTAACACTAGCGAAAAGTTGGAGATTGTTGGAGAAGTTACTCTGACTACTCTAGTGAAGAAAACCTATACCTTTATTCCACAATGCGCATTTCTTATTATTAAGCCTAAATTGTGTTTTAATATCACTCTTGGTAAAGACAGTATGACCTCTGCATAATATCATTTTTTAAATGCAAGATATTTAAAGTGTACCTAAAGTTTACTTGCAATAGTTCCACTGTATCACAATCAAATATACTTAAGTATATCTTTAGTTGGATCTCAGCACTATTTCTGGATAACTTAAGTACATTAAGTACAAAATGAGTTGTTCCAATTTAACAAAAGTGCAATTGCAGTGTATTTATATCAAGTACATAAATATGTTCAATGTATTCATAAAATAAATGTATTTCAAATACATTTTAGAATATTTTTTAGGGTACTTTGAGTCGAGTGGGGGTGTCACAGGCAAGGCCGTAACCAGGGTTTGAAAATTAGTGAGGTCCGAGGTGAGGTGCAGGGCCGGATTAAGAATTCAGAGGCCCCTGGGCACAATCAATGTCTTGTAGGCCCCCCCTTAGGCAGGCCTAATGTATAGTTTGTCCAAGGACATTTTAATTTTGCATTAAGAGTTTTAGTTTACTGACTTAAAAGGAACTTTGTTGTACTATGCTGGAGTAAAGTTCATAAATGATAGATCTTTCCCATATAGGATTTTGTAAAACTATGTTGGGTAAACCTCTGTCCCTCTAGGGGGGTTCGGGGGCATGCTCCCCCGCAAGAAAATTTTGTACATTTTAAGGTTAAATGCATCAATCTGGTGGTCTTTGAGAGCTCAAAATTAAGAGCTTCAACGGGCTTCAACCCATGAACTGTGCACAAATAAAAAACATTGACTTGTACCTGGACATTAAAGGGGGCTCAAACATATTTTTTAGTTATGATATGGAGTTTCAGTCTACATTACATTATAACTGGTGTTTTAGTATGCCAAACAATTAGTATAATAATATAATAATGATTTCTATAATTATTCCTATGACATAAAATCCATATAGCCTAATAAATGAAAATGAATATTTCAAAAGTATATTTTACATTACACTATAGGAAAATTACAATACTTTTGTCCTAATGTCTTCACTTGCAAGAAATAAACCCTTTGATCGCGTGAGCAAAGTGCGCACTTTTCTTTAAATCACGCAGCACAAACATAATGCCTATATAGGATACTTAAAGTCTTGTGCTGTTTTATAAAGCACAAAACCATATCACGGTTTCGATATTAGTTCGTTGGCAAAATATAACGCTAGAGACCTTTATGTTAGGCTATACATTTTACATCTCATGTGTATTGGGAAAAGGGAGAAGAGGGAGAAGAGCGAGTTCGGCAAAAGGCGGATTCGAACTCGAGTCGAACGCGTCAAAAGCTACTGAGTTTCAAGCACCTCACGCACGCCCAACGACCCGTGCAACTGTAGCTATTTAGTTGTGGGTGCCTTTTTTGCTAAAAAGACAGGCACTTAGTGCAAATTATACGCGCCATTATCGGAAATGTAAAAGAAAAAAAAGTTTATTGGCACTTTTTGGTCATTTCATGACTTTCAAATTGACATCAACTACGATGCTGTTGCATCATGCTTGTAGTTTCTTTTGCGCTTTATTTATAAATTATAATAAAGTGACATAAAGCGCTCTGCCGCATTTTTTACAGTCTATGCTCACAACACGCTCTCAAGCCCCGTTCACTGATCTACCTTCTCGCAGCGACATAAATTGCAAACAC
Organism: Scardinius erythrophthalmus; assembly: GCF_964197995.2. Lineage (NCBI taxonomy): Eukaryota > Metazoa > Chordata > Actinopteri > Cypriniformes > Leuciscidae > Scardinius > Scardinius erythrophthalmus. The sequence continues at coordinate 14,327,785 of NC_138234.1, forward strand.
ACATATGACGCGGTTTAAACGGCTAATTAATCATTCAGAGAGCTTGAAATTTTATTTTTGAATATAAAAAAATGACCGAGGTCCGGACCTCGGTGACCTCATAGCTGGCTACGGCCATGGTCACAGGTAAATTGTCAAAACGAGCGTGAAAGTTTGTCATGGAGCTTCTATATCTCCAGCCTCAGGGGAATCACCCATTTTAAACATACGGCGAACAAATGAGAGTTTTTAAATCAATAAACTCCTTTTTAAATCAATATTATTGATTTATTTGGTGGGTAGCCATGTAATAGGCGGGATAATGTAGAGCGAGACGGTTGGCAAAAAGAGAACTTGACAGAGCTCGTAATAAAACAAGAATCAACATCGGCTTGGCTTTACGGAGATGACCAGAACTGAGGGGTTTGAAATGCTGTAAAAGCAATGCAGAGATGATGCTTTTTTTATTACTAACAGGTCAGTAAGGTATTTTACTGAAGAGATAAATTGTCATATATAGCTCTCTAACAGAGTTCATTGTAACGCATTATCTATTGTGAAGATTCAATTCATTATGGTTTGTTAGCGCTGGGCTGGAGCTTCTTTTCCCCCATGAGTGGTTTGATTTTAAAAGAAATGGAAAGATGAGTCGCTCAAAATAACGACTATAATGTAATGTGTAAACAATATAACAAAAGTTTTAGCAGTATTATGGAGGAAATGGAAATTCTCTTTTAAATGTTGTAATACTTACCAGTTTGCCTTTTTAATTTAGAGATTATATGGTAAATCACAGCCACAAGCAGCAGAACAGGAACTAAAACACCAAAAACAATTCCAACTATAGCACCCCAAGGAAGACCTGTGTCTTTGGTTATAAAGAGAGACAGTGAAAGTGTCAGTCAATGTGATGATCTTAAATGACTTCAAATATATGCTAATAATACTGTATGCCAGGGTTCCTCAAATCTTGCCCTGGAGGGCCAGTGCCAATGCAGAGTTTAGCCCTGATCAAAATCACCTGAGCAAACTTATCAAAGTCTTCAGGATCGCTAGAAAATCACAGGTAGGTGATTTTGACAGGGTTCGAGCTAAACTCTGCAGGGCAGTGGCCCTCCAGGACCGGATTTGAGGAACCCTGCCATATGCCATTACACTGAAAGTTACTCACTCTTTCACTCACTCACACTCTTTCAGTTACTCAGAGTGACTCACCAGTGACAGAAAGAAGGAATCGCCGTGAGCTCTCACTGCCTCTAATCTGTAGTTCATAAAATCCAGAGTCTGTGGTTCTGGTGTTTCTGATAGTCAGAGATCCATTCTGATTCAGCTGCAGTCGATCTCTGAATTTCTCATCAGTATTGTTTAATGAGATTTTATTAGTTTCAATATCGATTTTAGCTATGATGATGCCTTTATCTCCAAATCTCCACAGCATCAGAGCATCTTTGTGCATTTCAGCATCAGTGTTTAGAGTGACAGACTCTCCCTCCTTCACTGACACTGACTTCACTGCCTCCGTCTCACCAACCATGTCTGCAAAACAAGCAGAACATTAACAAAAATGTGTTTCATGACATATCACAAATTTTGAAAGAGTTAGTCCCATCATGAAAACCTGATTGTGTGGTGCAAAATCTGGAAAATCACACTCAATAAATGCTTACACAATCATTTAAATTTGGTTTAAAATTATGAAACTTGAATAACCATAATTCCCAACCCAGGGTAAATATGAATAGTGTGAAATAATCCAGGGTTCAGAATGACCAAATTATTGACACACTGATCTAAACCCGGACCATTAGCTGCTTCTCCATCGTCAGGCCGAACGGTTCTAAGAACGGTATTAACGGTTCACATTTCGACTTGAGCATGGTTCAGCATGGCACGCTTACAAACCGTTCTCAGCCTGAAATTCTCTGCATGTTTGGCTAATCGTGCTGGTGGAACGTCACATCGCTGCTCATGATTGGTCACTTGTCTGTGGCCTGGCTGACAGTTTCTCTGTAGCTTACTAAACACGCTATTTATAGAAACTTGTTTCCGTATCCATAAACCATATGCTAACTAGCTTAAGCAAATGGAGCGGTTAGGCCCAACGGTGGAAGAGAAACTAAAGTTACAATAAAAGACTTGAGATACTCACCACTGACAGTAACATTAAATATCTTTATCGTGATCTTTTCTCTAGAGATGGAGAGTTTATATTGTCCAGAGTGTGTGATTCTGGTGTTTCTGATGGTGAGAGATCCAGTGTATTCGTCCACTAGTAACCTGCCTCTGAATCCCACATCCTCACCGGTGAAAGAAAATGAAGTCAAGTCGCCCTTTCTCGTTATTTTAGATATAAGAGAGTGTTTTGGTCCAAACAGCCACAGAATAGTATCATCGTTCAGTAGTTCAGTCAGATTAGTGTTTAGAGTGACAGAATCTCCCTCCATCACTGACACAGGCTCAGTTTCACCCGTCTCTGTACCAGACACACCTGGAAAACAAACAGAACAAGTTTTACTGAAACTGTAATATGCTGAAGAGTTACTGTAAAGTGTTTTCTGAGGTTTAATTCATGGGACCATTTCAGTAGTAGGCTAATCAGTTTGAATAATTATTAAATATTCATATGTTGTCAAATACTTTAAAATGATATGAAATAATGAATATGTTAAGTAAATTAATATAAATACTAACGCTGTTAAAATGGTTGCATCTGATTGGTCGCGTGTGTGCGTGCGTGCGTGCGTGTTCTAGTTATGGAGCTCTCGCTTCATTCATTCTATAAAGCTGTGATTGTAAAGCATCGCGTTTTGAGTCTTTACTGATTTACATACTTTCTGTCAGGGGTACTACAAAACCAGAGTCAATTGAATTCGATTGAAATATTTGTGTGATCTGCTGAAATGACAAATAGATTGGATAGGCTAACTTTTTAGATTGTGACGGAAAAAATAATAAAAATGTAAGACCATATAACGTTACACCCAAGCTAAACATTAACAAGATAAATGTAGGCTTGAGAATCAACACTGTATTTAAGACTTGTTTTCGTCGACTGTGTGTATGTATTGCAAAAAATACATTCTTAAACCAATAGCTTAATATTAATGCTTATGTTGTTTTTCAAATAGGCCTAACGTTAAATACATCTCGTCTCAGCATAAAAAATAGCTTACTCATCATGAATAGGATTTTTTTTAGTATGTTATTTCTGTTGGATTTGTTAGTTCTTCTGTCATCATTAAATCTTGAAATCATCTTAAAACCTTGTCTATGAAAAATGTCTATAAATCTAAACCGAAAGGAAATCGAGATTCATAACTTACCGTACATCAATAAGAACAGCACGAGGAACATGTTCGTTCCAAATGTTTTTGTAGAGCTGTGACGAATCTGACTTGAATAATATGATCAATGAGATTTCTATATGTTTGTGTTCTCCGAATTTGTCGTCCTAAAGCTATAGCAAAACAGACTGACAAGCCTGAAAACTAAACTCAAAACAGTCACACACCAAAAAAAAAACAGCAAAAAAAAACCCCAAAAAACAAGACTCCAAGTTTTGACTGTTCGATATAGTAGACTTTTCTCGAAGGTGTGAATGACGTTTAAAGAAGACCCAGGTTAATGTTATAGCTACTTGAAATAAATATACAGCAGAAATGTCGATCTGTCCCATTGACTGTAAAAAATAAATCTGTCCTGGCGAGCACAGGGCGTGGCATGACGTGGTTTCTAGTCTATGGTTAAAACACCTTGTACTTTAAACGTAACGTAGCCTACGTATTTTACGTAATGGGACGATTGATTCCGGGGCTCTGATGCTTCGACGCATTTTTTCACAGCTGGCATGAAGGCATACATTTATTTAAAGGATTTAACACTACTTCTCTATAACTTAAATTGAAGAAAAAAGAAAAAAAAAACAGAACTCCAAAAATATTTTTTCAACTAGGCCTACTCACGTCTAAATGTGATCACATAGGCTATATTTTATATTATCGATCAACATGTGAATCCGTTCACCAGGCTACACGAGTTGTGGTCTCATTGGCACAATTAATTTAGATGATTTATCTAATTTGATAGAACTGTATTGATCCCAGATTGATTCCACTCTTGTTGATTTGTTAGATATGGTGGAGAAAACCATAACCATAAAAGTGTGACCACCAGATGTTGCTATTTAATTATTTATATTTATCAAATAAATTATATATTTTAATGTAGGCATATGTTGTATTTATGCATTTATTTGCACATTAATTTATTTATATTTATTTAATTTATTAAATTATATATTTGTATGCAGGAATTGTATGCAGGAGTTTTGTGGATTTATTCATTTATTTGCCTATTTATATACGTTTTTTCCAGGTTGCAAATATTATTCACGCCAAGAAAAAAATAAATATTTTAGAAACTGTTCACTGAAACAGGGGAACTAAAAAATGGTTCTTCTGTAGCATCGCAATGAAACCCCACTTTTGGAATCTTTATTTTTAATAGGGTAGCCTACTGACAAAGACTCAAGAGCATATATTTTAATAATAATGAATATATTTTATGTACAATATTCCTCCTACAAAACGTTTAGGCCTATCTTAAACGGTTAGAACAACATGCCATGACATCCGCTATAGGCAACCAATGGGAACGCCTACTATAGACCATATATACATTTGACGACGTACAACAACCAGCAACAAGGTGGTCGCTTGTGATGTGAACGGGCGATTTTACTGCGTGTTTAAAGTGGCAGATATACGGACAAGAAATATGGTTAATGCTTTTATTTTGTTCTTCGTGTGCTTGTGGCGTCTGGCTGGTAAGTTATGAGAGAATTATGATGTCCCTTATTTTATTTTATTTTATAAATAAACACTTCGCATTACGTTGGTTTTCGTTAAACGTTTCTCAGTTTCTTATCTCTTTAATATTTTACAAACGTAATTTATTAGTTCTTCTGTGACATGATGCGATTTTTAGTGGAAGGAATTCCAAAACAAAATTATATATTTAGTTTTAAATCAGTCTTATCCAGAAATAATTGTTGTAGTTTCACTTCTGTTTGCACACGAAAGTGAGTGCTGGAGAAAAATCACCTGACATTGAACTCCTGAACTTTTATTGTTATTCTTTAAAAGTTTACTGCAATTAATTAAACATTCACTAAAGAAAATGTCTATAAATACACTAAAATCACTGATAACTGTAAGTCTGCTCATTAATAACAAACATCATGTCTGTTACAAAATATGTTCCCTTTTTCTGTAGATGTGACGGATGCAGTGAAGTCAGTGTCAGTGATGGAGGGAGATTCTGTCACTCTAAACTCTGATGTTACTGAAACACAGCAATATTTGATGATACAGTGGACGTTTGGAAGCACAAGAATCGCTGAATTTGACAGAGCCATGGAATCAAACTCTACGTATGATGAGAGATTCAAAGACAGACTGAAACTGGATCAAACCGGATCTCTGACCATCACAAACACCAGAACCAATGAAACTGGACTTTATCAACTAACACTTGCCGGCCAAGAGACCAAATACAAGAGTTTCAATCTCAAAGTCTATGGTAAGTAGAGAATAATAGTAATATTTTTTAAATTTTCTTTTCTTTTCTTTTCTTTTCTTTTCTTTTCTTTTCTTTTCTTTTCTTTTCTTTTCTTTTCTTTTCTTTTCTTTTCTTTTCACTATTCCATAATTGTATGATGTCTCAATGGCTTTAGTTCCATTTAAAATATGGATCTACTATAAAATAAGATCATAAGTGTGTGAGACTAACGTCACAGTAACATCTGTCATTATCAGTGACTCCACAATATTCTTCATCATCAGAAAGATCGCCATGCCCCAATTTATTCTCGTCCAGCTGTGCTGTGAACAATTCAACCATCAATCAGACTGAGGACAGCAACATTACTGAACTCTATCAGCCAAGTTCAGGTACATCACTCACTCTTACTCTGTTAATGTTTTCAGTCAGTGCGATGTTAGTTCCTATAAAGCTTTAACAGATTATGTCAGAATGGAAACACTCGTGCAGTTGTGACCAAACATATTCATAGGTGTTGTTTTGCTCCTGCTGATGGGTGCTAAACCATCAACCACATAAACCAATTAAAATTGCAAGATTTTTATTAACAATGCATTTATGCATTTGACACAGATGCTTTAATCCAAAGCGACTTACATTGCATTCAAGGTTTACATTTGATCAGTTCATGCATTCAGAAAGATTGAACTATTTGTGCACACAAGTGCATTTGAAGACTTCAGAAAGCCTCTAAGTGCCATCTGAAATTTTCTTCTAGAATGATCATTTTTATTAAGCTTGTATGTTTATGTTCAGTTATTTCACTTTAATGGCAATTAAAATGACCTATTAATTGTCATTAAAGTGAAATTACTGAACCTAAATATTCGAGCTTGATAAAAATGCTCATTTTAAAAGAAAATTGCAGATAGCACTTAGAGGCTTTTGCATCTGAATTCTTCATTTGCTGTTTTTCCTTTTGTGATTTAACTGGAACAGAGAACAGACCGCAGAAGAGCGTCAGAGACATGAAGCAGGTGTGTGTGTGTGTGTGTGTGTGTGTGTGTGTGAGAGAGAGAGAGAGAGAGAGAGAGAGAGAGAGAGAGAGAGAGAGAGAGAGAGAGAGAGAGCGAGAGAGAGAGAGAGAGAGAGAGAGAGAGAGAGAGAGAGAGAGAGAGAGAGAGAGAGAGAGAGAGAGAGTGTGTGTGTGAGCATGAGTGGGCTCTTGCATTAGAAAACATTAGTGCAAAAAAAGATAATCACAGGTTTCCAGAAGAGCTGAGGTTAAACAAGGGGCTGAAGCTCTAGACTCTAGAATTATATTATATTCATTATTTTAAACAATACTAGCAACAAAGAAGTGAAAAAAGGAACTACTGTAAATTCACTGATTCAGTGTTTTTCTTTTTTTATTTCAGACCACATCCACTGTTGTGGTTTCACTGAAGCTGTGATTCGATTGGTTGTCTCTGCTCTGGTGGGCGTGGCTACTGTTGCTGTGCTGGTTTATGACATCAGATCTACAAGAAGTGAGATGATCAGAGAAGAAGAGACCAGACATCACTGTCAGACCTCTGGAGTCAGATCAGACCAACAGTGTGAACTGAGCAGAAGATTTAGTTCCAGATACGTTTGCTGAAGTTTACTGGTATAATTATGATTTCCTATACTTGCACAGCTGTTTATTAACAGATTGTTTTTCATCAATTGTACTTTTATTGATTGTATTTGCACAAAATATATATTTTTATTGATCTATTCAATTAAATTCATGGCTTCTAAACAAAATAATAATTAGCACCACATTGTATGCATTAGAATGATCTCATAAGCTTTGTTGAAATTACTCTAGGTGAATGTTTTTGGTGACTTTTAATAAAGATTTAGTATTACAACAACTATTGTCCACTTTTATTATCCTTCCTTAAACAATATAGTTCAAATATAGGCTGTATGTGATTGACAGAATTCATGTGACACACTAGCAGCTCCAGATTGTGAGTCGAAACCTTTTGTGGTCTCAGTTATTCACATCTGCACAGCTGTGGTTTGATCTGATGGATGGACAAACTGTCTGTGAAAGAGTTCAGCTAGTAGAGAAATTAAGGATATTGGGAAACAAAAAACAGTTAAATTTGTGTATAGGCAACAGACCTGATTAATAGGAATTGTGCAAACTTATGCAGAGTTCGGATTTGTAGGCTAGGCTACTGGAACTCTTTTCTATTTCTATGAAATTACTATAGTAATTGTTTCAAGTGTTTCAAGGGAAAAACACTTAAAACATCAATATATTTTATTTGATACAGATCTGTATCAAATAAAATATATTGATGTTTCAAGTGTTTTTCCCTTTTTACTTAAATGATGTCTTGACATTTTTTTCATATTTATTTTTATATTGCTCTCTGAGAATTGTATAATGATCATTTTCTCTATGATTATTTACCATTGTTGCACAACGTTGCCCTCAGGCAACACAAAAATATTTTGGGGGGGAGCAGTAGGGGGAGGGACATCTTTTAATAAATCAATAAAATGTTCCCAAATGAGCCAAGAAATGACGTGGAATAATTTTTATCATGTTCCATCAAAATGCATGCAGTAGAGGGTTAAGAATGAACTTTTGAACTGACATTTACAAACTTGCTTCTTCTCTCCTCCTTGGATATTGGACCTTGATGCTCGTCAAAAAACAGTAATTCGGCCGGGGATTTTTACGCGGGTGGGTGGTGGGAGAAAAAACACTGACATTCTGGATTCAGACTGCAATTAGCCTAAATCACCGACTATTAGCCCCTATAAATTTTGAAAATACCTTACGACTCCACGAGAAACAATTACCATCCAAATAATGCTTAACTCATTACAGCTGCTTGCTTACCTTCTTCGACGTATAAAACAAGCGGATCGGTGACGGGAGGGTGAAGCTAACTGTGGGCTGCTGCCGCTGCACTCGGGGTCTTCCATGGGCACAGATGAAAGTGATCCAAAGTAGTTAGTTAGTTTAGGAATTTTTGCATCCTCTTTTCTGCCTTTCGAGTTTGTTTTTCCTTTTTTGTGCACCACTATCACTTTTTTTTTTTCATCATTTTTGAACTCCAGCGTCAGCGAGCGATTTATACTCATGTTCAACATGAAAGCATAACGAAAAGAGGCGTTTCCCAATGTCATGGCGCAAATTGTAGAGTTAATTTGATTGGGTGGTAAATTATATAATTCAGGCACATTTTACAATAACTTCTTGTTATTTTATTATACACAAATCAACCACATATGATTTAACAATCTCATTTGCTCAATCACGGGCCCCCTAATCCCGCGGGCCCTGGGGCTTCAGCCCCACCTAGCCCTTATGTTAATCCGGCCCTGGCACTTAAATAGTGGGAAATGTCATACACAAAAAGCGATTGTACAGATGATGGCCTATCATCAAGTGTTTTATTGTGTGAGTATGTACATCATGTCTAATACAGTATTTCGCAATTGCTAAGACACATTTCTTGAAACATTTCTTGGTTTTATTTCAGTTAGCCTAATAGCTAGTTTGATTTGCATTGCTCTCAATGCAAATCAAACTAGCTATTAGGCTAACTGAAATAAAACCATGCCAATCTCTAGGTATGGTGAAGGCTGTGATGATGTGGGGCTATTTTAATTCCAAAGGCCAAGGGAACTTTATCAGGATGCATAGTATCATAAAAAAAAAAAAAAAAATTAAATACTTAAAAATAAAAATCTGCCTGCCTCTATGGGAATTTAACATAGGGGTGTCCAAACTTATGCACCCTGTATTTTAAGGAAGAACATTTATTTATTTACGATACATTATTCATTCACAAAGAAAATTGGTGTCCTTAAAGGTTGGATTTTTCCTATTTTTTTTAAATTAAGGCATTATGTTCAATTTCCAAAAGATGATTTTTTATTCCTCTTTTTAGTCAACTTTAGCATGGGTGCCTAAACTTATGCATAGCACTGTATGTCTATGCAAGAGTTTCACCTTTTAATGTTAATGCATTTAGACAGTAGGTGGTACTGTTGTATTACATTTCACAGAGCAGCCAAGTCAGTGTATAGACTGCATTCGTTTTTACTAGGTTTGTCTTAATAAATGCAGGCATGAATTTCGTTTTTTGCATTGGTCTTTTAATCATCTGTATTTACAGATTTGTATGCATGAATTGTGCATTTCCAATCCTCAAAGCAGTTAATAACAATATATATATATATATATATATATATATATATATATATATATATATATATATATATATATATATATATATATATATATATATATATATATATATATATATATATATATATATATATATATATATATCATGCTCTTTTTCGATAACCAAACAAACAATTCATTGTCTGTGGCTGTGTTTGTGCGCACGGGAAATATGCTGCGCATAACAATAGAAAACAAGGAGAAACGCACAGTCACATGCTCAAACAATCAACAACGTCGCTCTAGAGGTGCGTTGTGGACAGCGAAGTGGACTTCACAGGGTTTTCCGCCATCTTAAGTTAGATTCTAATCCGAAGGGAGCGAACATGTTCAGTTCGAAGGGCACTGCGCACGGCATAGGGAATAAGGGAACATCGATACATCACTTCACAGGAAGTGGAGAGCGATGATCACACACCCAACTGTCATTTCGCGCACGACGTCACCACCAGTCAGAGCGGTCATAACTAACGATGGAGGAGTTTACGTATGTGTGTAAGTAATACATTTCGCCATTGTTATACAAATGACAGTATTTTTATTTTAACCATTATTGTTGTGAATATTATACTATTTTTGATGATTATAATTTACCTCAGTGAATGCAGCCAGCTTAGCTAGTTTGTGAAGTAAAGTGATTTTATTTTAGGTAGTTGTAAAATAGTGCAATATAATTGTAAATATATAATATAATAATAAAAATTAAAATATGAATGTAGTCCTATATATATTTATGTTATATCATAATCTGCGCGACTCCGTCGTTGACTTTCTTAATGTCATTTGCAGGGCGTTTCAAATGAGCGGTTATTGTCAGTGAAGTCCACTTCAACTGATATACTGTGCTCAAGGAGTAGGGGAGCAGTGAACACTGCATATGGACCCTGTCGAATGGAACGCACATTAGATGTGTAAAAACAAGTGGAAAGTGGAAAGCGCGAGCGCGCCGCTGTCTCATTTCCACAAGCGCTTGTTCTCCTGTGGCGTCTGTCGTTGCTATGCAACCATGAACTGCACTCTCCATGATGACAAGAGCTGTGTCTGAAATCGCTCCCTATCCACTATATAGTGCACTATTTAGGGTGTCGGCCATTTTGTAGAGGTGTCCGAATTCTGAGTGAACGACATCATTCCCTCCATACTTTTACCCAATCCTCTCTGAATTCGAGTGTACATACGATGTACACTTGATGAGACACTATTTCCCACAATCCAACACGATAAGGCTATAGAGCGCGAATGAAAAATAAACAAAAATGTCACCATGGCAACGGTGCACGTGAGTTAGAAAATCATTTAAGACCAGACGCCTGGTTATTTATTTATATATACCGTTATATCTATATTTGAAAAATCAAATGTGTTGTGTAGTGTTTTGTTCTCTTTTATTTTCACATATAAATGTAAAAAGTAAATAAATATGACAAGCAAGTTTTTTTTTTAATCAAATAACGCAATAAACGTGAAAAATACATACATACAATTGTTACATACAATTCATACAGCCAAAAAAAGGAATTATTAAAGATGGGTAGGTAATGTTTATGACAAATTGTCTGAGCTCTCTGGCGCGTGATAATTATGTCAGCGTCCGAATTCTTTGCTGATGTAGTGCACTCAACTGCCATTCACTATGTAGGGATTAGTGAACGAGTGAGCGGTTTCAGACACAGCTAAGGAAGTATCAGCAAAATATTAATAGATTTCTAGCCCTTGCATTAGCTTTACTACTAGATATATTTATGGAGATGAAAAATAATAAGGCAGCTATGATCAGCTTTTCGGCCGAACATTCAATGTTGTTATGCTGCAAGCTGATGGTTCGTTGCTGCCGCGCTCTATCACTCGCACACCATAAAGAGCAAATTGTTTTTTAATGTTTCAATTTCGTGATTAAAATGACATAATTTGGAAGCGGATAATTTATTCACAAACAGCTCATTATGACTCAATGTTAGAATGCTGCACCTACACTCGATAGTGTGAATAAGATCAGCGCAACGCAGACCACTGCATTGACAGGGTAAAACATATGATCTGTCTACGGCCAGGGCTCAGCGGAAGACAGAAAATGCCGGTCCAGCGCTGATTGAGGAATTAAATTCAAAAATAAAAGACAGTTTTACATCTTTTCTCTCGCATTCTCGCATTTTTTTTTTCGCATCTCGCATCTCTCTAACGTTAGTGCACTGCACCCGAGCAAGCACACTTTGCAGTTCCTCCGGAAATGCATTTTTGTAGTTATGTATGTTCCCTGTAAACGATTTTTGACTGCATTATAATGATTTCTTAATTTAGAATATGATAAAGATTGTGTAGGTGGATGTGTTCTGGGAATTTTCCAGTTAATAGTATAACATTTAAAGCCCCTTAAGTGAACGAAATGACTCGAAAAAAGATTTGTTCATTTTGATGATCGAGATCGAACAAGAGAGTCAGAAGACACTGGTGGCTGGTGTTGCCAGATTGGGTGTCTTTTTCCGCTACATATTAAGGCTGGTTTACGGTGGGTTTTAGGTGGGTTTTCGCCTGGAAGGCTCTATAGAAATCTTGCACTCTATTGAACAAAGTTAAACTGAGAGAGCGTGCCGTTCACAGACACCAGAATGAACGAGTTCACAGTAACGTTCATCAGGTAGTAATGCGGTACGTTCAGTTCACGTTCACCCAAAATATGAACGAGTTCATGAACTATCGTTCAATGAATGCATTCAGGCACAACACTGATACTCAGCATCCACAATGTGAAGCTGTGCCTGGACTTGGACTTGGAAGTAGTAAGCATGGCTCCTGTCCAGTGTAACATCATCCGCATCTTTAATGAGGCAGAATCCCTTGTCTCCAGCACACAGGCGTAAATTTCCTTCATCTTCCTTGCAGTGTGGGCACTAAAATTCACAGTGAAAACAACATGAACTTTTTTATATATTTTTGCTTATTTCACTAATTAAAGCATTTAATATTATTTGCAGACTGTGTGGTTTCCCGATCTTGTCACTTAGTGTTGAGCCAGGCTGGTTCAATGGCATATGACAATGGTATATGTACCATTATCCTAACCCCTATACTTAACTAACCCTATTTCTGCCTAACAAGCCTATGCCTTATGTTTACCCTTGTGGTATTCTTACCCAAAATCTCACCTCCGTCTTATCCTTATTCATCCCTAAATATCTTGTCGCAACTGTGGTGAACTTGTGTGCCTCTGGGTAGCATATGGCCTTTATCAAGCTCTTGGATGGATTCAGAGGATTAGTTTTAAGAACTTGTTCAGCATAGCGGCAGTTATGCGTCCAGCTCTTTGTCGAAACCAGATCCTGGATGCACCCTGGCTTTGAGTTGCCTTCTCTACAGCCTGGACCTGAGAGGGGGTTAACTCTTCTAGCTGGAAATCCTAGCATAGCTCTCCAAGCTCTTTGGGGGGTAGCTGCAGAGTCTCTGGTGTTTTGTATTCAAGGACAGTTTTAGGCAGCAAACAAGATTTGGGGACAATTTTTTTTTATGGTAATTCTCCCTAGCCATCAGTGCAGCACTCCTTGGACAGTTTCTGCTTCAGGACTCAAAAAACCTAGCATATTTTTCTGACCCTTTCCTCACTCTTGGACATTGAAGTGGGTTCACAACCTTAGGTTGTTCAGTTGATTTCCCAGCGATGGCATCATCCAGTTTTTGTTTTTTGGATTTTGTTGAGGAGAAGCCTATAAGTATGGAAGCTTGTTTCCGCCACAAAATAAAAAAAATAAAAGATAATTGCGACTTTTTATCTCACAATTGCGAGTTTACATCTCGCAATTCTGACTTTATTTCTCAGAATTGCGAGATATAAAGTCAGAATTGCGTGAAATAAAGTCAGAATTCTGAGATATAAAGTCAGAATTGCGTGATATAAAGTCAGAATTCTGAGATATAAAGTCAGAATTGCGAGATATAAAGTCGCAATTGCGTCTTATAAAGTCAGAATTCTGACTTTTTTTCTCGCAATTGCGACTTTATATCACGCAATTCTGACTTTATATCTCAGAATTCTGACTTTATATCACGCAATTCTGACTTTATAACACATAATTGCGAGTTTATATCTCGCAATTCTGACATCTTTTCTCAGAATTGTGAGATATAAAGTCCAATTCTAAGGGGGGAAAAAAAGACGGACTTTTTTTTTTTTTACCTCAGAATAGTTTATATCTCACAATTCTGACTTTATAACACGCAATTGCGACTTTATATCATGCAATTCTGACTTTATATCTCCCAATTGCGTGATATAAAGTCAGAATTCTGAGATATAAAGTCAGAATTCTGAGATATAAAGTCAGAATTGCGTGATATAAAGTCGCAATTGCGAGAAAAAAAGTCAGAATTCTGACTTTATAACACGCAATTCTGACTTTATATCTCAGAATTCTGACTTTATAACACGCAATTGCGACTTTATATCATGCAATTCTGACTTTATATCTCCCAATTGCGTGATATAAAGTCAGAATTCTGAGATATAAAGTCAGAATGCTGAGATATAAAGTCAGAATGCTGAGATATAAAGTCAGAATTGCGTGATATAAAGTCGCAATTGCGAGAAACAAAGTCAGAATTCGCAATTATCTTTTAAAATGTTTTATTCAGTGGCGGAAACAAGCTTCCATATATAAGAGCTACAGGAGCATCAGTAATTTGGAAAAAATTAAAAGCATGAAGAACATAAAGTACTGCCCTATTACTGGAAATGACAAAAAAATTTCTGTGGTCCATAACATGGAAGATTATGATTTAAGATATGACACTGCAACTGCAATTTGTGTTGTTTGTATTAGTCTAAGACAAACCATATGAATTTTGGTTGCAGTGTCAGATCATACTTTCCCTGAGTTACCTGCACCAGCATGTTTTAGGAATTGACAGTCACTGTCACTGTCAAGTAAAGTAGGGTACAAAACAAAAGAAATGTTATGTACAGTACATTTGAATACCTTTTTTACATATGATGGTATCAGCCATTTGCACTTTTCCGTTGTGCAGGAGGCTGTATCTCGCATCTTAACACCAGCTTCAATGGAGAAAAGAACTGCCCCTACATGTGAACAGGACTCTGACAATCTGAGAAAAGAATAGAATAGACATTTCTTAATTAACCACAAATTCAACATTGTATTTTGCATGGTTAACCTATGGGTGTGCACTGGCGATATGCTTAAAACAATAAATAGAACATCAAGACTAACAGCTAACAGTTATACAAAATACAGGTGAAAATAACTTACCCTGCCATGCAATTGCAATGAGCTGTAATGACTTCTCCACTTTCTTTCGCAATGATCCACGTCTTTAGTGGTATTTCGGCAGACCTTTGAGAGTGGTTAACCTAATAACGTAAAGTAAACAGCCGTAAAAGTAACATCGAGAAGCGCAGTAGCGTTGAATGGTTGTTAGGGTTAACGTTACGGATTAATTCTCACCCCTTTCCACTTGGTAGCGAGTGTGCTCTTGCTGCCTATCAAGTTAATGTTAAACGAATGGCTTTTCTGAGTTACGTGACATTGTTACGAGCTGTCTTATTGACGTCTTTCTGCGGTTGTTCTCTCGCACCACATCAAAGAGCGACTTTACTGAGTTGAGACTTTGCTGAGCTGAAGCTGAGACTTTGTGTCATATCAAAAGTAACTAAGTTACGAGTTTGCGAGCACAGGGACCTGGTGCTCCGGCACCTCGCCCGTCTGGGCCTTCGGGTCAACTGGGAAAAGAACAAACTCTCCCCCATGCAGAGGATCTCTTTTCTTGGTATGGAAATCGACTCGGTCGCCATGTACGCGCAGCTCATGAGCGAGCGCGTGCAGTCACTGCTGAATTGCCTGAGTCAATTCGAGGGCAAGAGTGCGGTCCCCTGGGGCATATGGCATCAGCAGCGGCAGTCACGCCACTTGGACTGCTTCATATGAGACCCGCTTCAGCACTGGCTTCGCGATCGAGTGCCGGGATGGGCATGGCAAGAGAGCACAGAAGTGCCCTTAGAACGAGTGCCCAGGCATGTTGTTGTATCAGCAGATGCCTTAGCCACAGGTTGGAGTGATATGTGCAATGGACATGCTGCCGTGGGCTCCTGGACAGGACCCCAGCGCCTTTGGCATGTCAATTGCCTCGAGTTGCTGGCAGTACGCTTAGCTCTGCACCATTTTCGTACGTTGCTAAAGGGCAAGCATGTACTAGTCCGTTCAGACAACACGGCGACAGTAGCATACATCAACCGTCAGGGTGGTCTACGCTCCAGCCGTATGTCGCAACTCGCCCGCCATCTCTTGTTATAGAGTCACAAGTGTCTGAGGTCGCTTTGTGTCATTTACATTCTGGGCGAGCTCAATCATGTAGCTGATGAGCTCTCACGACAACGCTCATGTTCCAGGGAATGGAGACTCCATCCCCAGAAGGTTCAGCTGATTTGGGAACAGTTCGGCAATGCACAGGTAGGTATGTCCCGATCTGTGGAACCTGCATGTGTGGGTTCTGGACGGGACACGGAAGGTTTGAGTACCCTACCACCTCAGGTGGTGGCTACCATCACTTCAGCTAGACCCTTGTCCATGAGACACACCTACGCTCTGATGTGGAACCTCTTCGTCACCTGGTGTTCTTCTCGCCGAGAAGATCCCAGAAAATGCCCAATCGGGTCTGTGCTCTCCTTCCTCCAAGAAGGGCTGAAACGAAGGCTGTCTCCTTCCACCCTTAAGGTTTATGTGGCTGCTATCTCTGCACACAACAACCTTGTGGAGTCAAAAATGGTAGGACAGCATAACCTGGTCGTCAGGTTCCTTATAGGGGCGAGGAGGTTAAATCCTCCTTGCCCCCTACTCATGCCCTCTTGGGGGCTCGCAGTGGTACTATCTGCGCTGCAGAGAGCTCCCTTCGAGCCATTGTAAATCAATAGAGCTTAAGTACCTTTCTATGAAGGTGGTACTCCTGGTTGCTTTGGCCTCCATCAAGAAGGTAGGGGACCTCGGCCTCACGTGATCTTGAAACCCCGGCCTGGATATGTGCCCAAGGTTCCCACCACTCCTTTTAGGGATCAGGTGGTGAACCTGCAAGCGCTGCCCCTGGAGGAGGCAGAAGTAGCCTTGGCACTGCTCTGTCCAGTACGCGCCCTTTGCGCTTACTTAGGCAGAACGCAGTGTTTCAGGACCTCAGACCAGCTCTTTGTCTGTGTGCTTGTGCGTGGCTGTATCTCTCTACCTCTCTCTATCTCTCTCTCTGATATATTCTTAGGTGCGCTCCACCTCTGGTATGCTGTTTGCTTGGGGAGCTGTCAGTTTTTATCAAATGGCGTGACATCACTTCCCCTTCGGCCAATCAAGTTTCCCGCCAGCAGCAATAAAAGACGCGGAACAACACGAGGAAGCAACTTTTTTTCTGTCGCTCTGTTTTTTTTTGTTTTTTTTTACTTTGTATGCTTATTCTTTTTGTTACTGTCATAACCCTGTTTATTTTTGCTGCCATCTCATTTTTTGAATAATGTTGTGTGTTTTTTCCTGTACACTGTAAAAAAAAACTGTAAATTTACAGGAAACGGTCTGTATTTTTTAACAGAATTTTGTCGTTTTGTCATTATACAGTGAATACCTGTTATTTTACAGATATTTGTTGTAATTTAAAGGTCCACTATTAAATTTACAGGTAATTGCTTTTATTTTGGTTTTACATTAATTTTACGTTTTTAAAAGGAAATTCTCTGTAATTTTATAGGGTTATGTGTAATTTTACATAAAAAATTAAGTAATATTTTACAGATTATTTCTGTGGAATTAGAAAACAAAGAAAATAAGGTATAACTGCAGAAATCAGCAGTCACTAAACATGTTTTCCTTAAAGATTATTAAGCATGTGGGGGTTAAAGTGAGTTTTAAGATTTGTACACACATTAGGCAAGCCTATTTAATTATTTATAGTCTTTTAATTTTGTCTTGCAAATAGATGTTCATTTTGATCATCATTTGTAGGCTATTTGCCCGAAAATTTCATTTAGGCCTATATTTTATGTCTTTTATGAATCGTTTTTCCAAATCTGCGTGGCTTTGTGTGCGTTTGTATGTATGTGTGTGTGTGTGTGTGTGTGTGCCCGCGCGCGCGCGCAGATTCAAATTATCCGCCATTACGTTTCGTTGCTGCTAGTCCCGCCCACAACAGTTAGCTACAGATCTGTCTCTGTCGTCGATCTGTGTCAAGGGCAAGCGGGAGATTTGAAGTTTCAGTCTACGCTCGTGAAGTAGTCGTGGATTGTGATCACAGTGGTTCAAAGCTATAATCGTATTCGACAGAAGCAACCAGCCGTGAGCAGGAGCGCTGAACACATATTAGTTGTTTGTAGTCTGTCAGTCAGTCCAGAAATAATGCGCCCTTTTTCAGTGAGCCTGGTTCGTCGTCACAGCGGACCTCATCCCGACCGATCAACGGCTGAGGTAAGAGTCTCATACTACATGTGTGTACGATATTTTATATTACATTTGTGTTAAGTGGTTAGACAGTTTCCATGCTAACGTTAGCATTCTTAAATGATGTTCAGTTATAACTGGGTCAGGGCAAAACACTGAAAATGCAGCATGCGTTTTTAATTATCGATCTGTGTTAAGAAAGATCAGTTGAACCCAACCCACATCTCTACTTATTAACTTAAAGACCTAAAACAATCTTTAGTAGACTTGTTATTCATATTAAAGTCCATAATTGTGTATAAAATCTTCGTTATGATAGTCAGTAACATTAAATCAATAAATGGCGGGATATTTTGAAACACTGTCTGGAAGCTGAAAACTTTTCTCTTAAAAAAATACTTTATTTTATTATAATAAAATTGTAGTAAACACGTTTTTAGCTGATTTTTTACCATTGTAATAGCCACAGTTTTACTAAAAATAGGCCTACCGTGTTTCTTTTGTTTATTTCGTAATAGTTAACATGACTAACTTTATTAAGACCGTTAAGAAATCAAAATACTGTAACTTAAGGTACTTGTTGATGATACAGGAAAGCCTAGAACAGGAATACTAGAATATGAATACAACATGATGAACCCCTAGGACCTAGGTGTGCAGCTAGGTCACAGTAAATCATATTCATTTAACTTTACTTTCTATAAATGTAACTTAGCTAAAATCACATGGCAGCTCAAAATATTACTGTTAGCCTTTCCAGCTCAGCTTCAAGATCATAGTCATTTGAGTTTTTGCATTGTCCCAATGGAACATATTCTGACATGTGTAAATCTAATACTGAGTTTTAAAATAACTTGTGTGTGTGTGTGTGTGTGTGTGTGTGTGTGTGTGTGTGTGTGTGTGTGTGTGATTTCAGGTCACGTGGAAAGCAGATGATCATGGCAAACAAGGTATGGGAAGAATTCATTAAAACATAAAAATCATAACGGTTCTGATTCCATATGTTCATAACAGTCTTCTGATTCCATATGATTGCACTAAAAGTATGCACAAGGTTTGGATTTGCTACAGCAAGATTACGATTGTGTTAGATTCCACCCATCTTTCTTTATTTTTTTATTATTTTTTTAACTACCCACTAAGCAAAATTATGTCCGAAAGACTTCTTTTCAATGTCTTTGTTACAAAAATCAGACGTTGAAATGCCGTCCACTGAGGAGCCAGAATGAAAGTTATGACGTCTTTTTTTGACGTGTTCTGCACGTCCGATATAGACGTTCATCGAACCTTCGTACAAGGTTAAAACTAGTTCAGATGTGGCCATTGTGGACATATTTCAACATCATTTATGGTCTCATTTAGACATAATTACTTTGACTATTGCTGTCAGATGATCTTAGTGAGAATTAACAGAGGTTTAGATGTTGATATTAGTTTAATTTGAAGTGTCACCATTGTGGCGATCCGTGTTTGCTTTAGTTGGGCTCTTGGTCCCCGTTCCTTTTATTTGAGCTTTTCTTTGGCTGCTGTAACAGTGTGTTTGTGTAACACAATTGTTGTGGCAGGGAAAGCCTAGAAAAAGTATGAGGTGTTATCAGTTCAATGTTGATGATGACATAATTATCACAAAATGAGCCTTTAATATTGTGTTTAAAGTTTTGTGTTTATATTTGCCGTTAATAACCACCAACCTTTTGGAACTGCATTATTGGTGAAGGTGTATTTATTTGAAGGTGTGTAAAAAGCATGTGCACATTATGTTTTGAGCAAGAGTATCATACAGTCACACACAGACATCAAGATTTTGGATATGAATCACAACAACGGTGACAACCAAAAAAAGCTTGGGAATTAAGGATGAGTTTTGTACTATGAAAGCTACCCATCATGCATTGCAGCATGAAGCTTTTTTTTTAATTGTCACCATTGTTGGAAATCATATGCACAATCTTGATGTCTGTGTGTGACTGTATGATACTCTTGCTCAAAACATAATGTGCACATGCTTTTTACACACCTTCAAATAAATACACCTTCACCAATAATGCAGTTCCACAAGGTTGTTGGTTATTAATGGCAAATATAAACACAAAACTTTAAACACAATATTAAAGGCCCATTTTTGTGATAATTATGTCATCATCAACATTGAACTGATAACACCTCAAACTTTTTCTAGGCTTTCTCTGCCACAACAATTGTGTTACACAAACACACTGTTACAGCAGCCAAAGAAAAGTTAAAGTAAAAGGAACGGGGACCAAGAGCCCAACTAAAGCAAACACGGATCGCCACAATGGTGACACTTCAAATTAAACGAATATCAACATCTAAACCTCTGTTAATTCTCACTAAGATCATCTGACAGCAATAGTCAAAGTAATTATGTCTAAATGAGACCATAAATGATGTTGAAATATGTCCACAATGGCCACATTTTAACTAGTTTTAACCTTGTACGAAGGTTCGATGAACGTCTATATCGGACGTGCAGAACACGTCAAAAAAAGACTTCATAACTTTCATTCAGGCTCCTCAGTGGACGGCATTTCAACCTTTGATTTTTGTAACAAAGACATTGAAAAGACGTCTTTCGGACATCATTTTGCTTAGTGGGGCTCTGTCATTTAGAAACATGACTTTTCCTATCACTACTATCTTAATGACACATATCTTTTAATCCAGCTAGATGATCTGATGGTTGCTGCTCGCATCTCAGCCTACCTGATGGAAAATTCTTGCTGGATGAATGACCTTCACCTTTAAATCAGCCTTGCCAAGACAGAACTGCTTATGGTTCAGCTTTCAGCCAAAACATACTTGCTGTGATCCTGCTGATTTGCCTTATCATTAGGAGGATCAGGCCCTTCCTATCGGAGCTACACAACTCTCTTGTTCTATCCAGACTGGGCTATTGTAATGCTCTCCTGGCAGCTCTTCCAGTGTCAGTCAAACCTCTGCAACTGATCCAGATGCTGCAGCAAGAGTTGTCTTTAAAGGTAGCCCTATGCCTAAACTCACTACTTCAGATCTGTGTGTCTCCAGAAGCATGTGCTCTGCAAGTGAACGGCGCCTTGTGGTGCCATCATCCCAAAGAGACACAAAACCACTTTCACTGACATTTACCTGGACTGTTTCCTGGTGGTGGAATGACCGGCGCAACGCAACACATTTTCAAGAAACTGCTAAAGATCCATCTTTTTCATAAACACTTCACCCAATAATACTTAATCTTTGTTACAAAAAAAAAAAAAAACACCTTTCTATGTGTACTGTACTAGACTAACTGGGACTTGTCACTGCACTTGTTGCTTTTTATTATCTTTAATTATTATCTTAATTGGTTAGTCACTTTGGATAAAATGTAATTGTAAATGTTAAAATAAGTTATACTGTAAAGGTATACGGTAATTGCTTTTTATTGTGGATATTTTTACATGTTCTAAATTATATACTAAGCTTCTATTTCCTATCAATCACTTATCTTGATGTTTAGTGTTTGTTCAATTACTAATACTTTAAATATGCAGGTAATTTGTACTCATACATTTAGTTAATTTAAAAGAAATTGACTGTACATTTGCTATTATTAAGAACGTAATTAGAGATGTTGTGAAATTGGATCTGTACAAATAAAAAATAAAACTGTAAATTTACAAACATTTGTATTTGAATTTATGTACTTGTGTGCATTTTTTATACATAATTTCATTGTTATTTTACACATAAAAACTATATTAAAAGAAAATTACTGTAGATAGACAGCATTATTATATAAAATAATTTTATAAAACCTTAAATTTACAGTATTTAATTGTTTTAAAGGTGTATATGACTTTTTAAAACATTAAAAATCCCAGTAATTACATAAGATTTAATGTAATATTAAAGATATAATCTGTTATTTAATTATGGAAAATTACTGTATTTTAACGTGATTGTTTTTTGCCATTATTTTACGGTAATTTTCTGGCGCCCCAGCTGCCGGAATAATACCGTTTTTTTACAGGTTTTTTTTTTACAGTGTACATTCTCTTTCTGTCTTTTGATGGCGTTGTTCGACCCAGAGTAAAAAGTGGACAGGTTATAAGTCACGTGACTTGCATAATACAACACCTAGGTAACTCGATGTATATATACCCCAGGTAAGAAAGTGAACGGCACCCTCTGTATGTTTTGTGTTTGTTAGTCAGAGTAATTTAGTTTGGGCGTTGACGCAGAAGAGTTGATGTCTTTTCTTTTCTTTCTTTTATTAGTTAGATTAGAGATTTAATTACAAGTTAGAATGAGTTTTGTTTTGTTCTTTTCTTTTCTTTGGCTCCACTAATTGCGTCCCTTTTTTTTCTCTTGGGTTTTTTATCTGATTTTTTTTTAATCTGTAAATATTTGCTTTTCTATTTTTTCATTGCTTATATTCACCATTATTATTATTACTATTTGTTGTATAATAATTTCACTTCTGTATAATAAAATTATTTTTCTTTCACACTAATTTGTTGTGTTGTCTCTTCGCACCCTAATCACACCAAATTTTATCACAACCTCAATGTTACCCCATAGGAGTTCGTAACAGTCTGTTAGAGGGCAGCAGAAGGGAAATGCTCTCTCCAAACAGAGGTTGGATAGTGTCTCTATCTCACTGGATTGTCACTATCTCACTGGATAGTGGACGCTATTGTCTTGGCATACCAGGTTCAAGGCCTGCCATGCCCCCTAGAGGGTAAAGGCACACTCCAGCAGGAGTCAAACAAAAATCAGCGAGTCATGCATTGAATCAATGCCATTGGTCTCTATTTTAGGGATTACCCATGCGACACATTGCTGGTCAGCTGAGCCTTGAAAAGTGGAGCTCAAAGTTAAAAATAATTAACACCTTGTTTCATTACTATCTTGTGTAGCCCTGGGCTCCTCCAGCACAGTTGATGTCGACACCAGGGGCCGGTTTCACAAAGATAGACTTTGACTATGGCTTAGATATAGTAGATAGTCAGACTTCAGATAGACATCTAAATCAGACCGTTGCACAAAGCACTTAAGACTCTGACTATCTTAAGTAGGACTACATTGCAATGCATTCTGGGTAAAATAAGACACTTTTCAAAACAAAAAACATGGCGGGTCGAGTAAGCGCATTCAACCGCTCAGTGCAGTTTACCCCAGCGGAAAATATGTGTTTGTTGGAGGAGTAGGCTATAAATTACGGAGTATGTTTTTATGTTTCCACTGTTTGATCGCGCCCGTGCCATCTCTCTCTCTGACATAGCCTACACACACACATTCCAGCATTGCAATCTTGACATCGCAGCCTGTTATTATGCAGCGTTCAAACCAAACGCGAATAGAGCGTCAAATTCGCGTCTATCGCGTCTAGTTCGACGCTTGAACATTTTGAATCCATTCGCGCATCCAAGGCGAATAGGACGCGCGTATAAAGTGAGCGTTTGAAGCGAAATAGACGGTTGAACAGTCACGGTGTATTGCATTTCACGCATCGCCCGTGACGCTTGCGTATGAAAGAAAGCGCGTCGATCGTTGCTCGCGCCTCGCGTTGACTATGTAACGGCCCTAACAGTTACAAGGACATTTTACTTGGGAATGTAACGTTAGTAACAAGAAGAAATGTTTAAATTATGAGCCATTTTCACTTTTCTTTTGGCAGTTTGTAATGTAACTGATTGTTACTGCTGGTTGCCAAGGTAACATAGAGTCTTAGACCTCAGTTAGCCTGGGGGTAAGGTGTCTAATTTTTTTGGTCTAAATTAAGTCAGTCTTTATTTTTGTGAAACAGTCTAACTTGCATTAGACTGTCTATGAGCAAGTTTTAGACTTGTCTAACACTATAGACCGGTCTAAAATAGCTTTGTGAAACCGGACCCAGAGTGCAACTTTCCCTTGGCAAGTCCACCTTGCCACCCCTGGGGTTGAAACTTCCACCCTGCGGGCTGGGTTACATAAACCAACAATAGTCAATCTTACCTGATGGCCTCGATAGGCCGTGTGATGTGTTGGGACCACTGAAAGGCCGGGTAATGTGTTGGGCCCCAATAGGCTGTGTGATGTTTTGGGCCCGATCGACCAAGAGACATAAAAGGCTGTGATCGGCCAGTAATAAGAAGAGAAGTATTTGTGAAGACCGAAGCCAATAGATATAGTAGGAAAACAGCTCTTCTGAAAATGCTTAATGTACATTTATTTTTTATTATTACATTAGTTTGTCTGTCTCTGTGCCCATTTTAATGAAGCTAAATTCGGAATAAAACTGTTTTCATTGGTATATTTTACTGTTTCTTTTGTCAAACAATGGAATGAATATGAAATAGTGACTGAAATGCAACCCAATAAACATAACCAGCTCTCCCTTCCAAGACGTTAATCTGCACAAAAATCCTGATAATCGAGCCGTCGTCTGATGAAATCAAATACACATAAGATAAAGACAATATTTGTGTTGTGATTTCGGCTATACTTGCATGTAAAATTAGAGAAGCAACATAATATCTGTGTTTAACTGAATTAAAGATACTACGAGACGCAGAGAGAGAGAGAGAGAGAGAGAGAGAGAGAGAGAGAGAGAGAGAGAGAGAGAGAGGTGCGCGCGTGCTGGGAGAGCAGTACCGGCGATTCTCAGAAACTTAATAAGGTTTGGGCGCTTTTTTGAAGGGAAAAAATGGCTAAAGGGGTCTGCAATGTCGCTAAATTGGCAAGACTGTGTATCTCCATTTCTTCAACTAGGGGTTGGGACACGGGTCAAATAGAAAATATGCGCTGCGTTGATCAGCCGTTAAAAATATTTGTGCCGCTAATAATAACACAATATATTATTACACTGTGACGAAGGTATAAGTACACAATGTATTATTACACTGTAATAAAGATATAATTACACAATGCATTATTACACTGAAATAAATGTATTTAAAACACTGTAATAAAGGTATACTTGCACAATGTATTAGTACACTGTAATAAAGGTATAATAACACATGTATTTTACATTGTAATAAAGGTATAATTACAGATGTATTATTACATTGTATTAAGTTATAATAACACAATGTATTATTACATTATAATAAAGGTATAATTTCAAGGTATAATAACACAGTGTATTATAGTAATAAAAATATAATTTCACAATGTATTATTACACTGTAATAAAGGTATAATAGCACAGTGTATTATTACACTGTAATAAAGGTATAATTTCACAATGTATTATGGCACTGTAAAAAGGTAGAATTACACAATTATGGGACTATAATAAATGTATAATAAGAATGTATTATTACACTGTAATAAAGGTATAATAACACAATGTATTATTACATAGTAATACATGTATAACAACACAATGTATTATTACATTGTAATAAATGTATAATAACACAATGTATTATTACGCTGTAATAAAGGTATAATACCACAATGTGTTATTACATTGTAATGAATGTATAATAACACAGTGTATTATAACACTGTAATAAAGGTATAATAAGACAATGTATCATTACACTGTAATAAAGGTATAATACCACAATGTGTTATTACATTGTAATAAATGTATAATAACACAATGTTTTATTACACTGTAATAAATGTATTATAAGACAATGTATCATTACACTGTAATAAAGGTATAATAACACAGTGTATTATCACTGTATTTAAGGTATAATAAGACAATGTATCATTGTAATAAAGGTATAATACCACAATATGTTATTACACTGTAATAGATGTATAATAGCACAGTGTATTATTACACTGTAATAACGGTAGAATTACACAATGTATTATGGGACTGTAATAAATGTATAATAAGAATGTATTATTACACTGAAATAAAGGTATAAAAACACAATGTATTATTACATTGTAATAAATGTATAATAACACAATGTATTATTATACTGTAATAAAGGTATAATACCACAATGTGTTATTACACTGTAATAAAGGTATAATTTCACAATGTATTATAATACTGCAATACATTTATTATAAGACAATGTATTATTACACTGTAATAAAGGTATAATAACACAGTGTATCATTACAATGTAATAAAGGTATAATTTCACAATGTATTATGGCACTGTAAAAAGGTAGAATTACACAATGTATTATGGGACTGTAATAAATGTATAATAAGAATGTATTATTACACTGTAATAAAGGTACAAAAACACAATGTATTATTACATTGTAATAAATGTATAATAACACAATGTATTATTACATTGTAATAAATATATTATAAGACAATGTATTATTACACTGTAATAAAGGTATAATAACACAGTGTATTATTACACTGTAATAAAGGTATAATACCACAATGTGTTATTACATTGTAATAAATGTATAATAACACAATGTTTTATTACACTGTACTAAAGGTATAATAAGACAATGTATCATTACACTGTAATAAAGGTATAATACCACCATTTGTTATTACACTGTAATAAAGGTATAATTTCACAATGTATTATGGCACTGTAAAAAGGTAGAATTACACAATGTATTATGGGACTGTAATAAATGTATAATAAGAATGTATTATTACACTGTAATAAAGGTATAAAAACACAATGTATTATTACATTGTAATAAATGTATAATAACACAATGTATTATTACATTGTAATAAATATATTATAAGACAATGTATTATTACACTGTAATAAAGGTATAATACCAAAATGTGTTATTACACTGTAATAAAGGTATAATACCACAATGTGTTATTACACTGTAATAATGGTATAATAGCAGAGTGTAGCAGAGTGTATTATTACACTGTAATAAAGGTATAATTTCACAATGTATTATAATACTGCAATAAATTTATTATAAGACAATGTATTATTACACTGTAATAAAGGTATAACAACACAGTGTATTATTACACTGTAATGAAGGTATAATAAGACAATGTATCATTACACTGTAATAAAGGTATAATAACACAATGTGTTATTACATTTTATTACATGGCTTGGCTGAATTCCAATGTAGAATGCGGTCTGTTATTTCTTGATAACAGACCGCTGCGAGCTATAACAGACCGTTGCCATGCAAAAGAGCGCGTTGCTATGGACGAGGAACGGACTATTTTCTTTGGCGGAAGCAATACAATCGTTTTTAAAACAAACTCCTTTTTGAATCAATAATTTGTCAAATTAATTATTTATTTTGTAGGTAGCCATGTAATAAGTGGGATAATGTATAGAGAGGTGGTCGTTATAGCGAATAACACAATGTTTTATTACAACTGTAATAAAGGTATAATACCACAATGTGTTATAAATGTATTATAAGACAATATATTATTACACTGTAATAAAGGTATAATAACACAGTGTATTATTACACTGTAATAAAGGTATAATAAGAGAATGTATCATAACACTGTAATAAAGGTATAATACCAAAATGTGTTATTACACTGTAATAAAGGTATAAGAGCACAGTGTATTATCGCACTGGAAAAAGGTAGAATCACACAATGTATTATGGGACTGTAATAAATGTATAATAAGAATGTATTATTACACTGTAATAAAGATATAATACCACAATGTATTATTACATTGTAATAAATGTATAATAACACAATGTATTATTACATTGTAATAAATGTATAATAACACAATGTATTATTACATTGTAATAAATGTATAATAACACTATTTATTATTACACACTGTAAAAAAAAATCCCGTAAAAAAACGGTAAATCTCTGGCAGCAAAGTTTCCAGACGGGTTCTGTTAAATTACAGCAAATTACCATTTCACAAAATTACAGGCAAAAACCGTAAAAATACAGAATTGACTTTACGGTCAAAATTAATTAAATTACAGTACATTACTGTTAATAATGGCTTATTAAACCGTGGAAAAACAGATAAATTATGTCAAATTACATAAAAAGAACATTTAACTTTAAGGTTAAACTGTAAATTTAGGGTTTTATAAAGTTATTTTATAATAATGCTCTGTCTATCTACAGTAATTATCTTTTAATATATAGTTTTTCTGTGTAAAATAACTATGAACTTATGTATAAAAATGTAATAAGTCCATAAATTCAAATACAAAGTTTGTATATTTACAGTTTTTATTTTTTTGCAGATCCAGTTTCACAACTTTGACCAATCTCTAATTAAGCACTTAATAATAGCAAATGTACAATCAATTTCTGTTATATTAACTAAACGTACAAGTACGGAATACCTGCACATTTACAGTATTACTCATTAAACAAACACTGAGCATCAACATACGTGAATGATAGGAAATACAGGCTTAGTATATCATTTAGAACATGTAAAAATATCCACATTAAAAGACTTTATATTTATATTAAGAGAACAATAGAAGCAACAAGTGCAGTGACAAGTCCCAGTTAGTGTAGCACAGTGCACAATTTTATTTATTTTTTATTAAAACAAAGATTTAGTATTATTGGGTCAAGTGTTTATGAAAAGATGGATCTTTAGCAGTTTCTTGAAAATGTGTTGAGTTGCGCCGTTCATCCCACCAGCAGAAAACAGTCCAGGGAAAGGTCAGTGAAAGTGATTTTGTCTCTTTGGGATGATGGCACCACAAGGCGCCGTACACTTGCAGAATACAAGCTTCTGGAGACACACATAGATCTGAAGCAGTGAGTTTAGGTCTTGCTGCAGCATCTGGATCAGTTGCAGAGGTTTGACTGATGCTGGAAGGCCTGCCAGGAGAGCATTACAATAGTCCAGTCTGGATAGAACAAGAGCTTAGACAAGGAGTTGTGTGGCTCCGATAGGAAGGGCCGGATCTTTCTGGTGTTGTATAAGGCAAATCAGCAGGATCACATAGCAAGGATGGTTTGGCTGAAACCATAAGCAGGTCTGTCTTGGCAAGGTTGAGTTGAAGGTGAAGGTCATTCATCCAGCAAGAATTTTCCATCAGGTAGGCTGAGATGCGAGCAGCAACCATCAGATCCTCTGGCTGGAATGAAAGGTAGAGATATGTGTCATTAAGTGATAGAAAAAGTCATGTTTCTAAATGACAGAGTCTAGTTACACTACAAAAAAATAAAAAATAAATAATAATAATAATAATAATAATAATAATAAATAAATAGATGGGTGGAATCTAACACAATCGTGGTCTTACTATAGTAAAACCAAACCTTGTGCAGCTACAGTGGCCTGACAAAGGATCAAATGAATAATATTCATATGGGAAAATACAGTATAAAACAAATTAAATGTTCTGCCACTTTTAGTGCAATCATATGGAATCAGATGGCTCAGCCATAACAATATTTTAAATTACTTCTTCCTATACCTTGTTTGCCATGATCATTCTGCTTTCCACTTGACCTGAAATCACAAAAAAAAAAAATTAACAACTCAGTATTACATTTACACATGTCAGAATATGTTCCACTGGGACAATGCAAAACCTCAACTGACTATGATCTGGAAGCTGAGCAGGAAAGGCTAATAGTGAAGGTTTGAGCTGAGACATCTAGGGGTGTAAGTTAACTTTCTGTTCATCTTGATCAATGCAATTTTCATAACCAATGATCAAAAGTATCATATGAAAAAGGCTACTATGATGAACCCAGTTCATCCAAAATGTAGATAAGTTAATTTCTTCATCAGAACACAAACAATCTATCAACTTTTATTTTATAAGCCTAATATGCACATGTAGGCCTATGCATTCTATAGCTAACGTTACGTGTTGGCAAGCAGATGCAGCCAGAATATGCAATTTATCATGTTGTGTTCATATTCTAGTCTCATGTGCTTTCCTGTATCAAGTAAGTTACAGTATTTACTGAATTCGTTTTCTTAACAGTCTAACTTAGATAGCCACGTCAACCCTTACGAAAATTAACTATGGTTTAACCACAAAGAAACAAACAAACAAACATGGTAGGCCTATTTGTAGTATAACTGTGGTTATTAAAAATAGTAATAAAAATCCGCCAAAAACGTGGTTACTATAATTTTACTATAATTAAAACCAAGGATATTTTTTAAGAGAAGAGTTTTCAGCTTCCAGGCAGTGTTTCAAAATGTCCCGCCATTTAAGAGATGATTTACTGACAGATAGTATCGCGTATTAACGAAGATTTTATATACAATTAAACGGACTTTGATATGTATAACAAGTCTACGAAAGCTCGTTTTAGGTCTTTTGAGGTGTGGGTTCAACTGATCTTTCTTAAAACAGATGGAAAATGTAAAGACGCATGCTAACGTACATTTTCAGTGTTTTGCCCTCCAGCTCTCGCCAGTTAACTGAACATCATTTAAGAATGCTAACGTTAGCTTGAAAACTGTAAACTTAACACAAATGTACTATAAAATATCGTTCACATGTAACTTAGTATAATGAGACTCTTACCTCAGCCGGTGATCGGTTGGCATGATGTCTGCTGTGATGAACAAGGCTCACTGAAAAGGGCGTTATTTCCGAAGAATCCAAACGGACTGACTAAAAACAGAGCTCCTGCTCACGGCTGCTCTTGACGAATACGATTGCTTTGAACCCCTGTTAATCTCACAATCCACTTCACGAGAGTAGACTGAATTCAAATCTCCCGCTTGCCCAAACTCGACTGATCAGCGAACGTTAACCGTTGTGGGCGGGAGTAAACAGCGGAAATGAATTTGAACCTGCGTCATCGCGCGCGCGCACTCAAACACACACACACACACACACACAAACACACAAAGCCCTGAATGTGCAGCAACGGAGATTTGGAAAAATATTCATAAAATATACATGAAATTATGGGAGAATAAGACAATGAAATAATGATCAAAATGAGTATAAAATAAAATGTGAAATAAAAAATAATTCAGGCCTACTGTAGTCTATGTAGGGTACTGTATGTACAAATCACAGTCTATGGTAGGGCCTACAAATACTTTTATTTAACCTTAAAAAAAAACTCACTTTAGCCCCCACATGCTTAATAATCTGTAAGGAAAACATATTGAATAGATGCTGATTTCCGCAGTTATACCTTCTTTTCTTTGTTTTCTAATTTCACAGAAAAAATCTGTAAAATATTACTTAATAATTTCTGTAAAATTACACATAACTCTGTAAAAATACAGACAAGTTCCTTTTAAAAAACGTAAAATTGCTGTAAAACCAAAATACAAGCAATTACCTGTAAATTTAACAATGGACCTTTAAATTACAGCAAATGCCTTTTATTTTACAGATATTTGCTGTATAATGACAAAACGGTAAAATTCTGTAAAAAAATACAGACAATTACCTGTAAAATTACACTTTTTTTTACAGTGTGTAATAAAGGTATAATCACACAGTGTATTATTACACTGTAATAAATGTATAATAAGACAATGTATCATTACCCTGTAATAAAGGTATAACAGCACATTGTATTATTACACTGTAATAAAGGTATAATTTCACTATGTATTATGGCACTGTAACAAAGTAGAATCACACAATTTATTATGGGACTGTAATAAATGTATAATAAGAATGTATTATTACACTGTAATAAAGGTATAATAACACAATGTATTATTACACTGTGATAAAGGTATTATAAGACAATGTATTATTACACTGTAATAAAGGTATAATAAGACAATGTATCATTACACTGTAATAAAGGTATAATACCACAATGTGTTATTACACTGTATTAAAGGTTTAATAGCACAGTGTATTATTACATTGTAATAAATGTATAATAACACAATGCATTATTACATTGTAATAAATGTATAATAACACTATGTATTATTACACAGTAATAAAGGTATTATACCACAATGTATCATTACACTGTAATAAAGGTATAATTTCACAATGTATTATCGCACTGGAAAAGGTAGAATCACACAATGTATTATGGGACTGTAATAAATGTATAATAAGAATGTATTATTACACTGTAATAAAGGTATAATAACACAGTGTATTATTACACTGTAAAAAAGGTATAATAAGACAATGTATCATTATGCTGTAATAAAGGTATAATACCACAATGTGTTATTACACTGTAATAAAGGTATAATAGCACATTGTATTATTAAATTGTAATAAATGTATAATAACACAATGTATTATTACATTGTAATAAATATATAATAACACTGTATTATTATACTGTAATAAAGGTATAATACCACAATGTATTATTACACTGTAATAAAGGTATAATAGCACAATGTGTTATTACACTGTAATAAAGGTATAATAGCACATTGTATTATTACACTCTAATAAAGGTATAATAACACAGTGTATTATTACACTGTAATAAAGGTATAATAAGACAATGTATCATTACGCTGTTATAAAGGTATAATACCACAATGTGTTATTACACTGTAATAAAGGTATAATAGCACGTTGTATTATTACATTGTAATAAAGGTATAATAGCACAGTGTATTATTACACTGTAATAAAGGTATAATTTCACTATGTATTATGGCACTGTAACAAAGTAGAATCACACAATGTATTATGGGACTGTAATAAATGTATAATAAGAATGTATTATTACACTGTAATAAAGGTATAATAACACAATGTATTATTACACTGTAATAAAGGTATTACAGTGTAATAACGCGCTGCGTTAACGCGAGACTCTTATCGCGCGATAAAAAAAAATATTGCCGTTAATCTATTCTCCAAGTTGGTTTGGGAGCTGGCTCAAGCTACACAAGCTATGATAACGCAATCTACCCGCGGCCGCGAGGAACACCGGGCTGCACCGCATCTTATTCGTCGTCATCTTAAGTAAACACTGTAACACAGCTGAAAGTGAAAACTGGTGAAAAAGATCGGTGCAACGAGCAGCAGCAAACTATATAGACAGAGTGTGTGAGGTAACAGTTCGGTAAGTTAAAACGTGACTTATCCGTTCTACCACCTCAAATTCAAAACGAAACATATCACTGAATACCAGCGCGTGCGCAGGCCCGGATTGGGTAATCGGGAGAATCGGGAGAATTCCCGGTGGGCCGCTTCACTTTTGGGCCGGTCGAGGATTTTTTTTTTTTTTTTTTTTTTTTTTCACATTTCAATGTCACGTTAGTAACATTACACGTTCCGCCTTCTGACACTGCAGCGCGCAGCCTCTGCATGGGTTGTACCATGTGAGGGAGTTCTCCCCTCCCCTACTATAGAGTTGGTTGGGTCCACAGCCAGTCTTTTCCAAAACGTTTTAGGTAGGCTACTGCGGCCGCGGGTCCGCGTCATCGCCGGCGCCTACCGCGCCTGGCCGGCCCTAACGTAACGGTACGCGTTAGGGAGGATGGCTGGGAGGAAGAGGCCAGGAGGTATGGAAGCTTGTTTGCGTCACAGAATAAAACGTTTTAAAAGATAATTGCGACTTTTTATCTCACACTTGCGAGTTTACATTTCGGAATACATCAGAATTGCGTGAAATAAAGTCTCAATTGCGTGTTATAAAGTCAGAATTGCCTGAAATAAAGTTGCAATTGCGTGTTAAAGTCAGCATTGCGAGATGGTCAGAATTGCGTGATATTAAGTCTCAATTGTCAGAATAGCGAGATATAACTGTCAGAATTGCCTGAAATAAAGTTGCAATTGCGTGTTATAAAGTCAGCATTGCGAGATGGTCAAAATTGTGAGATATAAAGTCGCAATTGCGTGTTATAAAGTCAGTATTGTGTGAATTAAAGTCGATTGCTTCTTATAGTCAGAAATTGCAAGATATAAAGTCAGAACTGCGTGAAATAAAGTTGCAATTGCTTCTTTTTAAAGTCAGAAATACAGAATTGCGAGATATAGTCTGAATTGTGTGATATAAAATCGCAATTGCTTCTTATAAAGTCTAAGTGAATTATTATTTAACCTTTACATTATTTGTTGAACTATGGTATTAATACCAACTACACAATAGTAACAACTGAACTGTTGCTTCATTTATCCAAATTGGAAAAAGTGCTAATTTGGAATTCCACCGTGGAAAAAGTGGGCCGGTCTTGGGCATGAACTCCAGGGCTGAAAAGTGGCCCCACTCCGGCCCTGCGCGTGCGTATTATTCCCAATATATCTGAGTGGTGTAGAACATAATCTCTGTCTGCGCCCGATTTAAAGAATCGTTGTTGTGTTTCTTTTTAACTGAAAAGACATCAGTTAGACAATAATATTCTAATTTTAAATTTGGGGTTTCATAAGCTCCAAGCCATAATAAACATTAGACCTACTTAAGTCTCTGCAGCTAGTGTAGCCTACTTAGATTTTATTTATCTGCAAAATTATGTTGTATACTTACAGTTTTGCACAATATATGTTCTCAAAACTACATACACCCTTTTAAAAAAAAAATACATTTAGCAGTTGTTTAGCAGGGTCTGTGTAACCTGTTCTGAAATGGTTTTATTATAATATCGTTATCGCAAGAGGCTGCAATGTATATCACAATATGGATTTTAGGCAACATCGCTAGTAGTTGATAATAACATAGGCCTTGCCTACGGACGGTAACAGTACAGTAGTAACCTTTACAGTGAGTCGAACAGCTTTCTCAAGCAGTTTGGGATGCATTTTGGAAACAGGAGATGAGCCCCTGGTCTAATGCGCCACCTGACTTGAGAAACCCGTTCTCAAAGACTTACTTTTATAGTCATTATTTGGGTAGCACACATATTCTGAATGCCTTCGGCAGAATTCAAATGAGCCATTTTAATCTAGATTAATTTCAAAATTAATCTAGATTAATCTAGATTAAAAAAATTAATCTATGCCCACCTCTAATAATAACACAATGTACTATGGGACTGTAATAAATGTATAATAAGAATGTATTATTACACTGTAATAAAGGTATAATAACACAGTGTATTATTACACTGTAATAAAGGTATAACAGTGTATTATTACATTGCAATAAAGGTATACTAGCAAAACGTATTATTACACTGTAATAAAGGTATAATTACACAATGTATTATTACACTGTAATAAAGGCATAATGACACAATATATTATTACACTGTGATAAATGTATAATTACACACTGTATTATTACGTTAATAAATGTATAATAACACAATGTTTCATTACATTGTAATAAATGTATTATAAGACAATGCATTATTACAATGTAATAAAGGTATAATAAGACAATGTATCATTACACTGCAATAAAGGTATAATACCACAATGTGTTATTACACTGTAATAAAGGTATAATTTCACAATGTATTATGGCACTGTAAAAAAGGTAGAATTACACAATGTATTATGGGACTGCAATAAATGTATAATAAGAATGTATTATTACACTGTAATAAAGGTATAATAACACATTGTATTATTACATTGTAATACATGTATAATAATGTAATAAAGGTATAATAACTCAATGTATTATTACATTGTAATACATGTATAATAACACAATGTATTATTACACTGTAATAAATGTATTATAAGACAATGTATTATTACACTGTAATAAAGGTATAATAAGACAATGTATCATTACACTGTAATAAAGGTATAATATTACAGTGTATTATTACATTGTAATAAATGTATAATAACACAATGTATTATTACACTGTAATAAAGGTATAATAACACAGTGTATTATTACACTGTAATAAAGGTATCATAAGACAATGTATTATTACACTGTAATAAATGTATAATAACACAATGCTTTATTACATTGTAATAAATGTATTATAATACAATGTATTATTACATTGTAATAAATGTATAATAACACAATGTATTATTAGACTGTAATAAAGGTATAATACCACAATGTATTATTACACTGTAATAAAGGTATAATAAGACAATGTATCATTACACTGTAATAAAGGTATAATAACTCAATGTATTATTACATTGTAATACATGTATAATAATGTAATAAAGGTATAATAACTCAATGTATTATTACATTGTAATACATGTATAATAACACAATGTATTATTACACTGTAATAAATGTATTATAAGACAATGTATTATTACACTGTAATAAATTTGTAATAACACAATGTATTATTATACTGTAATAAAGGTATTATAAGACAATGTATTATTACACTGTAATAAAGGTATAATAAGACAATGTATCATTACACTGTAATAAAGTTATAATATTACAGTGTATTATTACATTGTAATAAATGTATAATAACACAATGTATTATTACACTGTAATAAAGGTATAATACCACAATGTGTTATTACACTGTAATAAATGTATAATAACACAATGTTTTATTACATTGTAATAAATGTATTATAAGACAATGTATTATTACACTGTAATAATGGTATAATAACACAGTGTATTATTACACTGTAATAAATGTATTATAAGACAATGTATTATTACATTGTAATAAAGGTATAATAACACAATGTATTATTAGACTGTAATAAAGGTATAATACCACAATGTATTATTACACTGTAATAAAGGTATAATAACTCAATGTATTATTACATTGTAATACATGTATAAAAACACAATGTATTATTACATTGTAATAAATGTATAATAACACAGTATGTTATTGCACTGTAATAAATGTATCATAAGACAATGTATCATTACAATGTAATAAAGGTATAATACCACAATGTATTATTCCTCTGTAATAAAGGTATAATTTTACTATGTATTATGGCACTGTAAAAAGTAGAATCACACAATGTATTATGGGACTGTAATAAATGTATAATAAGAATGTATTATTACACTGTAATAAAGGTATAATACCACAATGTGTTATTACACTGTATTAAAGGTTTAATAGCACAGTGTATTATTACATTGTAATAAATGTATAATAACACTATGTATTATTACACTGTAATAAAGTTATAATAGCACAGTTTATTATTACACTGCAATAAAGGCATAATGACACAATGTATTATTACACTGTGATAAATGTATAATTACACACTGTATTATTACATTGTAATAAATGTATAATAACAATGTTTTATTACATTGTAATAAATGTATTATAAGACAATGTATTATTGCACTGTAATAAAGGTATAATAGCACAGTGTTTTATTACACTGTAATAAAGGTATAATTTTACTATGTATTATGGCACTGTAAAAAGTAGAATCACACAATGTATTATGGGACTGTAATAAATGTATAATAAGAATGTATTATTGCACTGTAATAAAGGTATAATAACACAATGTATTATTACATTGTAATAAATGTATAATAACACAATGTATTGTTACACTGTAATAAATTTATAATAACACAATGTATTATTATACGGTAATAAAGGTATAATAACACAATGTATTATTACATTGTAATAAATGTATAATAACACAATGTATTGTTACACTGTAATAAATTTATAATAACACAATGTATTATTATACTGTAATAAAGGTATAATAAGACAATGTATCATTACGCTGTTATAAAGGTATAATATCACAATGTGTTATTACACTGTAATAAAGGTATAATAGCACAGTGTATTATTACATTGTAATATATGTATAATAACACAATGTATTATAACATTGTAATAAATGTATAATAACTATGTATTATTACACTGTAATAAAGGTATAATACCACAATGTGTTATTACACTGTAATAAATGTATAATAACACAATGTTTTATTACATTGTAATAAATGTATTATAAGACAATGTATTATTACACTGTAATAATGGTATAATAACACAGTGTATTATTAAACTGTAATAAATGTATAATAAGACAATGTATCATTACTCTGTAATAAAGGTATAATACCACAATGTGTTATTACACTGTAATAAAGGCATAATGACACAATGTATTATTACACTGTGATAAATGTATAATTACACACTGTATTATTACATTGTCATAAATGTATTATAAGCCAATGTTTTATTACACTGTAATAAATGTATAAGACAATGTATCATTACACTGTAATAAAGGTATAATACCACAATTTATTATTATACTGTAATAAAGGTATAATAACACACTGTATTATTACATTGTAATAAATGTATAATAACACAATGTTTTATTACATTGTAATAAAGGTATAATTACACAATGTGTTATTACACTGTAATAAAGGCATAATGACACAATGTATAATTGCACACTGTATTACTACATTGTAATAAATGTATAATAACACAACGTTTTATTACATTGTAATAAATGTATTATAAGACAATGTATCATTACACTGTACTAAAGCTATAACACCACAATGTGTTATTACACTGTAATAAAGGTATAATAGCACAGTGTATTATTACACTGTAATAAATGTATAATTTGACAATGTATTATTACACTGTAATAAAGGTATAGTACCACAATGTGTTATTACACTGTAATAAAGGTATAATATCAGAGTGTATTATTATATTGTAATAAATGTATAATAACACAATGTATTATTACATTGTCATAAATGTATTATAAGCCAATGTTTTATTACACTGTAATAAAGGTATAATAAGACAATGTATCATTACATTGTAATAAAGGTATAATTATACAATGTGTTATTACACATTAATAAAGGTATAATAACACAGTGTATTATTACAATGTAATAAATGTATAAGACAATGTATCATTACACTATAATAAAGGTATAATACCACAATGTATTATTACACTGTAATAAAGGTATAATAACACACTGTATTATTACATTGTAATAAATGTATAATAACACAATGTTTTATTAATAAATGTATTATAAGACACAGTTTACATGCGGGCCGGGCCTCGGGCCTTTTTTGAGCTATCCTTCTTTTATCCTTCGTCTAAGTTGACGTCGACGATAGAAAAACAAACATAGAAAGACATTTAATAACCTCATAACTTTCATAATCTTATAATTATTTACACTGACATATGATTGACATGACAGTCGCACGCACGCACGCGCACACACAAGTGGTTTCCCGTCAGCGGAACCAACGATTCACCTCATGTGCAAATAATGGAGAATATTAAGAGAAAAATCGCGAGTGATAGAAGAGAGGACTGGGTTAAAATCTTCCACTGTGGATGCTATTCTTTTTCTCCACGATGCTCTGTAAGAGACTATTCTAACTTTTCGTTTGATTGGACTTTATTTTCGTTTAACTGTTGGAAACGTCTGATGTTTTTCGTTTTTCGTTCGATTGGACTTTATTTTCGTTTAACTGTTGGAAACTACTGGAAAAAAGAATGGCCATGTTCTGTGGTGCATTTTTGAGGTAAGATAACCTGCAAGTTTGTTTTTGATTTATTTAATTTGTTTAGATTGATTATTGCTCATTTCGTTTGCGAGCGCTGTTGCGAGCAGCCTGAGCCTGCCTCAGTATTTAAAAAAAATAATTATTCACTGTGGTTTAATAAATAAACATTAAACTAACTGTCTGTGTGATATGCTTGAAGTGTTTTACATCTATGGATTTTATTGTAGCTAAGTAAAATATTAGCGTTGATTTGAGAGGCTAAATTGATCAAACATGTTTTACTCGCTGTTGGCTCGGCTTGCTTGGCCGTCATTTTTTTTTAAAATGCTCCCAACATTTGTCTAAATTAGCTTAATAAAGAAATGAAAAGAAAAGAAACATAACTAACCAAACGGACATATTTTAATGGCAGTCTGCCGCTGTGAAGAAAAAAAAAAAAAAAAAAAAAACGGGCTCGGGTCGGACTCGGGCTGATAATTCTGATGAGCTGTTGGACACGGGTCGGGCTAGGGCCTGAGCGTCTCGGGCCAGGGCCGGGCTCGGGCCTAGATTTGAGGCCCGTGCAGGGCTCTAATTATTACACTGTGATAAATGTATAATTACACACTGTATTATTACATTGTAATAAATGCATAATAACAATGTTTTATTACATTGTAATAAATGTATTATAAGACAATGTGTCATTACAAAGTAATAAATGTATAATAACACAATGTTTTATTACATTGTAATAAATGTATTATAAGACAATGTATTATTACACTGTAATAACACAGTGTATTATTACACTGTAATAAATGTATAATAAGACAATGTATCATTACTCTGTAATAAAGGTATAATACCACAATGTGTTATTACACTGTAATAAAGGCATAATGACACAATGTATTATTACACTGTGATAAATGTATAATTACACACTTTATTATTACATTGTAATAAATGTATAATAACACAATGTTTTATTACATTGTAATAAATTTATTATAAGCCAATGTATTATTACATTGTAATAAAGGTATAATTATACAATGTGTTATTACACTTTAATAAAGGTATAATAACACAGTGTATTATTACACTGTAATAAATGTATAAGACAATGTATCATTACACTGTAATAAAGGTATAATACCACTATGTGTTATTACACTGTAATAAATGTATAATAGCACAGTGTTTTATTACACTGTAATAAAGGTATAATTTTACTATGTATTATGGCACTGTAATAAAGGTATAATAACACAATGTATTATTACATATTAATAAATGTATAATAACACAATGTATTATTACACTGTAATAAATGTATAATACCACAATGTGTCATTACACTGTAATAAAGGTATAATAGCACAGTGTATTATTACATTGTAATAAATGTATAATAACACTATGTATTATTACAATGTAATAAAGGTATAATACCACAATGTATTATTACACTGTAATACAGGTATAATTTCACAATGTATTATGGCACTGTAAAAAGGTAGAATCACACAATGTACTATGGGACTGTAATAAATGTATAATATCACACAGTGTAATATTACACTGTAATAAATGTATAATAACACAATGTATCATTACTCTGTAATAAAGGTATAATTACACAATGTGTTATTACACTGTAATAAAGGCATAATGACACAATGTATAATTACACACTGTATTATTACATTGTAATAAATGTATAATAACACAATGTTTTATTACATTGTAATAAATGTATTATAAGACAATGTATTATTACACTGTAATAAACGTATAATAACACAGTGTATTATTACACTGTAATAAAGGTATAATTACACAATGTGTTATTACACTGTAATAAAGGCATAATGACACAATGTATAATTACACACTGTATTATTACATTGTAATAAATGTATAACACAATGTTTTATTACATTGTAATAAATGTATTATAAGACAATGTACACTGTACTAAAGCTATAACACCACAATGTAATATTACACTGTAATAAAGGTATAATAGCACAGTGTATTAGTACACTGTAAAAAGGTAGAATCACACTATGTATTATGGGACTGTAATAAATGTATAATAAGAATGTATTATTACACTGTAATAAAGGTATAAAAACACAATGTATTATTACATTGTAATAAATGTATAATAACACAATGTATTATTACATTGTAATGTATTATAAGATAATATATTATTACACTGTAATAAAGGTATAATAGCACAGTGTATTATTACACTGTAATAAAGGTGTAAAAACACAATGTATTATTACATTGTAATAAATGTATGATGACACAATGTATTATTACATTGTAATAAATGTATTATAAGACAATGTATTATTACACTGTAATAAATGTATAATAAGACAATGTATCATTACACTGTAATAAAGGTATAATACCACAATGGGTTATTACAGTGTAATAAAGGTATAATAGCACAGTGTATTATTATATTGTAATAAATGTATAATAACACAATGTATTATTACATTGTAATAAAGGTATAATACACAATGTGTTATTTCACTGTAATAATGGTATAATAGCAGAGTGTATTATTACACTGTAATAAAGGTATAATTTCACAATGTATTATCGCACTGTAAAAAGGTAGAATCACACAATGTATTATGGGACTGTAAGACATGTATAATAAGAATGTATTATTACACTGTAATAAAGGTATAATAGCACAGTGTATTATTACACTGTAATAAAGGTATAATAAGACAATGTATTATTACACTGTAATAAAGGTATAATAATACAATGTACCATTACACTGTAATAAAGGTATAATACCACAATGTGTTATTACACTGTATTAAAGGTTTAATAGCACAGAGTATTATACATTGTAATAAATGTATAATAACAAAATGCATTATTACATTGTAATAAATGTATAATAACACTATGTATTATTACACTGCAATAAAGGTATACTAGCACAATGTATTATTACACTGTAATAAAGGCATAATGACAAAATGTATTATTACACTGTGATAAATGTATAATTACACTCTGTATTATTACATTGTAATAAATGTATTATAAGACAATGTATTATTACACTGTAATAATGGTATAATAACACAGTGTATATTACACTGTAATAAAGGTATAATAAGACAATGTATCATTACATTATAATAAAGGTATAATTATAAAATGTATTATTACACTGTAATAAAGGTATAATAACACAGTGTATTGTTACACTGTAATAAAGGTATAATAAGACAATGTATCATTACACTGTAATAAAGGTATAATACCACAATGTGTTATTACACTGTAATAAAGGTATAATAGCACAGTTTTATTACACTGTAATAAAGGTATAATTTTACTATGTATTATGGCACTGTAAAAAGTAGAATCACACAATGTATTATGGGACTGTAATAAATGTATAATAAGAATGTATTATTGCACTGTAATAAAGGTATAATAACACAATGTATTATTACATTGTAATAAATGTATAATAACACAATGTATTGTTACACTGTAATAAATTTATAATAACACAATGTATTATTACACTGTAATAAAGGTATAATAAGACAATGTATCATTACACTGTAATAAAGGTATAATAGCACAGTGTATTATTACATTGTAATAAATGTATAATAACACAATGTATTATTACATTGTAATAAATGTATAATAACTATGTATTATTACACTGTAATAAAGGTATAATACAACAATGTGTTATTACACTGTAATAAATGTATAATAACACAATGTATTATTACATTGTAATAAATGTATAATAACTATGTATTATTACACTGTAATAATGGTATAATAACACAGTGTATTATTACACTGTAATAAATGTATAATAAGACAATGTATCATTACTCTGTAATAAAGGTATAATACCAAAATGTGTTATTACACTGTAATAAAGGCATAATGACACAATGTATTATTACACTGTGATAAATGTATAATTACACACTGTATTATTACATTGTAATAAATGTATAATAACACAATGTTTTATTACATTGTAATAAATGTATTATAAGCCAATGTTTTATTACACTGTAATAAAGGTATAATAAGACAATGTATCATTACATTGTAATAAAGGTATAATTATACAATGTGTTATTACACTTTAATAAAGGTATAATAACACAGTGTATTATTACACTGTAATAAATGTATAAGACAATGTATCATTACACTGTAATAAAGGTATAATACCACAATGTGTTATTACACTGTAATAAATGTATAATAGCACAGTGTTTTATTACACTGTAATAAAGGTATAATTTTACTATGTATTATGGCACTGTAATAAATGTATAATAAGACAATGTATCATTACACTGTAATAAAGGTATAATACCACAATGTCTTATTACACTGTAATAAAGGTATAATAGCACAGTGTATTATTACACTGTAATAAAGGTATAATTTCACAATGTATTATGGCACTGTAAAAAGGTAGAATTACACAATGTATTATGGGACTGTAATAAATGTATAATAAGAATGTATTATTACACTGTAATAAAGGTATAAAAACACAATGTATTATTACATTGTAATAAATGTATAATAACAATGTATTATTACACTGTAATAAAGGCATAATTACACATTGAATTATTATACTGTAATAAAGGTATACTACACAATGTATTATTATACTGTAATAAAGGTATAATAAGACAATGTATTATACTGTAATAAAGGTATACTACCACAATGTGTTAATACACTGTAATACAGGTATAATAGCACAGTGTATTATTACAATGTAATAAAGGTATAATTTCACAATATATTAT
Source organism: Scardinius erythrophthalmus (assembly GCF_964197995.2). Lineage (NCBI taxonomy): Eukaryota > Metazoa > Chordata > Actinopteri > Cypriniformes > Leuciscidae > Scardinius > Scardinius erythrophthalmus. Next base: position 14,372,054 of record NC_138234.1, read on the forward strand.
GGCACTGTAAAAAGGTAGAATTACACAATGTATTATGGGACTGTAATAAATGTATAATAATAATGTATTATTACACTGTAATAAAGGTATAATAATACAATGTATTATTACATTGTAATAAATGTATAATAACACAATGTATTATTACATTGTAATAAATGTATTATAAGACAATGTATTATGTAGCGACAATGCCCGACATGCGGTCACATGCTGTTCCAATTAGTAAATCCTTGTCTCCAAACACATCCTTCGTTGTCTCCTTAAACAACAGTCTGTGCATGGTGCCGCTAAGTCTGCTATGAACAGTCAAAATTGTAAACAGATGTCTTTAAAAAGCAAGAGACCCTGTTTCCTCGCTCTCTTCTCTCATCGATCCCGCTGATCCCACTTCCTCGCTTCTCCGGTCCCTGTCCTCCTCCTCCTTCTCCACGTGCAGCGCTGCTCCAGCTGGATAGGCCTTGCCTTGGCCTCTGGGACGCAAACCTCCGCGTCATGTAGAGTTGCCTGCCGTCTTTTCAACTAAGCTCATACGTGCCTCTCCCGCCCCGGGAGACGAATCTAAACTTTCTCGGTAACGTTACATTCAGTGAGCCTTTTAAGCTTCGTGGCACTGGAAGACCCAGCAGAAACAGGACACCGTCCGCGCTGTCCGCTTCCTGCCTCACCCGAAAGAGCACAGAATTCTGCAAGTATATTGAGCTGATAAAAGCTGTTTCCAGGGGTCTCGTGAACAAAGGTTTCTGTATGTAATAATTACTAATTTTCCCTTCTCTCTGTTTCTCTCTTTCTTTCATTTCATTTCATTCTGATCACTTATGTTATTGTTTGGTTATATGTTTGTTTGTTTATTGTTTGCATTACCCCTTCTTAAAGATCTTACATTTATTTGCTGGACGAATTAAATGTTGGTCAGACCAGTTACAGAACAAGGTAATCTCGATAAATGATAAAATAAATGTACATGTGACTTATGAATTATGACCATGAGTCATAACTATTAATATTCCCAAAATTCCCCATATTCTTGAGCTAATTCACATTTACCCAGAGTCGAATATGCTACAACACAAAAAAATAAAATCAGCATCTTTTAAGCCATTACATCAACACCTCTCATAATGGGGAGAGGGGGAACGGATTTTTTTATTTTGCCGTCGAATTCTGTTCCCCCTATGTTTCTTACACAATGAGGTTCTAATATTTATCAACTTTCAGCTAATTTCACAGCCCAATAGCCAAGTGGTCAGTGCCCTGGCAAACGTTTTTTTTAGCATTGGGCGACCCGAGTTCAAATCCCGTTTCGTCAAACTTTATTTATAGTATACTGTCCTATCATAATAAAAGGCAAAAAAATATATTCTTTAAACTGATGCAAGTTAAGCTCCATCCACAAACAAAAATAAAATCAGCATTTTTTAAGCCATTACATCAACACCTCTCATAATGGAGAGAGGGGGAACGGATTCCGACAGCTGTTTTTGTTGCCGTCGAATTCTGTTCCCTCTATGTTTCTTACACAATGAGGTTCTAATATTTATCACTTTTCAGCTAATTACACAGCCCAATAGCCAAGTGGTCAGTGCCCTGGCAGTCTTTTTTTTTAGCTTTGGGCGACCCGAGTTCAAGTCCTGTTTCGTCAAACTTTCTTGATAGTATACTGTCCTATCATAATAAAAGGCAAAAAATATATTATTTAAACTGATGCAAGTTAAGCTCCATCCACACACAAAAATAAAATCAGCATTTTTTAAGCCATTACATCAACACCTCTCATAATGGGAGAGGGGGAACGGATTCCGACAGCTGTTGTTTTGCCGTCAAATTCTGTTCCCCCTATGTTTCTTACACAATGAGGTTCTAATATTTATCACTTTTCAGCTGAGTTCACAGCCCAATAGCCAAGTGGTCAGTGCCCTGGCAATCTTTTTTTTTTAGCTTTGGACGACCCGAGTTCAAGTCCCGTTTCGTCAAACTTTCTTGATAGTATACTGTCCTATCATAATAAAAGGCAAAAAAATATATTCTTTAAGCTGACAAGAATAGAATATATTCCTTAAGAATGACAAGAATAGAGCTGAATGGAAGAAATTGATGGGTTTTTATTTAAATAAATGTGGGAATTTTAAACTTGGGGAAAACATTTTATGGATGAAGTTGAAAATTTGGATGATAGAGGGGATTCCACAGTTTTATAAAGAGGTTTTAAATGCTTGGAGGCTTTTTTTAACAGAGGTGGATTTTAATCCAGAGGGGAGGGAAAGGATTTTAAATCAGCCTCTGTTTTTAAATGACAAAATAAAGATACATGAGCGAGATATCTATTTTAAGAAGTGGCTACAAGTGGGGATTGTAAAAGTGAGGGATGTTTTATGGGAGTTGAAAGAGGGATTTTTACCGCTCCAAGTGATTATGGATGCGATGGAGGAGGAGAAGGAGGATTTTAATGTGATGGTTTTAAAAAAACAGTATGAAGATGTCAAGAAAGCAATCCCAAGGCAATGGCTAGATGAGATTACCCAAAAAGAAGAAAAAGAAAACAAAATGATGGTGTTCTTAAAATGTAAAGACAAGAAGGTAGATTTCAATTTGGGCACGGTGAAAATGTTTTATGAGTTTTTTATAAATAGAGTTTTTAAAGAACCTGTGGCTAACCAGGTCTGGCTAAGGAATTTTAATGGAATTGAAGAGAAAGACATCTGGAAGAATAGAACATGGAAATGGTTGGATGTGGATTTAGAATGTTTAGATTATTTTATTAGACAAAATGTGATTTATACAGAAATGAGATTGTGTTTAATGCAGAAAGAATGAAATGCCCAATGTAAAGTCTGTAAAAAAGATGATGAAGGGATATTACATCTGTTTTTATTCTGTGAAAAGCTGAACCCATTTTTTAATGAACTGAAAGAAATGGTCAAAGAATTAAGAGAAAATGAAGAGGTTACTGAATGGAAGAGATTTTTTATGCTTGGAATGACGGAGAACAAATAAAATAAGAAACTGGTAAATTTGATTTTAATGCTGGCGAAAAAAGCAATATGGAAAAGAAGGAATGTAGTAAAAAACAGAGATTTTACTCTAAATCTATGGGTGCTTTTTAAACAGATGGTGGAAGATTATGTAAAAATGTTGTACAATTATTTTATAATGGAGAACAAGATGGAGGAATTTTACAAAATTTTTACAAAAGATGTTATATGTGTTTTTAAACAAAAGCACTTTTACTTGCCAAAAGAGGATGAACCTGTCTAGTTTTAGTTTCTTGGTTTAAATCTGTGTTAGGAATGTGTTAAAGAGGAGATGGGGATTTTATGAATGAACAACTTTTAATGTATGGAAAGATGATTTTATTTTATTTTATTTTTAATTACAAAATGATTGTAAATGTATTAAATGGAATGCAGAGATGATTATAATAAAAAAAAAAAAAAAAAAAAAAAAAAAAAAAAGAACGCCCGATCTCGTCTGATCTCGGAAGCTAAGCAGAGTCGGGCCTGGTTAGTACTTGGATGGGAGACCGCCTGGGAATACCAGGTAAAAAAAAAAAAAAAAAAAAAAAAAAAAAAGGGGGAACGGATTCCGACAGCTGTTTTTTTGCCGTCAAATTCTGTTCCCCCTATGTTTCTTACACAATGAGGTTCTAATATTTATCACTTTTCAGCTAGTTACACAGCCCAATAGCCAAGTGGTCAGTGCCCTGGCAATCTATTTTTTAGCTTTGGGCGACCCGAGTTCAAGTCCCGTTTCGTCAAACTTTCTTGATAGTATACTGTCCTATCATAATACAGTAAAAGGCAAAAAAATATATTCTTTAAACTGATGCAAGTTAAGCTCCATCCACACACAAAAATAAAATCAGCATTTTTTAAGCCATTACATCAACATCTCTCATAATGGGAGTGGGGGAACGGATTCCGACAGCTGTTTTTTTGCCGTCGAATTCTGTTCCCCCTATGTTTCTTACACAATGAGGTTCTAATATTTATCGCTTTTCAGCTAATTACACAGCCCAATAGCCAAGTGGTCAGTGCCCTGGCAATCGTTTTTTTAGCTTTGGGCTACCCGAGTTCAAGTCCCGTTTCGTCAAACTTTCTTGATAGTATACTGTCCTATCATAATAAAAGGCAAAAAAATATATTCTTTAAACTGATGCAAGTTAAGCTCCATCCACAAACAAAAATAAAATCAGCATTTTTCAGCCATTACATCAACATCTCTCATAATGGGAGTGGGGGAACGGATTCCGACAGCTGTATTTGTGCCGTCGAATTCTGTTCCCCCTATGTTTCTTACACAATGAGGTTCTAATATTTATCACTTTTCAGCTAATTACACAGCCCAATAGCCAAGTGGTCAGTGCCCTGGCAATCTTTCTTTTAGCTTTGGGCGACCCGAGTTCAAGTCCCGTTTCGTCAAACTTTCTTGATAGTATACTGTCCTATCATAATAAAAGGCAAAAAAATATATTCTTTAAACTGATGCAAGTTAAGCTCCATCCACAAACAAAAATAAAATCAGCATTTTTCAGCCATTACATCAACATCTCTCATAATGGGAGTGGGGGAACGGATTCCCACAGCTGTATTTGTGCCGTCGAATTCTGTTCCCCCTATGTTTCTTACACAATGAGGTTCTAATATTTATCACTTTTCAGCTAATTACACAGCCCAATAGCCAAGTGGTCAGTGCCCTGGCAATCGTTTTTTTAGCTTTGGGCTACCCGAGTTCAAGTCCCGTTTCGTCAAACTTTCTTGATAGTATACTGTCCTATCATAATAAAAGGCAAAAAAATATATTCTTTAAACTGATGCAAGTTAAGCTCCATCCACAAACAAAAATAAAATCAGCATTTTTCAGCCATTACATCAACATCTCTCATAATGGGAGTGGGGGAACGGATTCCCACAGCTGTATTTGTGCCGTCGAATTCTGTTCCCCCTATGTTTCTTACACAATGAGGTTCTAATATTTATCACTTTTCAGCTAATTACACAGCCCAATAGCCAAGTGGTCAGTGCCCTGGCAATTTTTTTTTAGCTTTGGGCGACCCGAGTTCAAGTCCCGTTTCGTCAAACTTTCTTGATTATATACTGTCCTATCATAATAAAAGGCAAAAAAATATATTCTTTAAACTGATGCAAGTTAAGCTCCATCCACACACAAAAATAAAATCAGCATTTTTAAGCCATTACATTAACATCTCTCATAATGGGAGTGGGGGAACGGATTCCGACAGCTGTTTTTGTGCCGTCGAATTCTGTTCCCCCTATGTTTCTTACACAATGAGGTTCTAATATTTATCACTTTTCAGCTAATTACACAGCCCAATAGCCAAGTGGTCAGTGCCCTGGCAATCTTTTTTTTAGCTTTGGGCGACCCGAGTTCAAGTCCCGTTTCGTCAAACTTTCTTGATAGTATACTGTCCTATCATAATAAAAGGCAAAAAAATATATTCTTTAAACTGATGCAAGTTAAGCTCCATCCACAAACAAAAATAAAATCAGCATTTTTCAGCCATTACATCAACATCTCTCATAATGGGAGTGGGGGAACGGATTCCGACAGCTGTTTGTTTGCCGTCGAATTCTGTTCCCCCTATGTTTCTTACACAATGAGGTTCTAATATTTATCACTTTTCAGCTAATTACACAGCCCAATAGGCAAGTGGTCAGTGCCCTGGCAATTTTTTTTTAGCTTTGAACGACCCGAGTTCAAGTCCCGTTTCGTCAAACTTTCTTGATAGTATACTGTCCTATCATAATAAAAGGCAAAAAAATATATTCTTTAAACTGATGCAAGTTAAGCTCCATCCACACACAAAAATAAAATCAGCATTTTTTAAGCCATTACATTAACATCTCTCATAATGGGAGTGGGGGAACGGATTCCGACAGCTGTATTTGTGCCGTCGAATTCTGTTCCCCCTATGTTTCTTACACAATGAGGTTCTAATATTTATCACTTTTCAGCTGAGTTCACAGCCCAATAGCCAAGTGGTCAGTGCCCTGGCAATCTTTTTTTTTTAGCTTTGGAGGACCCGAGTTCAAGTCCCGTTTCGTCAAACTTTCATGATAGTATACTGTCCTATCATAATAAAAGGCAAAAAAAATATATTCTTTAAGCTGATGCAAGTTAAGCTCCATCCACAAACAAAAATAAAATCAGCATTTTTAAGCCATTACATCAACACCTCTCATAATGGGGAGAGGGGGAACGGATTCCGACAGCTGTTTTTGTGCCGTCGAATTCTGTTCCCCCTATGTTTCTTACACAATGAGGTTCTAATATTTATCACTTTTCAGCTAGTTACACAGCCCAATAGCCAAGTGGTCAGTGCCCTGACAATCTTTTTTTTAGCTTTAGGCAACCCGAGTTCAAGTCCCGTTTCGTCAAACTTTATTAATAGTATACCGTCTTATCATAATAAAAGGCAAAAAAATATATTCTTTAAGCTGATGCAAGTTAAGCTCCATCCACAAACAAAAATAAAATCAGCATTTTTAAGCCATTACATCAACATCTCTCATAATGGGAGTGGGGGAACGAATTCCGACAGCTGTTTTTTTGCCGTCGAATTCTGTTCCCCCTATGTTTCTTACACAATGAGGTTCTAATATTTATCACTTTTCAGCTAATTACACAGCCCAATAGCCAAGTGGTCAGTGCCCTGGCAATTTTTTTTTAGCTTTAGGCGACCCGAGTTCAAGTCCCGTTTCGTCAAACTTTATTTATAGTATACTGTCCTATCATAATAAAAGGCAAAATAATATATTCTTTAAGCTGATGCAAGTTAAGCTCCATCCACAAACAAAAATAAAATCAGCATTTTTAAGCCATTACATCAACATCTCTCATAATGGGAGTGGGGGAACGGATTCCGACAGCTGTTTTTTTGCCGTCGAATTCTGTTCCCCCTATGTTTCTTACACAATGAGGTTCTAATATTTATCACTTTTCAGCTAATTACACAGCCCAATAGCCAAGTGGTCAGTGCCCTGGCAATCTTTTTTTTTAGCTTTGGGTGACCCGAGTTCAAGTCCCGTTTCGTCAAACTTTCTTGATAGTATACTGTCCTATCATAATAAAAGGCAAAAAAATATATTCTTTAAACTGATGCAAGTTAAGCTCCATCCACAAACAAAAATAAAATCAGCATTTTTAAGCCATTACATCAACATCACTCATAATGGGAGTGGGGGAACGGATTCCGACAGCTGTTTTTGTGCCGTCGAATTCTGTTCCCCCTATGTTTCTTACACAATGAGGTTCTAATATTTATCACTTTTCAGCTAAGTTCACAGCCCAATAGCCAAGTGGTCAGTGCCCTGGCAATCTTTTTTTTAGCTTTAGGCGACCCGAGTTCAAGTCCCGTTTCGTCAAACTTTATTTATAGTATACTGTCCTATCATAATAAAAGGCAAAATAATATATTCTTTAAGCTGATGCAAGTTAAGCTCCATCCACAAACAAAAATAAAATCAGCATTTTTAAGCCATTACATCAACATCTCTCATAATGGGAGTGGGGGAACGGATTCCGACAGCTGTTTTTTTGCCGTCGAATTCTGTTCCCCCTATGTTTCTTACACAATGAGGTTCTAATATTTATCGCTTTTCAGCTAATTACACAGCCCAATAGCCAAGTGGTCAGTGCCCTGGCAATCTATTTTTTAGCTTTGGGCGACCCAAGTTCAAGTCCCGTTTCGTCAAACTTTATTTATAGTATACTGTCCTATCATAATAAAAGGCAAAATAATATATTCTTTAAGCTGATGCAAGTTAAGCTCCATCCACAAACAAAAATAAAATCAGCATTTTTAAGCCATTACATCAACATCTCTCATAATGGGGAGAGGGGGAACGGATTCCGACAGCTGTTTTGTTGCCGTCGAATTCTGTTATGTTTCTTACACAATGAGGTTCTATTTATCACTTTTCAGCTAATTACACAGCCCAATAGCCAAGCGGTCAGTGCCCTGGCAATATTTTTTTTTAGCTTTGGGCGACCCTAGTTGAAGTCCCGTTTCGTCAAACTTTATTTATAGTATAAAAAAATATATTCTTTAAACTGATGCAAGTTAAGCTCCATCCACAAACAAAAATAAAATCAGCATTTTTAAGCCATTACATCAACATCTCTCTAAATGGGGAGAGGGGGAACGGATTCCGACAGCTATTTTTTTGCCGTCAAATTCTGTTCCTAATTTTTAAATGGTCAAACACTGTGTTGTTGATATTTTTGATATTGTTGCTTTAATATGATAATATACTTGCATGTGGGTGGTGTGGCACAATGGATAAGACACATGCCTTTGGTGTGAGAGACCCGGGTTGGAATCCACTGTGAGACACCAATGTGTCCCTGAGCAAGACACTTAACCCCTAGTTGCTCCAGAGGCGTGCGACCTCTGACATATATAGCAATTGTAAGTCGCTTTGGATAAAAAGCGTCAGCTAAATGTAAACGCATGTGTTAATATTATTAACATTTTTCCAAAATCAAGCTTAAATGAAGGTAAGTTACAATTTTTTGACCAGCGGGTTTTTTTTTTTTTTCTGTCATATAGTGTCGAAAATCGATTCCCTGACAGAATCTGATTCTCCCTCTTGTGCACGCGCGTGCATGTGTAACAGGTCAAAGAATGGCAAATATTTTTGCAACCTTTCATCTTCTATTTTCTATTGTTTGTGAGTTTATTTCACCAAAATATTATATTGTCCAGTTATGTCATGGTAGCTTATAGGTATTAGCAGAGTTATTTATTGTGTAAGTGCGCCCTCTATTGGATAGGAACTAGAGTGGTGGTCATACTGAATTTTCGCGTTCTTCTTTTCTCTGTCTGCATTCTACTTGACTGAGAGAGGTATGTGTTCGCGTCAGCGCAATGCAAATTTGAGATATACCTGTTAAAACTTTAGTTTAAATGCATGGTATCTTGTATTGTGTAATTTATGATGAGTGCACTTTTCATTTAATCAAGATGTGTCGAGAACTTTGCTGTTTTGAGTTTGAGAAATTGCTAACATAGATAGGCTAGCAGCTATCTCGTGTTTTGTTTAGCTGTAGCCTATGTTAGCGACCGTCATTCTATCCTCTTGTGTCGTAGCCCACGTTTCAGTTGTCCTTTTTCTTATGTTAAGCTGATTCTGATCGAGGATAGAATCCTGAACTTTTGCTCTCTTTGAAATTGAACAGGTACAGATGTAAAGCGTACGTTGCTTCGCGCATGTTACTGTAAGTATTAACTATTTAAAAGATGGTTTATTTCATCCCAGCAAACATTTGGACGTTTAATGACCGATGAAAAGACGTCCGTCCGAGATGTCCCATCATGGTTGAAAAATTGCGCGTCCCTGGACGTTTGAATGTTTTTTTTTTTTTTTTTTTTAGTTCTTCTGGATGTTTATGATATATGCATGATATATATTTTCAGTTCAGGTGTTTTTCCTCAAAAGATGAAGACTGCAAAGATAATACCTATTTTTAAAAAAGGAGATAAACACGAGTTTAATAATTATCGACCCGTTTCAATACTTTCACAGTTTTCTAAAATAATAGAAAAATGGTTTACTTATAAATTAGATTTATTTTTGGAAAAAAATTATTTACTTTTTGATTATCAATATGGATTTCGTTCCAATAGATCAACTGCCACTGCACTAATTCATTTAACTGAAGAAATTCTTGCTGCAATGGACAAAAAACAGTATCTTGTAAGTATATTCCTGGACTTTCAGAAAGCGTTTGATACTGTCAATCATAACCTATTGTTAACAAAACTACAACACTATGGATTAAGGGGTCAGACATATAAATGGCTTGAAAGTTATTTAAGTAATAGAAGCCAATATGTTCAATTTAAAAATCATGTCTCGGACTATAAAACTGTTGTATGCGGAATTCCCCAGGGTTCTGTAATTGGCCCTAAACTTTTTATATTATTTATTAATGATATATTTGAGGCTTCCAAATACATAAATTTTTTGTTGTTTGCTGATGACACAACTGTGTTCAAGACGGGGACAGATTTAAATGAATTAATGGTCATTATTGAAAGGGAAATGACAGAGTTAAAGAAATGGTTTGATTGTAATAAATTGTTTCTAAATTGGGATAAGACAAATTATATGGTTTTTGGAAATAAGGGAAAACAGGGATGCACAAAATTAGTTATTGAGGATGTAAATATTGAATGTGTTTCAGAAATCAAATTTTTGGGAGTTATCCTAGACAGCAAACTTAGCTGGAAGTCTCATATTGAGTATATCAAAGGTAAAGTTAGCAAAAATATTGGTATTCTCTATAACGTTAAACATACATTGGATGAAGCTTCATTACAGCTTCTATATTTAACCTTAATTGTTCCATATTTAACATATTATATCGAAGTGTGGGGTAATGCATGCACCAGTTATATAGATAGGCTGTTCTTACTGCAGAAGAAAGCGATAAGAATTGTGACTTACAAAGGTTTACGTGATCACACAAACAATCTGTTTATAAAATTACAGACCATGAAATTGAAAGATTTGGTCAAATTTAAAATACTACAAACGATGTGGAGAGTGAAAAATAATTTGGTGCCAATACATATTCAAAACAAATTCATGCTAATCACAGATAGTAACAATAGAAGAAAAGGTAATTTTTGTGTACCATATTCACGTACCTCACAAAAACAAAAAGGGTTTCTTGTAATTGGGATCAAATTATGGAACTCTTTGGACATTGTGCAAAAATCATGTAAGACGATTGTTCAATTCAATAAATTGTATAAAAAAAATGTACTTAGAAAATATGAAGGCAGTGAAGCCTAAGAACCAAGGTTTGACAAATTTGAATTTATTTAGATGTGAATTAATATTGTACCTCAACAAAAAAAAAAAAACGGCGAGCCATTTGTTTCAAATTAGTTTAGATTATTGAAAAAAGGGGCATGAAATTATAAGACTAGGTCTTCCTCATGCTCCTATTCAGCATTGAATGTTATTATTTTGTTGATGTGATGTTATTATTGTGTCTGTAGTAACATTATGACTGAATAAAGAACTTGAACTATGAACTATATATATATATATATATATATATATATATATATATATATATATATATATATATATATATATATATATATATATCATGCATATAAAATAATCTCACCCATATTGTGTAACATCGTGAAAGGCAATCATTAGGCTATTTTTACACATCTGAACTTGTCAAAGGTTCTAAAAAGGTCCAAAATCGGTCCGATCAGACCTGAACGTCTATAAAACCGGTAAATCACCTGTACATCACCACATTATTTGTGGACTGAAGCAAAAAAATAGTGCTATAATTTACCACAACATTTTATTGTGAATATTACATTTGAAATGTCTTCCAGTTGTTAGAAATAGCACAATGTGGTAAATTCTGTGGTAATGGCATTTTCACATTAAGGTTAAGCAGACATTAATCAAACCAGAATATAACAAAAGTACAGGAAGATTCAACGCATTCTATTTTTAGAGTCTTTCTATAATATTCCATCATTGATGAATAAGTCAGAGCTGTGGCAGTATACTAAGTTTCAGTCAGTCTTGCATTACTGTTAAACAGCCATAAATAAAAGTTTTTAGAGTCTATGAAGTTTATGGCTTTATGGTTTTTGTTTTGTTTATGGCTCATTTTTTAAATCCAGCCGTTCCTGGAGCTTTCTTCAGGTGTTCCTCCACTGCTGCATCAATGTCTGAGTCTGTAGCATTTGGGCTCCACCTCATCACAGCATCTGAGGGAAGAGAATATGTTTGTTTGTTTTTTTAAAGAAAAAAGGCTAATTTCTAGGTAAATGATGTACTTTAAAATAACCATGTTATTTTACTGCATAATAATCTTATGCCAATAAAAGATGTTCTGCATTAAATGTGTTCGAATAGTAAAAAGAAAAAAAAAAAACAGCATTTGCCCTCTTCAATACTGAGCCCTTAAGAAAGACCCTTCACTAGGTGTGTAACTGTAAAAGTGAAAAGGACATTTCTGATAAAGACAGATGGTCTTTTAAAGAATGTCCCCTGAATAGATAAAAGTTAACAATACAAATTACATTAATATTAGACAAGGAACAAGAGATTTTTTTTTTTATGTCATAAGGCCAAAATTACATTGAATTACATTGTACAAAGCGTCCATGTAGCGACTTTTTGAATTTGGCCACCACTCCTCATATTGAAAATCGCCATTAAGGCATTTGACATGATTCTGTGAAAGAAATTACACAGGATTACTTCACCTCAAAAAAAAAAAAAAAAAAAAAAAAAATTCCAAGTAAAGGTCAATTTAGGGGAGACTGAATTGACAACGAGCGAAAACAATGGTATCAATAATCAGAAATACTTGTACTTCTAACAAAGGTTGACAACAAACTCCAAATAAGCCAGTGTTTTAAACACCATATATAGTTAGTTAAATTTTATTTCTGTGTCATGCCAAACATTTGGCCCATCCCACATGGGATTACAAGACACCACAAACTTATTTAGCAAACATCTTCCGGTCGCATATACCAATCATTTGGAGAAATACATGAATACAAACATATCCATACACACACAGCATATACAAACAAATCCTCATCTAAAGATCATCTCGATAAAGAGCTTTTTTCCTCTTCTCCCAGGCTTTCTCAAGATAATTGGCTAATTTATATGTTTCACATGTGAACAGCCAGCTCAGTCTTTTAGCATCATCCATATTTACCAAATCAATCTCTAATTTTATCCTACAAAAAAAAAATCATGCTGTTCACAATAATTAGAAATATATAATATTTATTACTTTCACTTTCACTTGACATGCGGTAAGCGCTTCTTGAGAGTCTGGTGCCAGCAGCTATTTCAAAATGTAAAGATTTGTAAAATGTAAGTTCAATTTTGGATAGGACAACCCCATGGCTGGAGAAGACCATTAACACACATACCCTCACTTCTGTGCTCTCACCCGAATGCAGCCGTCAAGAGGCAAGACAACATTAGGAAATTCTGTTAATGAAAACAAAACACAAACTTAAATAAGAGGGTAGTTAAATGAAAACAGTAAACGATACTGTTTTATTTTAACTACTTTGTGGATGTAGCAAAGATTTAGACTTCTTGTAATCCAATTGGACATAGTCAACTATTGTAGCCATATAATAATCATTCACAATGACTAGATCCAAGGTAGCCAACCCTGGTCCTCAAGAGCCATTCTCCTGCTTGTTTCCAAACTATCCCTGCCCTACTTCCTGCTGACTAATAATGGATCAGGTGTGTTGTCAGTCAGAAGCTGGAAGGGCAGGAATAGTTGGAAAACAAGCAGGGCAGTGGCTCTGGAGGACCAGGGTACACCGGGTCTACATATTTTTAATTGTGAAGTGATAAGACTGATGTTCAAATGTACACTTCACAGTGTAATACTGCATTAGTTACTATAAAATTAGCTGGCTGTACTTTAACTTTTTCTTGAGCAATGATAGACATTATAGGCTTTATATTTGTAACTGTATGAACAATTATTTCTAAAAATTTATGTTTGTATTTAAGGTATATTGTGTATAAAATAAGAGGCAAATCACAAAGTTCTCACATAAAATGGGGTGTCCTCTGGGACTGGGATGATAATGCAGAATTTGGAACTGGAGATATTAAAAACAAATGGGTGAAACATATTTAAGGTAAGAAAGGACTACCATAACTATATGGTAAAAAAAAAAAAAAAAAAAAAAACCTTTATGAAGGACATTAAACAAGAAACAAATGCAATGTCTCTTTGGTTCTGCCAGATGGCCTGGAGAAGGATTCCTGAATTCTCGGTCTGACAGATGGCTGTTCGTTATGTGACCCTGAAAGAAAAATAGCAACTTAATGTAATTTCGTCAAGTACAACAAACAAAATCACGTTTTAAAAATTTCACTGACGTGATTACAAAATTGGTAATCTTAGAGTATGCTTAGAGAGCAACTTTGTAACAGAGCAAACCTGAGCCAAACACATTAACTGCCTTAATATAGAGAGCACATAAACTGCCCTCCAAGTGACAATAATACACTCACAATACATTCCAAATATGATCAAAAACTGAAGATTCGTTCTTACAGACAGGATTTATATTCATTATGCAAAAAGGCACGGCCATAAAGCATTACTTAAGTATTTAAAGCTGAGGCCATAGGTGAGGAATCAGGTAAAGTTAGTCTCCTTCCTGATACTTGCCTATTTTCATTGTGCATTAAAGGGTTAGTTCACCCAAAAATGAAAATTCTGTCAGTAATTACTCACCCTCATGTTGTTCCAACCCCGTAAGACATTTGTTCATCTTCGGAACACAAATTCAAATATTTTTGATTAAATCTGAGAGTTGTCTAACTCCTCCATAGGCTTCTAAGGAACCGAAACTTGCTGGCCCAGAAAATGTATTAAAGACATTGTTAATATAGTCCAAGTGACTCCAGTGGCTCGATCTTAAGTTTATAAAGCGATGAGAATACTTTTTGTGCGCAAAAACAAACAAAAATAACGACTTTACTCCACTATTCATTTCCTTCTCTCTGGGCCTCGGGTCTTTTTATGTAGTGTTTAAGCGTAGCGCGTCTGTGTTATCACACATGACCAGCGTCGGCCAATAGTGACCCTACGTGGTGACGTGCAACACAGACGCGCTAAGCTTAAACACTACGTAAAAAGACCCGAGGCCCAGAGAGAAGGAAATAAAAAGTCGTTGTTTTTGTTTGTTTTTGCGCACAAAAAGTATTCCCGTCGCTTTATAAACTTAAGATTGAGCCACTGGAGTCACTTGGACTATATTAAAGGTCCCATGACATGCTATTTTTTGTAGGCTTTAATATAGGCCTTAGTGGTCCCTAGTACTGTATCTGAAATCTCTTTTCAAAAATTCAGCCTCGGTGCAAAATTATAGCCACTACAAGCCAGTCCCAGAATGAGCTTCCTTCAGACAGGCCGTTTCGGTGTCTGTAGCTTTAAATGTTAATGAGGAGGAGAAAGGCGGCGCAAGGTGGAGGGTGGGTGTGGCCTTGACCATCTTGCGCAACGGTCCCGGTCCGTGCATGTTTACGTTGGATATAGCAATGGCACGAAGACACGTTCAAGCATTTCAGTTTGACCCAGAATCTGATCCGGATGGAGAAGCAACAACTCAGCGGTTCCAGCAGGACATTTCCGAATGGTTAGTTTAAAATATTATGTCTGGATACGGTACTTTATTCGGATGGTTTACAGTTATTATCATGTAGCTAACGCTAACCTACTGTTGCCTTTTCATGAGAGATCTGTAACATCTGTAATTTATCTTATTACAATTACATCATCAAGCTCTGCGATCTTGAAATGCGGATATCGCGCGCGCCGTATAACCAACAGGAAAACGGTTATCCAAATAACAAAGAAGTGTACAACACTCTCGTTACAGTGTGTGTATTCACACACATACTTGATGCTGTCTACCTTTACATTAGCGCAAGTAACTGCATAGCTAATGTGACAGCCACATTCTACGTGTAACAGTCTAGGCAACCATAAACAGTAAAGCAACACACTTATATATCATTAGTTGACTTACTGTTCCGAGGTGTGTAGCTGAGCCAAAGAGAGTGATCCAGACTTAAGTTTCAGACGTCCAGCAAGCCCAGCTCTGTATTAACCCTTCGGTGTTCATTTGTACATCCAATTATTGAGCAATTGTTATGCTTCGCTCGCTCAAAAGCCATGATATCTCTCGTGGACAAACTAAAATCGCGGTCGCGCGTTCCTACTTCCTAGCTCATTTTCTCATGGGCGGAAAATATTCTCTGGGCAGGCAAAGCAGAGACAGGGGAGGTAACATTCCTCCTTATGACGTCACAAGGAGGAGATTCAAGATCAGCGCGATTGAGCTGCCATTTTCTCAAAGGCAGAGAAAGATAGCAAAAGCTCGATTTACACCGATTGAAATTTCTAGAAACTTGGGGACCATATACAGGCTAGGGGAACTCATATTAATGTTAAAAAACCTCAGAAAGTGAAAATTTCATGTCATGGGACCTTTAACAATGTCTTTAATACATTTTCTGGGCCAGCAAGTTTCGGTTCCTTAGAAGCCTATGGAGGAGTTAAACAACTCTCAGATTTAATCAAAAATATCTTAATTTGTGTTCCAAAGATGAACGAATGTCTTACGGGGTTGGAACAACATGAGGGTGAGTAATTACTGACAGAATTTTCATTTTTGGGTGAACTAACCCTTTAACCTCACCTGCACAAATAGTTAATTTTATGGTAGTCTAATATATATATAATACAGTAAATCACAGAAACGGTTTGGGATATTATGTTAACATTTATGCAAAACACCTCCTGACTCATGAAATATCTGAAATAGTCCGAACTAATAAACGGTCCGTAAGCACAAACGAGTAGCGCAGTTTCGTTCTGCTTTCAATTTTTTATTTTTTTACCATTCGCTGCAGGGCAAATGTTGCGGCAGCGCCAGCGCGACCTATAACAAAATTTGGTCTCACCTGCAGAAAAAAATTAGCCTTGTTCTACCAGACTCTCTGTTTCTATGAGTCAAGCTGCGATACCGGACAGGATCACATGTAGAAACCAAAAAAGCTAAAGTCTTCAGTGCATAATCAGAATAGCGCTTAATTCAGATTGTAATTTCCACTACAGCCGATGGTACTTTTTTCTCAGAACGAGTCCGATATAGGACTGTGTAATATGGACAAATAGACTTTGATCAGTATTGCGATTTTAAGTTTGCAGTATTGTGATTAGTGATTGATAATCTTGACACACACATACATGCTTTACATTTATAAATGCATTCAGTGTGAATTTGAAACATATTTCCAAAGGAAGCTAATTCGAGCTTTATCAAAAAGCTGTAACGTCTCTAGAACAGACATAAGGCAAAATAAATACAAGCTACAAATGCACAATTCAGAAGATCTTATACCTGGATTTGATTAAAAATGCAAGGTTTGTGAAATTAAATGTTTATTAGAAATTAAATCTTTACTAGATAAAGATTTGTTTTAATAACATAGATGTGAATTTGCTGAATGTTGACAGTAAATGTGAATGTTAGAGAATGCTCATCATTGTGTCATTGTTTTATTTGCTGATTTTAGCGAGCTTCTTTGCACTAAGAACAACATGTTTGTCCGTTTAGGACATTTAGGTTTAGGATGTTATTTCGTTCCTTTCTGTTACCAATAATATAAAAGCAAACGCTATATACACTTAAGGTTTTCTTTCTTTGTGTATCTAATAACGTATTAGACAGTTAAATAAGGACCACAAATTAATGAAGATGAAAAATGTGAGCACTGTGTTATGAGGCGCTTGTGTTCTCAACACTGCCCGTAAAAAATAAAAGTTCTGTTGTGGCAAAAATGTATTGAACATCATCATCACTGCGTGAGAGACACTCTGAATCCAATTGTCTTTTAAAAAGCATTTATTCTTGCAAGAATTGGCCCAGTTGCCCACACAGATGTCACGCAGAAGTTACACTGTGGAGCAAGTGCGACGATCAGGGAAGGACAAGGCTACCATTTATATAATTTCTCAAGGTTTCTGCTTACAGGCTCTCTTATCTAAAGAAGGGAAGGTTTCTTAGCTAGTGATCTGATTCTGCTGAGTTTATGCTTACAAATCTCTCTGGTCCTAAATCAGACCACCTCTGACCCTAGGGGTCAGCTGTCTTCCCTGATGTCTCATTACTTTTCAGTGTAAAAAAAAAAAACACACCCATCAGTCAGATAAAGTTTCCTGCAGACCATAGACAGCTCAGCAAAAGTAAAATTTCAATGTCTTACTGCAAATAAATGAAAATCAATACTGTAAATCAATGAAAATCTAAATTTTCTATTACAGTCCTTAAAATGAAATCTTTTTATCTTTAATTTTAGACCTGATGAAGGTGGAAGAGAAACATCATCCTGTCAAAACTGGAGAAATCTTCAAGTTGCTCACTGAATAAAAGAGCCAGAGAATATTTCCCCTGGCCTCAGCTTGGAAAGAGTTTCTCATACAAAAAAAGACTTAAAGTCTTACATGAGAATTCACACTGGAGGAAGCGGCTCACATGTGATCATTGCGGGAAGAGTTTTTCACGAGCAAACTCGCTTAAATTATCTCCATTCTCATTCTAGGGAAATGCCATTTAACTGTGATCAATGCAGCAAAACATTTCTTAGAGCAGAATCTTTGAAGATGCACCTAAAAGTTCATATAAAGCAAAAGCTTCACGTGTGTTCTCTGTGTGGAAAGAGTTTTTCACGGATGAGTGCTTTAAAAATACACCAGAAAAGACACAATGGTATGAAGGATCACAAGTGCTTTGATTGTGGGAAGACCTTTACTAGACGTGACACATTGACTGAGCACCAAAGAATTCATACTGGAGAAAAACCTTACAAGTGTTCACACTGCGATGTGAGATTCAAACGGTCTGGGACTCTGAAAATACATGAGAGGATCCACACTGGAGAGAAGCCTTATAAATGTGATCAATGTGGCAACAGTTTTACACAAAAAGGAAGCTTTGATGATCACCTGAAAATCCACACTGGAGAGAAACCACACACATGTGATCAGTGCGGGAAGAGTTTCACACGTGCATACACTCTTAAATTTCATCTGCGTTCTCATTCCGGAGAAAGACCACATAACTGTGATCAATGCAGCAAAACATTTCTTAGGGCAGAAAATCTGAAGAGGCACTTGAAAGTTCATACAAAGCAGAAGCCTTTCGTTTGTTGGTGTGGAAAGAGTTTTTCACGAATGGATTATTTTAAAATACACCAGAAAAGTCACAGCGGTGTGAAGGATCATATGTGCTTTGATTGTGGAAATACTTTTGCTACTGCAGCTGTTCTGAATCTGCACCAGAGAATTCACACAGGAGAAAAACCTTACAAGTGTTCACACTGTGACAAGAGATTCAGCCAGTCTGGAGCTCTCAAAAATCATGAGATGATCCACACAGGAGAGAAACCGCACACATGTGATCAATGTGGGACGAGTTTTACGCTAAAACCATCCCTTAAGTCACACATGAAGATCCACACTGGAGAGAAACCGTACTCATGTGATCAGTGCGGGAAGAGTTTCACACATGCATCCACTCTTAAATCACATCTGCGTTTGCATTCTGGAGAAAGACCATATAAATGTCATCAATGCGGTAAAAAATTTCCTTGGGCAGGACAACTGAAGGTCCACATGAGAGTTCATACACAGGAGAAGCCTTACACCTGCACTTCATGTGGAAAGAGTTTTAGTCAGCTGGGTAACTTAAAAAAACACCAGAAAAGACACAGCGGTGTGAAGGATCACTTGTGCTTTGAATGTGGGAAGACCTTTACTGCAGCTGAGACATTGAAAAAGCACCAAAGAATTCACGCTAGAGAAAAAAACACGAGACGATCCAGTGTGGAGAGAAGCCTTTTGCATGTGATCATTGTGGGAAACGTTTCACTCAGTTAAGTTCTCTACGTCGTCATGCTAAAACCAGCTGTCCGAAATCAAAGTAGGGCTGCACAATTAATCGAATTTCTAATCGCGAGTACGATTACGGATGCCACGATTACGTAATCGTTCAAAGCCGCGATTACAAAGAAAATCCACTCTATATATATATAGATTATAAATATTTCTAAAGACTTTTTCTGCAGTAAAATTGTAAAACCTTCCGTTTGAACTAAAGCTGGATGTAATTATTGTGGACAGAGTTTCATGGACTCATCTGTTTTCACTCTTGGTCTTTCATCTGATTTTCATCTTAACCAATTAATTGATTAAATTAATTTCCTTAATTATGTTCCTGTTATACCTTTAACACCTTGGTTTGCTGATTCAAGTGTGTTTGATTCAGGTTTGAGCTGAACTCTGGATGGTTGCCCTCGATGAGCAGGAGTTAAAGACCTCAAATCCTTATGGAGAGACGTCTGAATAATTATGGTAAACTAATTAGCCATTATATTGAACTAAACCAGCAAAAATATCTGAACATATTAAGTCAGATGGTTGCTTAAAGTGGGAACTGGCTCTGATTTTGTACATCAGTTATTGAATAACAGTGGTTCTTTTCGGTGTTGGGCAAGCTACTTGGAAAATGTAGAGAGCTAAGCTAGCAGTTACTCTGTAGCTTCGCTACACTGAAGCTACTGTTGTGGCCAATTCATGATCTTCAGTTCAGGTCTTCAATGTCTGGTTTAGGTCTCAGAAGAAATCGTTCAGAGTCTAAGTTTCAGGTCTCAGAAGAATTAACTTTATTGACAAACAATAAAGTGAGAAGCCGGCTGGCCATCCGGACATCTGATCTTACAATGGTCTGCACTCATGTTTTATACCCTTTTTTTACATCATTTAATGTACACTTGGTGTCCAATTAGCATTCATATAGTTATATTTTTCTCTTTGCTCCTCCTATCACTTCACCACGATTAGAAACACCTGCATTAATGTCTAATTTCTATTGGTGGCCATACTGGCGCATGCGCTTTTCTGACAATGACTTTGCATATGGTTTTTCGGGTACTTTTCCATCTCTAGTCTTATTCTACCTTTCACCCAGTTTTCTGTCTTATCCTCACACGACTCTTATCCTCACATGCACTTTTGACATGTCCTGTGTTTCCCATCATACTTTGTTTTCTCTTTCTCCCTTAGTTGTAGGCCTTGTTTTCTCTTTCTCCCTTAGTTGTAGGCCTCCCTTATCCTAGGCCTAGTTCCTTCAATGTTTGTATCATGCATTTGGACTCATGTATGAGACAGATATAATTCTCCAACATAGACTCATGTATGAAATTCTCCAACACTACCACCCTGGGAAATGTAGCTAAGCTACAGCAATATGGCAAAAGTAGTTTACTACATCTAAGCCAGGGTTTTTCCTGCATAGAGAATTATGAGGCGGCCGCCTCCGTCAAATTTCGTGCCGCCTCCGGCTCTCGACAAAACTCGGACAGACAGTCATGGTCAGATACACTTTTTCCACCGTGACGGTTCTGTTGCGGTTACCGCATGTGTCCATTCTCAGTCAAACCGTATAGTGCTGCTGCTGCGCGCGGATAAGTAATAAAAACATTCCATTCCAATTAATCGAGGGTGGATGACAGATAAATAATTTTGTGTTGAGTTTGTTGAAAGACACGGAACTCTCATCACGGTAAAACGCAATGAACGTGCATCACTCTACTTTCGTTTTCCTGAATGCCATCAAGATTGAAACCGAGACTGATTTCATAACAGTTATAAACAAATAGTTAAAATTAAGTCATTTACATTTTAGACGCAATGACTGTTTTTGTTCTATTTCAGCAGCGAAAATAATTCCAAACAAAGATCACAGCAGAACAACCGCAACACTCACAGCAACACTTCAGCCATGTTTCATCACTGAATGATTCAGCGTTTTGAACGAATCGGTTGAGTCAAAGATTCAATTACCTATTCATAAACTGCCTCATTCGTAATGAATCAGCCTTTTGAACGAATCGTTTGAATGAATGACTCAATGACTCGCTCATTAAGACGGTCGCCTGCCGCCTCCTACTGGTGTTTTAGTTTCATAAAGTATCATTCTTTTCAACATTCCTTATTTGTATATTCAAAAATATTTAAAATAATCTAATTTAATAAAGTTATACTTTTTCCAATGTAAATTATTTAATTTGATTGGAAACAGCCTAATGCCTTATTTTAATTGAATGTATTGATTAAATTTAAGAATTTGAAATGAAAGATGGAGCAAACATTTAATAAAATAAAACCTTATAAAGGTACAAAAAATTATTCTGTTTTCAAACAGTGATGTAATGAAACATTGACAATTTAAGTTTGAATGGAGTAAAGCCTCTGTTAAGGATATTAAGGAAATGTAATTTTGCCAAAAGAAGAACTTTTATTTTAAATAAATGTTCATTTATAATTAGCCAACTTCAGTGTGATATGTAGCCATATTATCATGCTTAACACTGAAAATTTGAATAATTATAATGTGGTGATCAGATGCAGATATCTAAATCAAAGAATATGGGCGGTTTGCGGGTGGATTTTTTTATTTTTAACAGTGGATTTGGGTGACTCAAAGTGCACCAGATTAATGAATTTATCTTTAAAATATACAAAAATTTCTTCCGGGGGGGCATGCCCCCGGACCCCCTAGGGGTACAGGCCCCACCCACAAAAATAATGCCGAAAAACACATTAGGCTATATGATGATCTATGAAAAATAACATTTAATTATTTAACATTTAACATTAACATTATTAACATTTGTTATTATTAAAATACATTATTAGGATTTTACCACCTCCGCCTCATTTTGCGCCAGGAAAAACCCTGTCTAAGCTATTTTTTAAAGTTTCATTTTTATATTGAACCAACTTCAGTCCAAGTCAATGCTATCTCAGTGATCAATAAAACTGTCAGTCAGACAGATATAAAATTTAAACAATATGCTGCAATGCTTTGAACATGGAAAACTGATTAAATAGGCCTATCTTTAATATTTATCAAAGTGAAAGTGATTGATTCATGAAATGGTCTCGTCCCAGGGACAGTGTGCTTTTAAAATACAAGGATATTCATAATACTTTTGTACATTTTGAAGATTTTCAAAGTATGTATTTTCAGTGGCTCATGTGTGTATTGTTTTCTCTCTTCTCTTCTGGTTAGCATGGCTTACTTGTAGATAACTACACTATCTGGAGGCACAATAAATCTTACTAAATCAAAGAAGTTTTCATGTGTGAAGTATTCATGTATTTTGATTGAAATTGATTTGCAAGTAACAAAATTATTTCAGAATCAAATTCAGAAAGATATTTTTTGCTTGTGTTACCTTGGTACTGTAGCTTCCAGTACATACACATACATACAACAAGAAGCTTCATAAAATGTACAAATAAAAATAGACAGATACTGTAGGTTTAGTCAAAAACGTACAGATATTTAAAAATTGTTACAGTATTGTGAATAATAATGTGCAGAAAATGTGTACAGCAACATGACTCTCCTAATGCAGATGACCATGTTTATATGAATATGGAAACAATGATTTTTCACCAGAGACTAAAATGAGGAAAAATTATTAATAATCAATTTGGTTCTTTGAATATTTCCTATATTAATTCATATACATTTTCATTGTCCTCAAGCAAAATTTCAGTCATGTGGTCACCTCCTGATTCTGACACATTTTTCCTCTTAAACTGATGTCTCAGACTGGATTCCAATTATTGAACATCATAATTTTATCATTGTCATCATCAAGTTAACATTAATTACATTTGACCTCATTGGATCCGCCACATTCCTGCTTACAGCCACTAGACATTTGCTGTTACAGCAAGTTTTGCTTTGCACAAGATATTTGGGCCGATTTTATTGGAGAATTTCATCTGTCTCATACATGAGTCCAATCCAAATGCATGATATAAATATTAGGGATACTAGGCCTAAGATCTGGGTGGCCTAAAATTATGGGAAACAGAGAGAACAGGTCAAAAGGGGACAAAATGATGGGAAACACAGAACATGTCAAAAGTGTATGTGAGGATAAAAACTGGGGAAAGCTTGTGTGAGGAGGACAGGATAAAAACTGGGTAAAAGGTTGTACAGGGATAAGAGTGGAAAGTACCCAAAAAACCATACATGAAGTCATATTTAATAAGGCGCATGCGCAAGTATGGCAACCAATAGAAATTAGACATTAATGCAGGTGTTTCTAATCCTGGCGAAGTGACGAGGAGGAGTAAAAAGATAACTATGTTAAAGCTAATTGGACACCAAGTGAGGTAATTGGACACCAAGTGTTGAGAAAAAGGTATAAGACCCAAGTGTAAACCATTGTAAGATCAGATGACTATAGCTACCATCTCACTTTGTTGAACTGCTCAATAAAGTTAATTCTTCTGAAACCTGAAACTTCGACTCTGAAAGATTTCTTCTGAGACCTGAACCAGACATTGAAGACTTGAACCAAAGACTGAGAATTTTGTGTGTGTGTGAGTGGGGTGTTGCTTTAGAAAACAGTGCAGAGAAAGATATTGGATAAAGAGTCAAATAATCACAGGTTTCCAGAAGAGCTGAGGTTAAAGAACTAGACTCTAAAATTATATTATATTCATTATTTTAAACCTTTTATACTTTTTTTCAAAAATAAAACTTTATTCTTGGTTGTCTTGAATGCATTGATGGATATAAGCTGCATAACGCACGTAGGCTTGAGTGAAATATGGTGGGATATCTTGTCCCTAGTGGGCTGTGTTCCCACATAGGAAAGGAAAGGAAGTGTGCTGTGTTCTAATTAATAATTACTCTGTTTTTCATATCAAACTTGTTTTTCATATCAAACTCTATATTTTTTTCTGTGCACGCATAAGAGCAGGATCAGCAGAACTGAACATGCCATATAGGGTAATTTGTTTGCTGATACACCAATAGCAAATAAGATGAGAGGTGTTAAGGAAGGGTGTGGATGCTGTAGAAAGTACTATATTAACTTTGAAAAGAGGAGGACACTTTGCCTTCTCATGCTAGACATTGTCTGTGTGTAGAACGCCTTTCTTGCAAGAAATAAAGCATTGCTTATTCACTTTTGAGAAGTATCACTGTGTCTCTTATTTGATAAAGTCTTAGGATAAAGAAATTTCCACGACACAGTACTCTGCAGTCAAATGACATCTTATGGGTTTGAGGGATAAAGTTGTGCGTAGGGTTAGGGTGTGGTTAGATATTCTAGCTACATTTGCTCCTTCTCTCTGGTTGTCTAGCGGGGAGTAGCTAGATGTAAGCTCCACCCATTTTAACAGTCCACCTGGAAAACCATCGTGATGCCAAACACTCTCACTGTGACAATGAGCACTTATCAGGATCAACTAAACGCTGGATTTTCAAAAGCATGTGAAGTTAGCAGCACCACTTTTGCAGTAAACTTGCACAAGGTTCTTGAATGAATAGTTCTCTTACGAGAGTTCTCTCGTACTGCGTTTGAATAAACGCTGCGGGAAAAGTCTCTTTTCACGAAATACTGAAGCAAAATTATCCTTAATTTTCATATTTGTAAAACGCATTGCAGCAGTGCACAGCCATGGCGAGACGGCTCGCTCACTCATTGGCTGTTCTGCGGCAACTGCATGAGCCTATCGAGCGAGGGCTGATGCAACATCAGACCAATGAGAGCGCTTCGCGCGCTCCTCGTCACATCCCGCCGAAACGGGTGTGGCCATCCCCTATAAAAGGAGCTCGAGTAGGCTGATTCAACTGATTTTCATCTCTTCAGCGAAGCTCACGCATCGCTGGATCACGAAGAAGCAAGCGTCGTCAAGGCAAGCTTTTCAGCGGGACGAGCCCTTGAAGCCGCTGGCCTTCGCCGCCTCTACTGCCGTACCTGCTGCGCTTTCCGGCGCTTCATATCCTTTACCTGCTCTGTTTTGTGTGTGTGTGTGCAGTGTTCCCCGAACACTCACCCCTAAAAGAGCCGCGTCTTTTTCAAGATGCCATCCTGTGGCTCGTGCCGAGCCCCGCTCACCGAGGGAGACCGCCACGTTATTTGCGTCTCCTGTCTGGGCGAAGATCACGCAGCGCTCGCGGACTCGCCTGGCACACTTCTCCGAGCCTGCGCCCCCCGCCGCGGTGCCGCGCCGTAAGAAGCGCCGCTCGCAGCGGGCCCCGGAACCCACCTCTTCCCGACAAAGCCTGCCTGCTCGCCCGCCAGCTTCGCCGGCTTCCCCCGAAGCACTTCCCGATGCTCAGCGCCCGCAGTCTGCCGCCGCTTCATCTGAGGAAGTTGTTTCTGAAGTCGAGTCGGTCGATAAGGATTCCTGCTCTCTGCTAGCTTCAGGCAGTGAGGACTGGGCGAGCTCTGCGGATCTCACGCCTCCTGCCCGAAAGCCGTCGGCTAGAGCTAGCATCGAGGGGGAGCTCATGCGAGTACTCGCGTTGGCCGTGGCGAGCCTCGGCCTCGAGTGGTCTGCACCGGAACTCCCCTCGCGCACCCGGCTTGATGGTAGCTTCCTCCCTGGTGAGCGCACTTCTCCTGTGTCTAAGCCCGCTCCGTTTCTTCCTGAGCTTCATGAAGAAGTGGCGAAGGCCTGGAACGCTCCCTTTTCTGCACGAACACGTTCGTCTGTATCCCCAGCATTTTCCTCCCTGGATAATGCTCAGGACCGAGGCTACCTCACTCTGCCGCCGGTGGAACAGGCGATAGCAGCCCACCTTTGCCCGCCCTCTGCTGGACGGCGGACTAAGCCAGCGCTGCCGTCAAAAGCCTGCCGCATGACGTCGTCGCTGCTCGCGCGGATCTTCTCCGCCGCTGGGCAGGCGGCATCGGCGCTGCACACCATGGCCACGCTTCAGGTTTTCCAAGGCGATCTCCTCCGCAAACTGGACGAGATAGGACCTGAAGCTATCTGCATCACGGACCTGAGAAGCGCGTCGGATCTTTCCCTCCGCGCTACCAAGGCTGCAGCACAAGCCATGGGACGCTGTATGGCTTCCGCTACCGTAGCCGAGAGGCATTTGTGGCTGACGCTCACGGAGATGGCTGATGCAGAGCGCAACGCGTTCCTCGACGCCCCGCTATCCTCCGCTGGCCTCTTTGGATCTTCTCTCTCCGAGTTCGTGGAGAGATTTTCCGAAGCCCAGAAAGCGTCACAGGCGTTCAAGCACTTCCTGCCGAAGCGCTCCAGTTCTGCAGCGGGCCGTGAGAAACAGGCCCCTCGGAGCTCACAGCCTCAGCCCCCGGCCGCCCCCTCACAGCGACAGCAGCGCAGCTCACGCCCTCGCTCTCGCTCTACCAGCCGCCGCCCCACTCACCGCGGGCCGCGACCAAGGGTTGTGTTGAAGCCGGAAGCCCCAAAGAAATCCTAGCACGCCTAGGAAAGCGCAGGTGTGTAAGCCCCGTTGCGACCGGGCCCTCACCAAAGCGCACCGCTGTCTCAGTCCCAGGAATTGCGACTGCTTCAGCGTTCTCAGCAGAGCACAAGCCCGCACAGCTGCCCGCTTGCCTGCACACAAAAGCCGTTTTTACGGCTACCCAGATAAATCCCGAAAAGAGTGTATTTTCTGGTGTCCCGGCCAAGGCCGATGGTGCTATAAATGTAGTGTTGATGCCCACTTCTCTGTGCCCATCCCTACACACAAGCACAGCCCTGCACACAGGGCCCGTACTCATAAGATCGACGCAGTTCGATCGCCCCCCAAACATAGTCAAAGTGCCCACTTCCCAGTGCCCACAAACGCTATGTCTGGCAAGCCACAGGCTCCCTGTAAAAACGGGACCTGTGCGCGCCCGCTCTGTTCAAGCAGACAGCGCGGCCAAAGCAGTAAACGTGCCCGGTCCCCGCCCACGTTCACTTGTAGGCTGCATGAGTCCCATGAGACCTTCTCAGACCTCCCTCGTTCAGATAAACACTGTAGCGGGGTCGAGGATGAGCGTTTTGCCCGCTGTATTACGCGCGCTCCCCGCCTCAAATGTCACAGGCGTAACGCCTATGCTAGCGCGCCCCGAAGCGCCGCCGTCGCACAGCGATCAGAGCGCGCTTCGCATCCAACCCCTAGCCGGCCATGCAGACGCATGGGCCGCGCTTCCAGGGGTTTCGGACTGGGTGCTAGACATTATAAAGAGAGGCTTCTCGCTACAGTTTTGTCGACGCCCTCCACGCTTCACAGCGCGCGTCGAAACTACGGTGAATTCAGAAGTAGCACACCTACTTCGCGCCGAAATATCAAAACTGTTGAGCAAAGGGGCGATACAACATGTATCCCAAGCTCAAAACGAAGGGGGGCTATACAGCAGATACTTCCTAGTCCCCAAAAAGGACGGTGGTATCAGACCCATACTAGATCTAAGACGACTAAACAGAGCTTTAGTGAAACGCA
This sequence comes from Scardinius erythrophthalmus, assembly GCF_964197995.2. Taxonomy (NCBI): domain Eukaryota; kingdom Metazoa; phylum Chordata; class Actinopteri; order Cypriniformes; family Leuciscidae; genus Scardinius; species Scardinius erythrophthalmus. The sequence continues at coordinate 14,399,970 of NC_138234.1, forward strand.
GTTTCAAAATGCTCACGACCAGCAAAATCCTCGCGCACATTCGCCGAGAAGACTGGTTTATGTCGATAGATCTAAAGGACGCGTATTTCCAAATACAGATAGCGTCACGCCACAGGCGATTCTTGAGATTCGCCTTCGAGGGTCGGGCATACCAGTATACAGTCCTGCCATTCGGCTTGTCCCTGGCACCCCGTACATTTACGAAGTGCATGGACGCAGCGCTCGCTCCCCTCAGACTCAGGGGCATGCGAGTGCTGAACTATTTGGACGACTGGCTGATCATAGCTCAATCACGATCTCAGCTCGTGGAGCACAGAACCATGTTACTCGATCACCTCGAGAATCTTGGTATCACGATCAATTGGACGAAGAGCTCCCTGAACCCCAGCCAAACTATATCGTTTCTGGGCATCGTTCTGGACTCTTGCTCTATGACGGCGCGGCTGTCGCAACAGCATACAGCACGCAGCGAGGTCCTTCCGCTGCGGCGCGATTATCCCGCTCAAACGGTTTCAGAGGATGCTGGGCCTCATGGCCTCAGCATCATCAGTTCTCCAGCTGGGCCTGCTTCGCATGCGCCCTCTGCAGTTCTGGTTGAAAGCGCGAGTGCCACGCGGAGCGTGGGCACTCAGCCGATTGCGCCTCAAAGTCGATCAAGACTGCGCAGCAGCCCTGAGACCATGGGCGGCGGGCGATTGGTACCGTTCAGGTGTAAGCCTGGGGACTTCCTCGAGAGTGAAAGTGGTGTCTACGGACGCATCCACCTCGGGATGGGGAGCGCTGCTCGAGGGCAGGCCGTTCTTTGGCCTTTGGTCAGAACGAGAAAAGCTCCATCATATCAACTGCCTGGAAATGCTGGCAGTTCACAACGCGCTGACGCGCTTTTGTCCCCACATCAAAGACCAACACGTCGTAGTCCGCTCGGACAACACGGCCGTGGTGTCCTACATAAATCGCCAGGGCGGTCTCGGATCCAGTTCCCTTTACAGGCTGGCCGAGCGCCTCCTAATATGGGCTCAGCGCAACCTGAGCTCGCTGAGAGCGGTGCATGTGCCCGGGACACTCAACCTGGGTCCAGACAGGTTGTCCAGGAACAATGTTCCCACGGGCGAATGGTCTCTACACCCACAAACAGTCCGGCTGTTGTGGCAGAGATTCGGCAGGGCGGAGGTGGACCTATTCGCGTCCCCAGAAAACGCTCATTGCCCCGTGTTCTTTTCAAAGAACGACAGCGCGCTGTCCCACAAGTGGCCGCACTGCCCGCTATACGCGTTTCCCCCAGTCTCCCTCCTACCTCAGGTGCTGGAGCGAGTCAGGGAAGTGAAATGCCCAGTACTGCTTATAGCACCGTTCTGGGACAACCAAGCCTGGTTTCCAGTCCTGATGCAGCTAGCAGACTCCGCTCCATGGCCAGTGCCATTGAGGAGAGATCTCCTCTCGCAGGCCAGGGGCTCGATTTGGCACCCACACCCAGAGCTGTGGTCTCTTCATGCGTGGACGCTCAACGGTTACCCGTTAGCCTCACGGATGGAGTGCTGAACACCATCACTCAAGCTAGAGCGCCTTCCACCAGGCGGCTTTATGCCTCGAAGTGGTCGGTTTTCTCCAGCTGGTGTACAGCTCGGGGCCTGTCACCCCTCGATTGTGAGGTGACGGAGGTTCTCTCCTTCCTACAAGAGCTGTTGGACAAGGGCAGATCCCCTTCCACGCTCAAAGTCTATGTGGCGGCTATCGCAGCGTGCTCGACAGCAACGCCAGGCCAGTCACTAGGAAGGAACGATTTAGTCATCCGCTTCCTCAGGGGAGCTAGGAGGCTGAATCCCCCCAGACCTCCCTCAGTCCCGGTGTGGGACCTTTCTACGGTCTTGGCAGCCATGAAAGGTCCCCCCTTTGAGCCTATCCAATCTGTTAGCCTCAAACATCTGTCTTTCAAAACGGTGTTTTTGATGGCCCTCGCTTCGGTGAAGCGCATAGGCGATCTGCACGCGCTCTCTGTGAGTCCAACGTGCTTGGAGTTTGGGCCCAATGACTCCAAAGTCATACTCAAACCTAAGCACGGCTACGTGCCGAAATCCCTCAACACTCCGTTTAGGGCTCAGGTTATTTCCCTGTCTGCCCTGCCGGGGTCAAACGAGGAAGGGGACTCGAGCTGTCTTTGCCCCGTTAGGGCTTTAAGAGCTTATGTGTCCCGCTCCGCTGCCTTCAGACAGACGGAGCAGCTCTTTGTCTCGTTCAGTGGACGTTCCAAGGGAATGGCTGTTTCGAAACAGAGCCTGTCCAGATGGGTGGTTGACGCCATAACAATGGCTTATACTACCAAGGGCCTTCAGTGCCCGTTGGGCATTAGAGCGCATTCCACGAGAGGCGTTGCCTCATCGTGGGCCTGGTCTAGCGGGATTTCCTTACAGGAAATATGTACGGCGGCGGGCTGGGCCTCGCCGTCTACATTCATAAGGTTCTACAACCTAGAAGTTCCCGCCTTGCAGGCCAGGTTGTTTTCGGTTTAGCCGTATCAGCTGTCTACCACGACACTGATTTCGCAGGCGCACAACGCCACCGAAGACTTCACCGCACTTGCAAGCCAAGTATTTTCGGTGTATTCGAGTCAGCTGTCTAAACACGGCACTGATATCGCAGACGCACAGCGCCGCCGAAGTTCTCTGGGCAGAATTGTGTAAGACCCATGTTTTTCCCACATTAGCCAGGCTCCCTCCTGCCTATGTGATGTTATATCGCGTCTAGAACGCACCTATTTGGGCGAAAGTGTGTAAGTCCCACATTTCCCACATCAGCCAGGCTCTCCCTGCCTATGTGACGTTGTATCGCGCTTAAGGGCGCATCCATTGGGCGAAATTACGTAAGACCCACATCTCCCACATCAGCCAGGTTTTTCCCCTGCCTATGTGGCGCTGTTTCGCGCCTAAGGGCGCATATATCTGGGCAAATTTGCGTAAGACCCACATTTCCCACATTAGCCAGGCCTTCCCCTGCCTATGTGATGTTATATCGCGTCTTAGGACGCAGCTATCTGAGGGTGGTTGTCCCCCCCCCCCCCCCTCCAGACTCTCCGAGTCTACCGGGTGATTATGCACTGTATACCTGGACTAGCTTCCAGTGGTCGGTGTTTTCTCATCCCAGCACGCACGGCGTCTTACAAGTGGTTCCCGCAGCGTTTATTCAAACGCAGTACGAGAGAACTCTCGTAAGAGAACGTACTCGGTTACTAACGTAACCTCGGTTCTCTCTAGAAGAGGGAACGAGTACTGCGTTCCCTGCCGTGCGCGCGGTTCGCTCTGGTTCGCTTCGGCAATGAAAACCAGTTGAATCAGCCTACTCGAGCTCCTTTTATAGGGGATGGCCACACCCGTTTCGGCGGGATGTGACGAGGAGCGCGCGAAGCGCTCTCATTGGTCTGATGTTGCATCAGCCCTCGCTCGATAGGCTCATGCAGTTGCCGCAGAACAGCCAATGAGTGAGCGAGCCGTCTCGCCATGGCTGTGCACTGCTGCAATGCGTTTTACAAATATGAAAATTAAGGATAATTTTGCTTCAGTATTTCGTGAAAAGAGACTTTTCCCGCAGCGTTTATTCAAACGCAGTACTCGTTCCCTCTTCTAGAGAGAACCGAGGTTACGTTAGTAACCGAGTACGTTTATTGGATGCAAGCCAGTCTGTTATTGTCGGGACAACGTCTTTACATTTTAATGCCCCTTAACATGATGTGGATCAAAACGAAATTTGATTGGTTGCTTTATGTCAGTCAGACGGTTTGGGTTGTCTTTGGCCAATGAAAGCTGCGACATTCAGCCGTCAGTCTGAAGCTCTGGCTACGCGAAACTATGTAACCTGTAACTAACATGCCAGTTACAGTTCAGGTTTGACTTGATAGTATGTTCAAAGATTATATATCTAACTAATTTTCATAAAAAATAATGTTTTTCAACCACATATGGGCAATCTAACAATCATACAGGCAGTCTATTAACATAGACATTTAGGTGCCCATATCATTCACCTGGCGGCGCAACAGTTTTTTGCTAGGTTCAGGCCGACGCGGTGATAATTTTCACATCCTTTACCACGCTGGTTAAATAGCAAATGCATCTGTGCCCCCATGGGCGTGCTGGTCTGAAAAAGAAGTGTGTTCAGGCGCATTGTCGGCTCATTGCTATTTTGACTGAGGCAACTGAAATAGACTGCGCCATTGACCAACTGAAACCTGGTCTAAAGTCAATGGCACCGTATTATTATTATTTTTTTTTGTTATCTAAAGATTGTCCCATAGATGCGTTTCTATGCTAGAGAAGCGTTAATTTATTCTGCTTGCATAATCCGTAATGTAAATAGCAAAAGCCATGGCGTGAGCGCATCTGGCTTTTAAAGGGAATGGGAGATGACTGATTGGTTTATTGCACGTTATTCCCAAAACAAACCTTTTAGACCAACGCCGACCATTTATCCCGTCATTAAACTAGCAAAAATGGATTCGGACGCCCTAAATACACTTGCGCCCTGTGCTTTTGATCATGTGCTCAAATCTTTAAAATAGGGTCCTGCTAGATCCAGATTATCTTGCGTTTTGCATTAGTTCAAATGGGCAAGATGGAAACAGTTTATTTACATACTGATGGTGTGTTGTGACCATTGCATGTATAACACCATGGAATTATGCATTATGAATTTAGGCCCCACAAAGGTCTAACTTGACGCGCAATTATTCCAACATAGCCCTTGACAATCAGAATTCTAGAGTTTAAACCATAGTCGTTTGAGTGTGTGCAATATAGGCTGTATAGGGACGTTTACAGCCTTTTATAGCTATTCCAACATACATATATGTTTCAGAGAACAACCATAGGACATATACCTATTTAAAATACTACTATACTTACATTATTCACATGCATACATTTCAGAAAGCTGCTTCACAAATGCATTGAAGTTCATATTCTCTTTGCAAATGCATTGGAAATGCCAATAGCGGTCAAATATAATAGATCATAGTCAAATAATGCCATGACTTTGTAGCTGCATTTCTTCCACTTCTCAATTTTTATTTTTTAAAAACAATATGTAACATGGATATAGCAAGTTTTTGGCAACATTACCGTTATTATACAAAGTTTTTCTGAACATATGTACAGAGGTCACAACATAAATATCTTTAAGTAGTGTATGAGATGCACTCAGATGAGGTGCTGGAACAGATTTCGGAGGTGCCAGAACAAGTAAAACTGTTATGTTTATTTAAAATGCTTCAAGCCTTTAAAAGTTTTTTAGTCTTAATATGTCAATCCTTCTGTTAATTTTCTTCTTAACAATTTTCTTTAAATGTTTGTTTAGCATTAAATCATACAGGGACTTGTGCTAAAATTGTTGGATTAGAAAAGTTCCACCAGCCGCCACTGCTTCTGAAACTGTCAAAAAGCAAAATAATCTTTTAAGTGTCAAATAGTTCAGAGTTTCCCTATATCTGCACCACATTGACTGTCTGGAATCAGTTCAGATGTAGTGAACAATAAGCTACACAGCTATTCCAGAAGTGAAGTTTGGTAATTGTAGCACCATAGATCATTTGTAAGAGTCACGTGTCCTGAGTGAAGACAGCGATTGGTTAACTGAGGATTGTGTCTCTGTGTAGTGCCCCTGAAAGGGAGTTTGTTTATCAGTAACCACTCAAAATGCGATGCTTCACAATCACAGCTTTCACGAGAATCAATTGTGACAATAAATCAACAATTATTACACACAAAAAATGCATCAGCTCTTATTTAAACATATTTCTTAAATCGATGCACTTCAAGTTTCACAGAGTAAATAAACCTGAGTATGTAGACTATGAGGTAGTGTATATCTTACATTAAAGCATTTACACTCCCTGTATTCACAAAATTGCATCTCATTTAAAACACACATAACGATAATCACACATTCACCTTTTAACCAAACATAATAACTCTCAAATAACATTTATATTTAATCATCTTACTCTTTTGCTTTTTAGCTAATAGCTTAATGCTGTACTCAACCCATATTGCAATTTAAATTTATAAGTTTATAAAACACACAATATTTAGTTAAATTTAGAAAGCATACTATATATTTGTGTGCAATGTGCATTATACATCTGAAAGGGAGTATGTTTATCAGTAACCACTAAAAATGCGATGCTTCAGAATCACAGCTTTACAGAGAATGAAGTGAATCGCGAGAGCTCCCTGATAACGAGAATATGCATGCACACACGCATGCAACCAATGAACCCATTTTAACAAGCACCCGTGAACATTTCGTTTTTTAAAATCACATGAATTTACTTTACATTTTAATTAATTCAAAACTTAAAGGGATAGTTCACCCAAAAATGAAAATTCTGTCAGTAATTACTCACCCTCATGTTGTTCCAACCCCGTAAGACATTCGTTCATCTTTGGAACACAAATTAAGATATTTTTGATTAAATCTGAGAGTTGTCTAACTCCTCCATAGGCTTCTAAGGGACCGAAACTTGCTGGCCCAGAAAATGTATTAAAGACATTGTTAATATAGTCCAAGTGACTACAGTGGCTCAATCTTAAGTTTATAAAGCGACGAGAATACTTTTTGTGCGCAAAAACAAACAAAAATAACGACTTTATTCCACTTTTCATTTCCTTCTCTCTGGGCCTCGGGTCTTTTCACGTAGTGTTTAAGCGTAGCACATTTTCTGGGCCAGCAAGTTTCAGTCCCTTAGAAGCCTACGGAGGAGTTAGACAACTCTCAGATTTAATCAAAAATATCTTAATTTGTGTTCCGAAGAAACTGAACTATCCCTTTAACATTTTTAAAGTAGTTGACAACATGTAGCCTGGTTGACACCAGACCCTTCTCAGTTGTAACTGGGGATGGTTCATTCACAGCCCATAAAGGGGCGTCACCAACAGACAATGCTCAAGTACAGTCTAGGCGCAAATGGATAGACATAAAACCAATCGGAGTGATCGTCATTGTGTAAAGCACACCTCAAAAAATGGAAAATCCAAATCACAAACGTGCCTTGAAAAATTGGAAATGGGCTTGAATAGGCTCTTGGCCAGACGGACTTGCAGAGTAAATCTCAAATTTGCCGGAAGTTCGTCAGTGTTTTCCCAGGCTACAACATATGAATATTTCATAATTATTTAAACTAATTACTCTTTGTATAAACTGAAAAGGTCCCATGAATTAAACCTCAGGAAAAACACATAACTCTTCAGCACATTACATGTGCTCATGCTTCTCAGTTCTCAGTAGTTCTTCAGCAGTGAGATTAGTGTCAGTATCTCGACTCAACACGTGTCTTCTGTAACCTGCTGTTAGTCATGTGCTCATCACACAAGAACTCATTCCAACTTTTTCCAGCACACAGGTTCATTTCTCCCTTTCATAAAAGCAGAAATATTTTGTTGAGCTCGATTGTTGATGATGTCACAGTGATTGACAGTGGTGTTGGGCGTGTCTTATCGCATTATACTGAACTCTGCTGCTCATTCTCTCCATCAGGAAAATCTCCATTCAACAGCGGTGATATTTCAGCCATTGGTTCATTCACTCGGTCTCCTGAAGAATCTGACAGAAATAAAGAGACAATCACAGAAATTAAAATAAGAGAAAGAAATGCTTTTGCTGCATTTACATCTACATATGGATGATGTCAAAGCTACACAATCTCAAGAGTTTCTAAACATGTACACTAAACAAAAACAAATATAGCTAATATTTTTACAATATGAATAACTACACATCTTTTTCCTTGAAAAACTTAAAGAAAAATGTTAGGTTTTGTTCACACTTGTAGTTCGATTAGCTTGGTTCCTTTGGTCCGGACCAGTTTTTTAGAGTTCACATTGCCATTTTTAACACTGAACCTAAAGGCATAGGGATATGTTCACATTCTGACTTGTTGGCTTTATTACGTATATTTTGAGACGGAACTTACCAAACATCCAAAACAATGCTGTGTTCTGGGATAAACACGCTCGTTGTGTGTGCGTAGCCGAAACTATGAGCTATTTTGAGCAGCTGACAACTTGCTAAGAGCTTATAAAATTAGGGGTGTGCGATATCACAATTTTTGACCGTGGATGATTAAAATGTCCCCACGATCTGCTTTTGAAGAAATATCATAGTTGTAGTATAATGTGTGAGTTGTCACGTGAAGATACAAGAGTGGGAGAAGTTGCGGGAAGTTAGAAAGGAGAACGAGATGAGTGATTTGACATGCAGAGCTTAGTTTAATAGTGTAAGAAAGTGTAAGAAATTGTAGTCAGCCTCGACCCAGATTCCACTCCAAACTATATTTTAGAATGAGCTCATCCCCAAAATGGCTTAATTATCATAGAGATGAAGGAAGTCAAGTTATATTGTTTCTTCACCATTGATCACATCCTGAGCAGATGGTGGTCAATTGTAGTATGGGACTGGGTGTGGGACACAGAGAACTGTAAGAACTGATTTTTCTGCTGAGACAAAACTCACCCTGCAATAAAGCAATAAAACACACCCTGGACAGAAGATAGCAAAGACAGAGCACAGGACAGGATTGTCCTGTCCAAACTTTCCTCCTACATTATCTCTGCATCCCCCTCTCCCTCCACCCTTCCTCTCCCCCTGAGTCAAGTCACCAAAAGTTCATTAATAATGTCCATATCTCACATATGATGTATCTTGTGAATGCATTGTTTTTCCTTTTCATGTTTGGTATCATTTTAAGTATCTCAGTGTGATTGGTAAAATGGTCTTAATTTCATTGCAGTCAGTGGTTTAATGAGAAAGATTGAGAATTTAGGAGAATCCTGTTCTCTGGGTGATGACTCTTCAAGATATCTCCCGAAACCAGATGCTACCTCCTGGGGTACATGAATTGACCAAAAAATATTGGTACAACCCTTTTGTTCTGGTCTGGGTATTTAAGGGTAGGTGACAGAGCAGTCTTTGGGACACTTTAACCAGGATCATCCCCCATACAGTGCTGTTTCAGTGTTTTCCTGTTGGATAGTTTTCCTGTTGGAAAACACTCACACACCACTGTGTGTCTCTGTCAGGAATGCATTGCTTACTTTTAGAGTCATTTACTCATAGAGTCATCATGAGTAATTGATGTCATGTATTTATTATTTCTGAATTGGCTTTTAATCACTTGTGTAATTGGCATGATACATTTTACCTGACAAATAAATGTTGCATCTTGATTTATTCTGCATTTTTCAGAAATCATTATTACCAGGGCCCAGTTTTTCAAAAAAATGTAATCTGGATCAAATTGATCAGGATTTGGAAATCCCATGTTTTGCTATCCAGGTTCACCTGATCCATTTTACTTTTATGCCAGTTTTTTAAAGGAACCTTGGATTGGATCACTGTGATCCAAATACCAAATTTCAGGATTACCAAATCCTGTTTACTAGAGCCTTAAATGGAACCAACAGTGTAGCCTACTGGCTTAGCAAAGAACAACAGTTGGCAAAATACCGGTGGCCACAAATAACCATTGTTTATTTTTATTTTAAGAAACAGAAACACTGTAATAAACAGAAACATTTTACTTTCCTTATTTTGTTATAATGTTAAATTGTAGATTTTTTTGTTTTACCATATCTCATTAGATGTGACATGCTTCATATATGCTTCAAATATGAAGAAATGTATATATCATCAGTAAACATTGATTTTATGATCATTCACTTAAAAAAAAAACTCTCTGGTTTTATTTGGTTCGAAAAATCACAGCTGAATCCACCCTTCTGATGGGATCAGGATAATCCTGTTTTTTTGGATCAAATAGATCCCAAACCGAGTTCAAAGTTCTGAAAAACCCAAAGGGCAGGTTTGATCCAGATCAAATTTAAGATCGGATTTCATGATCTGATCTTAGTTCAGAATCCCTCTTTTGCTTTTGAAAAACCCATTTCCAAGATCTGATCCGATCCGTGATCCGAAATCCCACTGGATTACTTTTGAAAAACTGGGCCCAGTAGATTAAAGTGCAGTCTGGTGTTTCCATAAATCTCTGTCCAGGATAGATCACACCGAAGGCACTATGAATGGAGCATGGGGCACATCATAGGGAGACCTTCCGATTTCAGACTATCACTGACTTAGCACATTGCAAGTTCACAACTATTAAAAAAACTGCTTGTCAAATGCATGTATATTAGATGCATCGCATGCAGGTCTTAAAGAGACAGTAGCCTAATAGTAAACATTGCTGCCGCTTGTTCTTAAAGGGATAGTTCAACCAAAAATAAAAAAAATCTGTCATTATTTACTCTCTAGTGTTGTTCCAAACCTGTTTTAATTTCTTTCTTGTGCTGAACACAAAAGAAGATATTTAAAAGAATGTGGCTAACCAAACAGTTGCTGGTCCCCATTGACTTCCATAGTAGGGAAAAATATACTACGGAAGTCACAGGGGTACATCTACTGTTTGGTTACCCACATTTTTCCAAATAATTAATTTTCAACATAAAACTTATTTGGGTTTAAAACAACTTGAGATAGTAAATTATGATTTTACATGATAAATTTTACATTTTGGAAGGACTATCCCTTTAATGTTAATAAAACAACAAAACACAAATGACTCGCTGCTCTTGACTGAGAACTTTAATAGTAGCTTTAATAAGAATCAAAGTATAATTTATACAGTGAAGTCTATGTTGTGTTTTATTTTCATTTGTTTATTCAATTACTTTCTTCATTGCCACTGTTAAATACACCACCTGTAGCTGAAAAAATAAAGCACTGTTTATTTCATTTGTATATTAAGTTGTGTATGTGTAATGTGTAATTTTTAATAATAAATAATGACAAAGATTTTTATCTTCGCCACTTTGGCCTAAATGTCTGCCATTCTTTTTTATTTTATATTTTGTTACCTAAGGCTTTGTTTTTAAAATAGGCACATTAGTTTGGCTGTAATGCTCAGTCACTTGCAAAATAGTTGTGAATCGTGATTTTCATGAAAAAAATCGTGATATGATATTTTTGCCATATTGCCCACCCCTATATAAAATGTGTAAAGGAGTCAAAACATATTCAGCAATCCCTCCATCACATAAACAAATGAAGATCTGCTGCAAGGAGACGTGGCTCTGATGCCTGTACTGAACTGCCATGGGCAATATTATGACGAGAAAAAACAGGTATGCTTGAGCATTCGGTCCTTCTTAGGGTCACATCAAGTGACATCATGTCAGGTTTTTGGTCCGATTACATGTCATTGGTCTGTATTGTGTTCATTTTTCATTTAAACCACACCAGAGTTAGTTTGGAAGTGGATGAGACCCATCTTTTTAGTGGTCTCGATCTGCTTGTTTGGTTCGGATGGCAGTGTTTACACTCATTCAAATAAACTGCACTAACTAACTAACTAGTGATTCGCACTGCTCACATAATCTGGAATGCAAAAGCACTGTTTGAAAACTGTTGAGGACTGTTTTTTAATAAATGTTGTTACTCACCAGTGACCGTCACATTGAATCTGCTGAATGTGGTCTGTTCTTTGTTGATGATCTGTAGTTTAAAATGTCCAGAGTCTGTAGGTCTGATGTTTTTGATGATTAGAGCTCCAGTCGTCTTGTTCAGCTCCAGTCTGTCTCTGAATCTCTCATTATTAATATCAGTTGTTCTTGAATCAGCTTTAACAACAAGACGGTTTTCAGCTCCAAACGTCCACAGTATCAGATCATCTGGCTGTATTGTAGCAGCAGTCTGGAGAAGGGCAGAATCTCCCTCCTTCACCGACATTGAACTCACTTCACAACACAGCAGCACGCAGAAACAGAGAGAGACAGAAAACAAATGTTTGAATTCATTTTGTTTGCTTTTTCAACATCACATACATTTAGATGAGATTTTGTCAACTATTTTGGCATGTTACTAAACATGAACTTCATTTTAATTAGTTTAATCCCATAAGGGTGCAAGAAAACTAAACATTCATGAGCAGAACCATCTATTTTGCTTTGGTTTCTTATGAGGTATGCAAAATTGTCTATACTTTAGTGCTGTCAATCGATAAAAAATATATATCGATATAAAATATAAAATATATATTTTAACAAAAATAACTTACAAAAATATTTTCTCTTTAATTAATCGTGATTTATCACATCTACATTAAAGTTTTTAATATATATATACGTTTACACTGTGATAATATTAATGTAGAAACAACAAGGACAGAAGCCTATATTGTAATGATTTGTTTAATGATGTGTTAAACTGAAAATAATCGTGTTAATTTTTACAGCACTACTATATTTTTTACTGTTCGATGAGGAGATACATTGTTTGTATACACATTATGAATTCATAACGTGGCCCTATACTTGCAAGCAATCTAAAAGTAATTAAAGTTTGAGCACTTTGAAAAAGCTTTAGTTTCAGATCATCTAAACTGATTACTTAGTGCATGATAACACATTGGAAGAGTTGATAATACTTTACCATTGACAGTAAGACTGTATTTGGTTCTTTTGCCGCTGCTGATCTGTAGTTTATAGAGTCCAGAGTGAATGGTTCTGATGTTACTGATAGTGAGATTCCCAGTTCTCTCATCCAGCTTGAGTTTGCTTCTGAATCTCCCATCAGCACCTGCCAATGTTCTGGTCCCTCCATTGATTTCAGCAATGAGATTGTCTTCAGCTTCATAGCACCACTGTATCGTATCAGTTCCCTGTATTTGAGTAAGACCGGTGCGTAGAGTGACAGATTTCCCCTCCGTCACAGTCTCTTCCTTCTCTTCACATGTCACAGCTAAACAGAAACCAAATGTGTTCATGAGTGTGCAGGTGGACATCTCTATTACTGTACATTAATTTATACCAGTCCATATGACTTATGACTCATGATATATTCCAATTCCTAATCAATCCTTCTTCCAAAACAAGTTTTTAACCTTACCCTGATTCACTATTAAGCCTAAAATGTGTTTTAACATCACTATTAGTGAGGATAGTATAATCTCTGTATAATATCAGTCTTTATATGTAATATATTTAAAGTGTACCTAAAGTATACTTGCAATAGATCCACTTTATTACAATCAAATCAAATATACACAAGTATATCTTTAGTTGGACCTCAGCATTATTTCGGGATAACTAAAGAACATTAAGTACAATAATATTTGTTACAATTTAGCTAAATTACAATTGCAGGGTATTTATATTAAGTACATAAATATGTAAATATATTTGTGGTATTCTTAGCATATTTATTTATTTTTTTAACCCATGTGATAATGAGCTGATGAGTTGAATCAGGTGTGTTTGATTAGGGAGACAAAGAAAACGTGCAGTGTTGGGGTGCCGCCTGCCGGCAGGACAGGTTTGGGAACCACTGCTCTAAACAATACTTTTGTTGGGAATGATAGGCTATGTAGATTTTACTATGATAAAAAGGTTATTTTATGAGAGAATGCAAAGAAGGGAATGTCATGACTCATGACAGGTAGGATCCATTTGCATCATTACCATAGTATTTAATAGTAATAGAGTGATATTGTAGGCTATATAGTCTAAAGAAAATATAAAATAGGCCTACGGATGTTTTCTTTCTTTGACTTTCAAGTTTTGCCAGTTATGATAAGACTTGAATTGTAACTGCATGTATGCATATGACATTGATATTATGCATTTTAATAAATAAAGACAACATGAATTTAATTATAAATATTTGTATGCTGTTTAATTCAAATAAAACATTAAAGGGGGGGTGAAATGCTATTTCATGCATACTAAGTTTTTTACACTGTTAAAGAGTTGGATTCACATGCTAAACATGGACAAAGTTTCAAAAATTAAGTTGTACGTTTGATGGAGTATTTCTGTAACAAAAATGCTCCTTCCGGTTTGTTACAAGTTTCGTAAAGGTTTTTTTCGAGTACGGGCATGTGCGACGTCAGATGGGGCGGAATTTCCTTATATGGGTCCGAAAGGCACTTCTCCCGGAAGGGCGCGCGCGCGCACCCGTAGACCAGAGCCAAAGAGTATAGAAGCCCAAGAGGCGAAACTCAATAGAACGCTCCATAGCAACAGTTGCTCCCATGACGTGACGGCGCGGCCGCCATTATGGACTGAAAACTGAAGGAAAACGCCGAAAAATAATGGGAGTCAATGGCACTGAAAACTTAACATAACAAAAACTTAACATAACTTAATTTTTTTCTGGCCGTCATATCTCAATATGAAAACAATTTGAAATACATTAATGAGGATGACCGACGTTAAATGACAGAAAATATACGTCTATGTGTTGGTTATGCATGGCCTAATTACCCTTTGGAAAATAGTATTTTGGGACAAACTATTACTACAGAAGTACTATAAGACTACTATAGAAATACTATAGTGGCTCTAGGATATTATAGAGGTATTACAGAACATAACAGAGCATAACATACTTCTGTGATGTTCTGTAATACCTCTATAATATTTTAAAGCTGCTGTAGTATTTATATACCTGTAGTAGTCTAAAGGCCCGTTCACACCAAGGACGATAACTATAAAGATAACGATAAAGATATAATTCTAAAAATCATTCTCCATATTAAAGAATAACAGAGTTCACACCACAACTATAACGATAAAGATATGAGGAACGATAGGCCTACCGTTGGGATCAGTTTCAGAACGATTTTTTTCCAGCTGTCGAACGATAAAACACTGACAGCCAATCAGAATCCATTCTAATTTAAAGGTCTCGCGCATTTAAAATGGATCTGGATCATATGGGCGCGCGTGTGCTTAGAATAAAAAGACCGTTATCGGTCGTTGGTGTGGACACATATATAGTTATCTTTATCGTTATCTTTATAGTTATTGTGCTTGGTGTGAACGGGCCTTTATCGTACTTATGTAGTATGTCCCAAATTACTATAGTATTCCTATAAGATTACTATAATATTTTGTCCCAAAATAATATAAGACTCCTATAGTACTTTTTCGTAAGGGTATGTCCCCCACCGAATCGGCTTCATAACCCCTCATTTACACCGCACACGCCTGCGGCGCATTACGGCTGCGACACGGCTACCGGAGCTGATCGCGCCCATTCTAGTCAATGCTTGTGTTTACACCGGCCGCGACGCGGTGCGTTTCAGAAGATTCCCAGAAGCGGCTCTTCGCGCCGCTTCGCTAAATATAGGCGCCTAGTCTATTTTTGACGGACGCGCGTCCAAGTCGCACCGGGAATACAAAATAAAAGTAAAAAAAAAAACATTGTAAAATTCAAAATAAACACCCTGTGCAAACTCCCAAACGTATTACACACCAATATCCTTGGTAGAAACCATAGACTGTATGGTAGAAACTCAAAAATCAAGAAAAACCACGTCTGACAGGCAAATCACGTGGTCTCGCGCATCCAGTCGCTCCGCTTCTGAAATGCTCCTGGTGTGAAGCCGCCTTTCCACTGCGCATGACATTCGCATTCGATTGTCGCATTTCGCCCCCTGGTGTCAGTCGCACGGAACTTTGAAATTGGTCGTGAAGCAACCGTTACCCTCGGCTATTCACAATGGTAAAATGAATGATGTTAATGAATGTAATGCATGCATGAATATATCCACACAAAACGAATGACCCTCAATACATCTAATATAAAAAACAGTCGATTTTATAGAGCTAATCAATATAAATATTGATTTAATAATGATACAAATATTTTTTCAGCCATAATTATTAATAACCGTCATTTTGCAGGAATAGCGTTTACATTAAAGTATTAAAATATTGGTAATTCTAGCTTCGCGCTCATAGTTTTGATTATAATACATCACATCCGGTCGACCGGTCGCATACGGTCTAGCCGCAGAAGTTCAGATATTTCAACGCATCCGAAGCTCAAATCGGATCCGAATTTTCCGCATACGCATATGATCGGAACTCCCCGCAGCTCCCGTACGACTCATTGGAAATGAATGACTTCCGGTCCGACGGCTGTCGTTTGTCGTTTGCAGTGGAAAGGCGGCTTTAGTTGGCACCGCTTGGAGGACGGAATAAAACCTTGTCGCAGACGTAATGCACCGCAGACGTTTGCAGTGTGACCCCTCATTTACACTGCAAACGTCTGCGGTGCATTACGTCTGCGACAAGGTTTTATTCCGTCCTCCACGCGGTGCCAACTCACACCAGGAGCATTACAGAAGCGGAGCGACTGGATGCGCGAGACCACGTGATTTGCCTGTCCGACGTGTTTTTTCTTGATGTTGGGGTTTCTATCATTTAGTCTATGGTTTCTACCAAGGATATTGGTGTGTAATACGTTTGGGAGTTTGCACAGGGTGTTTATTTTGAATTTGACAATGTTTTCTTTTACTTTTATTTTGTATTTCCGGTGCGACTTGGACGCGCGTCCGTCAAAAATAGACTAGGCGCCTATATTTAGCGAAGCGGCGCGGAGAGCCGCTTCTGGGAAGCTTCTGAAACGCGCCGCGTCGCGGTCGGTGTAAACACAAGCATTGACTAGAATGGGCGCAATCAGCTCCGGTAGCCGTGTCGCAGCCGTAATGCGCCGCAGACGTGTGCGGTGTAAATGAGGGGTAAGGCCGGTGACACACTGGATGCGTGGCGTGAGCGTCTCAGCTGCGTGGCGTGTCCGTTTTTATTTCGGCTCCCATGTTAACAGGTTAGAGCTTGCACACTGCGTGCGTGACACGCGCGTCTCAAGCCTTGGTTATACTTTCGCCTGGCTCCTCAGCGCGAGTCTCCGCAGACTGCGCGCGCACCTCCCCAAACGGACAAGGCGTTTATACTCGACGCGCTCGCCGTTGTAGTATTCTTTGAAACGATAGGGGGCGACTCCAGTAATTATCCTCTAACCATCAGGAATCAGCGATGAGAAGAAGAAAGCTATACACACGTGACAATGTTTATTTTAGTACACGGCCACCAATACCACACTACAAAAAGAATCCTGTAAAACCCAGTAAACCCTGAGATTATTGCTAGTGACAATAAAACAAAATATATGGATATGAGAATGTGTATACAACATAACTAAATTAACAATCTCTTACATATTTTCTAATTTCACTAAACATTTAAGTTTTGTGAACATTTTTATTAAACATGGACCTTTATGTTCTTTAAAAATACTTTTTATGCTATTGTATGCTCATTTTTAAAATGTAAGCAACTCATTTAGACGTGCAAACTGGGTGCCAGTGTGGTGAGAAGTTCGAGCTCGGCCAGATTCGGCTCGAAGTCGTTCATCTTCGGATGCGGCGCCGCGCGCGTTGTTACAAAATCTGCCGTGCACACCGCCAGGCGAAATGGGCCCTTGCGCACCCAACGCGCGCGACCGCCCACTCCGCGATGACGTCATTTTTGCCGCGCGCACCTTCGCGCTCGTGCGGACGCGTCGAGTATAAACCAGGCTTCAGGCGCGGCTCGAGCCGCGCGGAAAACGCGTGCTTGCTAGAAATAGAACCGACGCCTATTTTTCACGCGACACGCAAGCGTCTTGGAAGCGTTTCCAAGCAAAATTGAATAGGAAAAGATGTTTATATGAAATTTTGACACGAATACATGTTAATAAATGTTATTTTGATGTTTGAAAGTGTCTAGGGTTTGACATAAATGCAAATATAAATGCAATTTAAAAAAATATTATCGATTTTCAAATACTGCACCTGTCAATACAGAACGAAATATTCTATAGTCTATATTGCCGTCAACACTGCCGACGTTGTCTTTGCTGCTATATATTTATGTTTAACATGAAGTATAGGCCTTCCACAACTCTCTCCCCATGTCACCAATATGTCACCTAGCAGCAGCAGCGCCGCGTCAGACACGCTTCTGGTGTGCAAAGACACAGAAAACGCGACGCAGCCGCCAGGCATCTGACACGCTTCAGAAACGCCACGCTCACGCCACGCAGCCAGTGTGTAGCCGGCCTAAACCCCTCATTTACACCGCACACGTCTGCGGCGCATTACGGCTGCGACACGGCTACCGGAGCTGATCGCGCCCATTCTAGTCAATGCTGGTGTTTACACCGGCCGAGACGTTAATATTTTACATAGAATATCACAAAAATATTAACAACTTGTTTTTTCAACATCTTCAGTGAAAGTGCACACAGTGAACGTTTCAATGGCAAGTACAAAAACAATCTGTGAATGTCCTATTACAGGCAAAAGCAATCTAGCAAGTGCACACATTAACAGTAGGCTACTAAAATGGATTTTGCCATTGACTGGCGCTAACGATTTCAGCAGCTTTCAGTCCATAATGGCGGACGCGCCTCCGCAGCGCCATCTACAGACTGTTACCCATAACACAACAGAGTTTCGCCTCTTGGGCTTCTATACTCTTTGCCAGAGCGAGAGAGCGAAAGCAGTACCTCATCTAAGTGCTGTGCTCGCTGCAGTCACAGGACTTTGTTTGTTCCCTGCATTTCGACGATGATTGTTTTATAAACAAGGCCCAGTTCGACGCCGGATTTAGCAGTCCCAACGATAAAGGTTCACGGTCGTGCGGGGAGTAAAACTCATAGACAAACTGCTTCAAATGTCTGTGTGTTGTTAGCTATCGCCGCGTAAGCACCGCCCAAACGGCACGCCTCCAGCCGCTCATTTTTTTCCGGAAAGACTCGGTACAGCCTATCTTTCTTTTATAAATATAATAAAACTAAAGACTTTTTGGAGATATGAAGGATGCAATACTACTCTATAGGTACTCAAGATTAATATGAGATTGACTGAAAATGAGTGTTTCACCCCCCCTTTAAGTGTTGTGTCAACTGCTGTGCTTAATGATGATGATATAATGCTTTGTCATGAATGATGGTATAAAAACTTTTTAATGAATTAAATATGTATTAAATTACAATTAGGTTTTTAGTGTAATCTTAAATGTAGTTGTTTGCGGCCTGCAATGACTAGTACTTTGCAGCTAATAGAGATCTTCATACTTTTTTCCCCACAGTAAAGCACAGTCCACAAACAATATAGAATATAGAACATTTATTCACAAGACCAAAGCGCTAATATTCCACAAGAAACTGACTGTCATAAAACTTTGAACTGTGTGCACTGTTGTCACTGCCATTACATATAGGTTGAGGTGCCTCGTGGGATCCAAGTAAGCAGTTACGCTAGGGATGAGATGAGTGTGCAAATCTCTGGAGGCATGCTACAAGCACAATCTCATCTCATCCCTTCCCTATTCTCACATTTGTAGTAATGACACTATAATGCAAAACGGAAATTGTAACGCGTGAGCACGCCATAGTTTTCTCATGCGCACTCGAAGTTTTCTTGTGAGCACGAGAAAGTCTGTATATTTTTTTATATTTGCAAAGGACCCTTCAGGAGCTCCGTAGATTTTGGAAGAAATTGATAAACGAGTGGCTCAAAATAAGGACTATAATGTAATGTGTAGACAGTATAACAAAAGTTTTAGCAAATTTATAGGAAACAGAAATTTTCTTAAAATTTTGTCATACTTACCCATTTGACTTTTTAATTTAGAGATTCTGCGGCGATAGTAAATCAGAGCAAAAGCTGCAGCCCCAAGCAGCAAAACAGGAACTAAAACACCAAAAAATATTCCTGCTATAGTACCCGAAGACAGACCTGGATCTGGGACAGCTATAAAGAGAGACAGTGAAAGTGTCAGTCAATGTGATGATCTGAAATGACTTCAAATATATGCTAATAATATTGTGTGCCAGGGTTTCTCAAATCTTGCCCTGGAGGGCCAATGCCAATGCAGAGTTTAGCTCCAACCCTTAGCTAAATCACCTGAGCAAACTTATCAAAGTCTTCAGGATCACTAGAAAATCACAGGTAGGTGATTTTGATCAGGGTTTGAGCTAAACTCCAGGACCAGATTTGAGGAACCCTGCCGTATGCCATTACACTGAAAGTTACTCACTCTTTCACTCACTCACACTCTTTCAGTTACTCAGAGTGACTCACCAGTGACAGAAAGAAGGAATCGCCGTGAGCTCTCACTGCCTCTAATCTGTAGTTCATAAAACCCAGAGTCTGTGGTTCTAGTGTTTCTGATAGTCAGAGATCCATTCTGATTCAGCTGCAGTCGGCCTCTGAATCTCTCATCAGCATCGTTTAATAAGGCGTTGTTAGTTTCAATATCGATTTTAGCTATGATGATGCCTTTATCTCCAAATCTCCACAGCATCAGAGCATCTTTGTGCATTTCAGCATCAGTGTTTAGAGTGACAGACTCTCCCTCCTTCACTGACACTGACTTCACTGCCTCCGTCTCACCAACCATGTCTGCAAAACAAGCAGAACATTAACAAAAATGTGTTTCACGTTTACATTCACAATTCTGACTTTTTTTTTCTCAGAACTGTGTGATATAAACTTCAAGTCAAAATTGCAATATAAAAGTCGCAAATGTAAGAGAATTGTGAGCTAATTTTTTTCTTCAGATTGGAACTTTATAACTCACAATTGTGAGTTTATCTCACATATCTAAAGAAGAAAAGTCAGAATTGTGAGAAACTCGCAATTGAGAGAACAAAAAGTTGGTTTTTATTTTTATTAATTCCATGGCAGAAAAAATTTGACAAGTTAACACAAGTTACTAATACAGTAATAAAAAATAAAAAATGCATCCTCCAAAACGTGGTTTCTATTTACATCTCATATCGTCTCATATAATTTATATTACACTCCAAAGAGCTCCGTTATTAGCTCCACAATGGGAAATTAAACCATATCCGTACCGGCTGGGGCCGGATCAGCACGGAATGGAACTGTTAAGCAATGGGAACAGTTAGGCCCAACGGTGGAAGTGCAACTAAAGTTACAATAAAAGACTTGAGATACTCACCACTGACAGTAACATTAAATATCTTTATCGTGATCTTTTTTCTAGAGATGGAGAGTTTATATTGTCCTGAATGTCTGATTCTGGTGTTTCTGATGGTGAGAGATCCAGTGTTTTCGTCCACTTGTAACCTGCCTCTGAATCCCACATCCTCATTGGTGACAGAAAATGAAGTCAAGTCGCCCTTTCTCCTTATTTGAGAAATGAGAGAATCTGTTGGTCCAAACAGCCACAGAATAGTATCATCGTTCAGTAGTTCAGTCAGATTAGTGTGTAGAGTGACAGAATCTCCCTCCATCACTGACACTGGCTCAGTTTCACCCGTCTCTGTACCAGACACACCTGGAAACAAACAGAACAATTTTTACTGAAACTGTAATATGCTGAAGAGTTAGCCTAATGTAAGTGTTTTCTGAGGTTTAATTCATGGGACCATTTCAGTTCATACAAATAGTAATCAATTTAAATAATAAATATTCATATGTTCTCAAATACTTAAAAATGTTATATATTGCATTAATTAATATGTTTAGTAAATTAATATGATCAAAAATCTAAATGTTAACGCTGTTAAAATGGATGCATCTGATTGGTCGCGTGTGTGAGTGCGTGTTCTCGTTATCAGGGAGCTCTCGCGATTCGCTTCATTCTCAGTAAAGCTGTGATTGTGAAGCATCGCATTTTGAGTCTTTACTGATTAACATACTCCCTTTCAGGGGTACTACAACACCAGAGTCATTTCAGTAAACAGATTCGATTGAAATATTTGTGTGAGCTGCTGAAAAGACAAACAGATCTTGGATTAGGCTACCTTTTTAGATTGTGACGGGAAAAAACTAATAAAAAATGTATGACCATACACACCCAAGCTAACCATTAACAAGATAAATGTAGCCTAGCCTACTTGAGAAGCAACGCTGTATTTAAG
Source organism: Scardinius erythrophthalmus (assembly GCF_964197995.2). Classification (NCBI taxonomy): domain Eukaryota; kingdom Metazoa; phylum Chordata; class Actinopteri; order Cypriniformes; family Leuciscidae; genus Scardinius; species Scardinius erythrophthalmus. The sequence continues at coordinate 14,421,729 of NC_138234.1, forward strand.
ACTTATTTTCATAGACTGTATCTGTGTGGGAAAAAAAAGCATTCTCTGAAACAAAATCATGATAATATGCTTCATGTTGCTTCTCAAATAGGCCACAATGCATCTCGTCTCAGGATAAAAATACTCATCAAGAATATGATTTTTCCAGTATCTCTATTGGGTTTGTTAGTTCTTCTGTCATCACTAAATCTTGAAATCATTCTAAAAACTTGTAAATATGTCTAAATTGAAACCGAAAGGAAATAGAGATTCGACTTACCGTACATAAATGATAAGAACAGAAAGACCAACATGTTCCAAGTGTTTTTGTAGAGCTGTAACGAATCTGACTTGAACAAATATGATCAGTGAGCTTTATGTTTGTGTTCCGCTGAATCTCCGATGTTTGTCGTCCTATAGCTGAGTTGACCGTAGCAAGACAGACAAGCCTGAAAACTAAACTCAAAACAGTCACTAAAAACCTAGACTCCAAGTTCAGACTTTTCTCAACGTTTAAAGAAGACCCAGTATGTTATCCCTGAAAGAAATATACAGCAAATGTCAGGCGAGCAGGGCGTGGCACGAATTGCAGCCAGATTTCTAAGCTTAAAAAGCCTTGTACCTAACATGATTTATACACTTTTTCATGTAGTCTACTCTAACGAAAACCGTAAAGTATTTTACGAAGTTGCCTTTGCGACTCAGTTGTTTCGAAGTGCGTATCAAACTATCAAAATCAAGTGATTTCACTAGCCATTATATTTCAATGGCCTTCCTCAAACAAAGTAAGTTCGTCGGTGTTTGATGACGTAGCACGGTGTGCCAATGAACGCAGTCAAGTACTGTACAAAACCTGCAAAAACGCCTACTAGAGATACCAGCCAGTCTATACCAGCAACAGTGGTCGCTTGTGATGTGAACGGGAGGTTTTAAAGTGGTTTGCTGCGTTTTTAAGTGGTTGACATACGGCCAAGGAATATGGTTAATGCTTTTATTTTGTTCTTTGTATGCTTGTGGCATCTAGTTGGTAAGTGTGTTTTTAATAATGACGTCCCTTATTTTTTATAAATAAATTTGATGCATTACGTTGGTTTTCAAAGTTTATCAATTTCGTATCTCTTTAATATCTTTACAGACATAATTTATTAGTTCTAGGACATGCTGCGAATTTTAGTGGAAGGAATTCCAAAACAAAATTTGATATTTAGTTTTAAATCAGTCTGCGAAAAAATTTTTTGTAGTTTCACTTCTGTTTGCACACGAAAGTGAGTGCTGGAGAAAAATCACCTGACATTGAACTCCTGAACTTTTAATTGTTATTCTTTAAAAGTTTACTGCAATTCATTAAACATTTACTAAAGAAAATGTCTATAAATACAAATCACTGATAAGTGATAACTGTACGTCTGGTCATTAATAACAAACATCATGTCTGTTACAAAATATGTTCCCTTTTTTAGACATGACAGATGAAGTGAATACATGGTCAGTGATGGAGGGAGATTCTGTCACTTTAAACATTGATGTTACTGAAACACAGCAATATGTGTTGATACAGTGGATGTTCGGAAGCACTCGAATCGCTGAAGTCAGCAGACTCACAGAAACAAACTCGACATATGATGGTCCTGATGAGAGATTCAGAAACAGACTGAAACTGGATCAAACCGGATCTCTGACCATCACAAACACCAGAACCACAGACTCTGGACTTTATCAACTAACAATTATCAGCAAAAAGACCAGTTACACGAGTTTCAATCTTAAAGTCTATGGTGAGTAGAGAATAATAGTAATATTTTTAAATGTTTATTTTCCGTCCTTTTCACTATTCCATAATTGTATGATGTCTCAATGGCTTTAGTTCAATTTAAAATATGGATCTACTATAAAATAAGATCAGAAGTGTGTGATGAGACTAACGTCACAGTAACATCTGTCATTATCAGAGTCTGCTCAAAGTACTTTATCACCAGAAAGATCATCAAGCTCCAACTTTTTCTCGTCCAGCTGTGCTGTGAACAATTCAACCGTCAATCAGACTGAGGACAGCAACATTACTGAACTCTATCAGCCAAGTTCAGGTACATCACTCACTCTTACTCTGTTAATGTTTTCAGTCAGTGCGATATTAGTTCCTATAAAGATTATGTCAGAATGGAAACACTCGTGCAGTTGTGACCAAACATATTCATAGGTGTTGTTTTGTTCCTGCTGATGGGGCTAAACCATCAACCACATAAACCAATTAAAATTGCAAGATTTTTATTTACAATGCATTTATGCATTTGACAGATGCTTTTATCCAAAGCGACTTACATTGCATTCAAGGTTTGCATTTTATCACGACATGCATTCATAAAGAGATTGAACTATTTGTGCACACAAGTGCATTTGCTGTTTGTTTTTTGTTGTGATTAAACTGGAACAGAGAACAGACCGCAGAAGAGCGTCATAGATGTGAAGCAGGTGTGTGTGTGTGTGTGTGTGTGTGTGTGTGTGTGTGTGTGTGTGTGTGTGTGTGTGTGTGTGTGTGTGTGTGTGTGTGTGTGTGTGTGTGTGTGAGTGTGTGTGTGAGTGGGGTGTTGCTTTAGAAAACATTAGTGCAACAAAAGAGTCACATAATCACAGGTTAAACAAGGGACTGAAGCTTTAGTAGGCTCCAGAATTGTATTATTTTCATTATTTTAAAAAAAAAAAAGTAAAAAAAAAGTAACTAGATGCACAATTCTGATTTAGTGTTTTTCTTTTTTTTTTTTTTTTTCCAGGCCATATCCACTGTTGTGGTTTTACTGAAGCTGTGATTCGATTGGTCGTCTCTGCTCTGGTGGGCGTGTCTACTGTTGCTGTGCTGGTTTATGACATCAGATCTACAAGAAGTGAGCTGATCAGAGAAGAAGAGACCAGACATCACTGTCAGACCTCTGGAGTCAAATCAGACCAACAGTGTGAACTGAGCAGAAGGTTTAGTTCCAGATACGTTTGCTGAAGTTTACTGGTATAAACATGACTTCCTATACTTGCACAGCTGTTTATTAACAGAATGTTTTTCATCAATTGTACATTTATTGATTGTATTTGCACAGTATATATATATATATATATATATATATATATATATATTAGGGCTGTCAAAAGATTAATTGCGATTAATCGCATCCAAAATAAAAGTTTGTGTTTACATAATATATGTGTGTGTACTCTGTATAATTATTTTGTATATATAAATACACACACATGCATGTATATATTTAAGAAATATTTGCATACATATACTGTATATATTTATATATAATTTATATTATATATAAATATAATTTTTTTATATATAAACTACACATTTTTCTTAAATATATACAAGCATGTCTGTGTATTTATATATACAAATTTAATTATACACAGTACACACACATATATTATTTAAACACAAACTTTTATTTTGGATGTGATTAATCGCGATTAATCTTTTGACAGCCCTAATATATATATATATATATATATATATATATATATATATATATATATATATATATATATATATATTATTGATCTATTAAATTAAATTGATGGCTTCTAAACAAAATAACAATTAGCACCACATTTTATGCATTAGAATGAACTCATAAGCTTTGTTCAAAATTACTCTGTGAATGTTTTTCGTGACTTTTAATAAAGATTTTGTATTACAACAACTATTGTCAACTTTTATTTTCCTTCCTTAAACAATATAGTTCAAATATAGGTTGTATGTGATTGACAGAATTCATGTGACACACTAGCAGCTCCAGATTGTGAGTTGAAACCTTTTGTGGTCTCGGTTATTCACATCTGTACAGCTGTGGTTTGATCTGATGGATGGACAGACTGTAAAATAGTATAGCTAATAGAGAAATTAAGGATATTAGGAAATGAAAAACAGTTAAATGTGTGTATAGGCAACAGACCTGATTAATAGGAATTATGCAAACTTGTATGCAGAGTTCGGACTTGTAGGCTAGTCAGTGGGTAACTACTCTTTTCTATTTCTATGAAATTACTACGTACAGCCTCTAGGTGGAGCTCCAGCAGCGTCATCTAATTCAGGAGACACCTGTCACGAACACAGCATAAGGCAGACAAGATCATCGAATTACTGTTCTTGGAGATTATGTTCCCGTGAATTTTACATTTTTCAATAAACATAGAAAATTGGTAAAAGAAGTATCTTTTTTTACTTCAAAAAGTTAAAAAATAAAAACTATAACTTTTTATCCCACAAATCCAAAAACATTGATGTGTCCAAAAATCCCTCATATTATGTTAATCGTGTGTAGTAAAATGTACATGGTCACTCAATGGCTGTATCCCAATTCAAGTTTGCATCCTTCGAAGTCTGCGAAGTTCGGACTGAGAGTTGTTAAATGGGACGTCTCTAGCCTATGGAGGATTGTTCTTGTCGCCTAGCAACTGTGACACTGACAGCTGCCTTTGATGAATGACAGTAACATTTGTAGGCTACTAGGCTTTTTAAAAGTTATATTAAACTGTCTGAAAAAAACAAGGATTCACGAACTGTCTAATTATGCTCACCATGGTCCATTTCTGTATAAGAGTAGGCTATATACATTATGTATAATCACATCTTAGTAAGTCAACATTTGAACCGCTTTAAAGGTTTTGTTTTATTTTTACATATCATTAGACATTTGAGTAAGATTTAAAAGTGTAATTCGGCAATTTCTCTCTCAAAAAACATCCTGTCTTCACGGGCACTCAGTGAACCCTGGGACAGGCAAGCCACGAAGGATCTGATGTAGCCTATATCCTACATTTCACTGAAAATGAAGGACGAAGGACGCATTTCGAGACCACTGGATTCAGCCTCTGAATTGTGACCTGATTGTGACTCAGCAAATGTGTTGATTAGTGTTTAGTTAGATTTTATTACAACTTACAAACACTAGGTGGAGCTCCAGTATTAAAAAAAAAAAAAAAAAAACGTTTAACCAGGGGTGTCCAGTCCTGCTCCTGACAGGCGGCAGCCACTGTCCTGCAGAGTTCAGCTTCAACCCTTTTTAAACACACCTGAATCAGATAATCAAGCTCTAACTAGATAAGAGCTCAACTCTGCAGGACAATGGCCCTCAGGACTTGGACACCCCTGGTATAAACTGCTATTTTGAATTAAGAAGGATGCATTGTGGATCCTGATGGTGTAGTTACCAACCAAACACTGATATGTTGATGGAAACCATCTGGGCGGACAGGCTGTAAACCTGTGACCTTTGACCCACAACATGCAACTCTGAACATCATATTACACTGTTCTGTCTGGCGCTTTTCAAGCAAGCAATATTTTTCGGCCAGTTGCCCCAGAGAGACACTGTGGTAGCCTATAAACGATATGTAGGAAGCTTTTTTTTTTTTGTAACGTGACAACCAAAAAAACAGGAAATGACATCACAGATAGGACCCCTGTAGACCCACATGACTGCGTGTAAAGGTCAGTAAATATCTTTAAAATGATGCAAGATATCTATCATATGGCAAGATTAGTTTAGTTTCTGCCGAATGATTAGAAACTTCATCTCATGATTTTTGTACAAAAAAAAAAAAAAAACACTATATACTTTTAAAAAGTGTTAATGTATATAGCCAACTCGTGTGTATTCCATGAAAATACAGTTTTGGTAAAATCTGAAATGTGAAATATGATATAGTTTGTGCACGTAAAATATATTTTTCAAAAATGTATCTCTCTAAACTGCACATAGAAAACTGTAACCTTTCATCTTTAGCACTGCTAGTTTCAGGTTATTTCTGGCAAAGGTTAACAGAACCAGAAAAGTGTTTTTGAAATCACACCTACACCCACGTCCTGTAACATCTTCTTGTAGAAGAACATATCCTGTTTTTGTCTTTCCATGTTTGGGACAAATTCAAATTTACAACATTTTAACAACATTGTTTTCACAGATTTCTGCAGTTTTCATAGAATAGGCTAATCTTGAATCACATGCGTGTCAGTCAGATGTTGCCCTGTTCCTCTCCATACACATTCTATACATCTACACAACTTTCTGTTCTTCACTAAATAATTCATTATACATTATTTTCAACACCTTTCTCCTCGTTTGCCTTTGATCCATTTAACACTATAGAATTTCCCAGGTGAAAAAGACGTAGGCTAATGTTAAATGTATTAAAAATGTATTATAGTTGGCCTATATTTGTATTGTACTAAAAACATACTTAAGTACATTTTAATACATTTAATAGTACGTCTTTTTCACCTTTGTTATGTAAAAGGAAATCAGCCTGTGAGGTTCATGCTAATAGGACAGGAAGGGGTTCACAGAAGCGCATCTACAAGATGTGTGTCCATCTACCAGACCAAAACCACATACTTTCCAGATCTAAAGGAATCAGACCACGTCATGTTTCGTTTTGACTCGAAACTGAACTTGTAGAGTGTAAAAAAAAAATAATTAAAAAAAATTCATTTGATGGAATCATTATTCACAAAAAAACCACTGACATGTCTTCTGTTGGTCAGCCTTGATGTCTTATGATGATAGTACTTAAATGTGTAATATATATATGAAGAGATCATATGCAAAAGCCTCTAAGTGCCATCTGAAATTTTCTTCTAGAATGATCATTTTTATCAAGCTCGTATATTTAAGTTCAGTAATTTCACTTAAAGGGCAATGAAAATGACCTATTAATTGTCATGTAAGTGAAATTACTGAACTTAAATATACAAGCTTGATAAAAATGATCATTCTAGAAGAAAATTTCAGATTGCACTTAGAGGCTTTTGCATATATATATAGTATATACTTTAGAGAGATATTTAAAATATGAAATTCAATAAAAGGTAAATAAATAAATATACAACAGCATTAATGAAATTAATACATATAAATGAAACCCTGTCCTGATCAGAACTAAACATCAACACAAAAGCGTTCACTGATAATCGAGCGCGATCACAAGCGCGCGCACGGCTAGGCGCGCCCACACACACACACACACACACTCACGGCGGCGCGCAGAGAACTTCAGAGATTCGACGATCGTTATTTCGCTATTAGACTACGCCGCTTCAAGTGTACATTTTAAACGCAGATAGTAATTTAAATATAATATATTAAATATCGTAATAAACCCACGAGAGCCATCGTCAGCAAAGTTTTAGGAAATTCGTTTTTATTGCGTTTATTTTGCAGAAGTGATACAGTCAGAGAAAATGCTTTATGCATTTGTTTGGTTCTGTTTGTATTATGAACGCCTGTTTGGTAAGTAAATTGTGTTTTGTGTGGTATAGGCTCGAGAGTTACAAGATAGCCAAACCAGTGAGGATGATATAAGATAGGCCATAAATCAATATTTATTTTGGGGGAGAATCCTCTTGGGAAATAAATATTCTAATAAATTTGCGAAAAATGTAGATGTAGCTGTTTTCGTCCAGGTCCGAACTGGTCATCGTAGTTGACGAGCTACCATTTTACAAAAACCACCTTAAAGTGGTTTGTTGCTCGATCGTCCAAGATGGTCTACCAGCTTACAATGATGAGTTTGGACCAAAAAATTCTATTGAGTGACAGTTCCTGTTCCACTGTTTTCCAGGTGTGTTTGGTGTTGAGACGGGTGAAATAACAAAGGTGACGGAGGGAGATTCTGTTACTCTGAACACAAGAGGTGAGGAACTGCTTTGGATGTTTGGACCTCAAAATATTGTCATTGCTCAAATCAATAAAAAGGATGGAGACTTCAAAACAAATGAAGATGCTGATCATGGGAGATTCAGAGGCAGGCTGGATCTGGACTTGGAAACTGGATCTCTGACCATCAGGAACATCAGAACTGATCATGCTGGACGTTATCAACTACAGATCATCAGTAAAACGGTCTCATACAAGACATTCACAGTTTCTGTCTATGGTGAGGAGAGGCATACAGTGTTAATTGTTCTTCATGTTATGTTTTATTTGTTAGACCATAATTCTGCACAATTCCCTTTAAAATGAATTGAATTTGATCAGAAACATTAAAACACTTATTTAATGTTATTTTACTTATTTTAACTTCATTTTTTTCAGCCCGTCTGCCCATTCCTGACATCACCAGAGACTCTTCACAATGTTCTTCTTCTTCACCATCATCAGGATCATCATCATCATGTTCACTGGTGTGTTCATCAGTGTTGAATGTGAGTCATGTGACTCTCTCCTGGTACAAAGGAACCAGTGTATTGTCCAGCATCAGTGTGTCTGATCTCAGCATCAGTCTCTCTCTACCTCTGGAGGTGGAATATCAGGATAACAACACTTACAGATGTGTGATCAACAATCCCATCAGCAACCAGACCACACATCTGGACATCAGTGGACTCTGTCAGCCATGTCCAGGTACAACCGTGGTGATATTAGCTCATATTTAGTATGCAGCTCTGTTAAAAATGTGTGAATCCAATGAACTAGGTTATTTACTAACCAATGCTTCTTGCAAATGGCGCGTTGTTGTGATCAGTTTGAGTCTGTGCATTAAAATGTTAGACCTCATGTGGAAAAGAGAGTCTGTGAACATCTAAATGGTTCATTTAACAAAACCACATACATTGTAAACTCAGTCCTTTGTAAGGTTTCTCTCCATTCTCTCATGTTTTCCAGCTCCTCTGCCGATTCCTGTCATCAGCAGAGACTCTCCACAATGTTCTTCATCGTCATCAAATTGTTCACTGGTGTGTTCATCAGTGTTGAATGTGAGTGATGTGACTCTCTCCTGGTACAAAGGAATCAGTGTATTGTCCAGCATCAGTGTGTCTGATCTCAGCATCAGTCTCTCTCTTCCTCTGGAGGTGGAATATCAGGATAAAAACACCTACAGCTGTGTGATCAACAATACCATCAGCAACCAGACCACACATCTGGACATCAACACACTCTGTCACACATGTGCAGGTACATAAGCTGGGATATTAGAGCTGTATCAAGCATGTTGATCTTGAACTTTTTCAGTGGGTTTTTTTTATGTGTCTTTCCTCAGGCCGCGTCCACTGTTGTGGTTTTACTGAAACTATCATCCGATTGGCTGGCTCTGTTCTGGTGGGCGTGGCTATTGTTGCTGTGCTGGTTTATGATATCAGAACTAGAAGATCTTACCAGAAGAGGAGAGAGCAGACACCACCCCAATCACATGATGGTGAATATGATGATGTCACATCGGGCCACTAGGGGGCGATGATGTTAAGCTGTATTTTATGTCTCTCAGGAATATAAATAAGGGATATTACCAGGCATCTCAATCTCTATGCATGTTGTCAATCATAATGAAAATAAACCTTGAAAACCAATGCTTTTATCAACAGACAGTGTGTTTTATAACTGATACTGCTCTCTGGTGGTTGCTTTTGGTACCTACTGTTTTGCTTTTGAAGAACAGCTGTATCTGTTATTTCAAACATTTTCTTTTACTTTTAATGTAAGTTTTAGGTTACGCTTTATTTTAATGTGTCCCTGTTACAGTGTAATTATACATTAAAAAATTGAGTAATAGTATAAAACTACATGTACTATAGGGTTAGGGTTGGATTAGGGTTTGGTTTAGGGTTAGTTGCATGTAATAATGCCTAATTTATTGTTATTACTTTACTAAATACATGTAACAAGGTCACGTTAAAATAAAGTGTTACCAAATTTTATATTTTTATACCAAGAAAAAATATTTGTTATTGTTTCATAAAGTTTTTTTATTTACATGTGAAATTCTTTATTACATTACATTAAAAAAAAGTCTTATTTGAATACCCCTTGCTCATGTTTTTTTCTGTATTTTCAGTTTTACGTATGAATTATTGTAACATCCAGCAAATTCTTTAAAATCTAAAAATGTCATGAGAATGTTTCATGAATATATTAACCTGTTATTCGGCTGTCTTGATCAGCATAGATTGCAATCCCGTGCTTTTAGTTATGCTGGATTAGTTTTGTGTGTTTAAATCACATGTTTTTTTCTTTCTTTTTAGATATAGACCAGTGTTATTACAATTCTTCTACTTGCACCTTTTTTCACCCCAAAATAACTATAAGTTAAGATTCAGTCATTCAAACATTTCATTTGGATCATACTTTTTTATGCACATATTGTAGGTAATACTCCATGTATGTATGTAATCTATTAAAAAAAAATCAAAATACTATAGAATAAATGAAAATGCAGGATTTCAAAAATATATTTTTTATTTTCCATTAGCACAACAGAAAACACATACAACATCACTGACAAACAGCAAACTCAAAATAAAGTTAATTAGATGGTGGAAGAATCAAAAGAAGCCGTCTATACATGGCCACAGATAATATTAACACAGACAAAATGTATTAACATTTGTTATGGATTTACAAATGTTCTGAGATTCCTCAATAACATATTTTAAAGTCTTTGGACTCTGCATTTTCTTTCTAATCAAAAACAAAGCATCTGTGTACAATCTCAATTAACATCAATGTAATTATTGATAATTTTTTTTACAGGTGCAATTATTTTATGAACATGCATGACACATTTTAAATGAGTGATACCCTTACATGTTCTATTTGTATTAGAGAAGTACAATAATTTTAGTTATAGGTCAAGCTGAAAGATATTTCTAAACTCATTTCCAATCTCCACTCTTCAGATGTCAGATGCTGGCTGGAACGATGATGATCATAACTGTAGAAAAGATAGAAAAAGTAGTCAAGATTTCCCTATAATACATTTGTTGATATAACAGGTTTTTTAATAGTTTAAATTATTAATTGTAATATAAATTTAATTTGATAGCCACAGTAGATGAGATGACTGATTTACTGACATGATCAAACTTGTTTACAGAATTTAGAATTTTTATTAAGACTGTGAAAATCAGACAATAGTGAATTAAAATAATATTTTTAGTTATGAATACATAAACTAACTTTTATACTCAGTATCAGAGAGAGAATCCATAGCATGGCAATATATCTGCCATAAATATATTGCCATATATGAAAGCCATTATAGGGACATTAGGTCCTATCAGACCAAACACTACTTAGTTAACAGCATTTATTTTTATTAATCAAATGTAAATAAATCAATATCTAGTCTATAATGTACTTAGTGCAATACACCAGCTTTGAATGAGGAAATATAAAGCTGAATTTCACCTATGTAATAATATCCGAATAATATCAATTGAAGGGAACATGTAAATGGAGAATAGCAATGGACCTAAGACTGAGCCTTGAGGCACACCACACTTTATCCATGTTACGTAGGACATCTGTTAATTTACGGAAAAAAATAACATGGTAGTTGTCGGACAGATAATATCTTAAGCAGACTACCTGTCCACAAATGCCAATATGATTCTATATGCTCAAAAGAAAGTCATGATTTATAGGGTCAAATACAGTGCTAAGTAATGCTAAAATAGACTGTCCAAGTCAAGTGCTAAAAAACGTATTTTGACAAGTATAGGTCCATCTTGAATAACTCTATTTAAACTAATTTTTTTCTTAATTGCATATGCATTTCTTTTGAATCCTTACAATTAAACTCAAGATTTCGTCACAATATTTCTCTAAAACTGAGACTGATGTCAACTCACGACAGCACAGGTGCACATGTATTTTTGTACATGGAGGGGGGGGGGGGGGGGACAGTTGTTTGCGCATGTACGGTAGGTGGCGTTATGAGTCTGTGTCGTCCCGCGTCACGTTACCTGCCAGACGGAAGATTCAGCCATTTCGAGTTGTGCGCTCTCTTGTATTTGTAGCCTTTATGGAACGTAAACCATTTCCCACATCGTACATATCTTAAGGAATATCGCCTGTAAATCGCAGTCAATTTAAATAGTCTCGGCCATTCTTTAGCCGTTTTTTTTAGTAATTGTCGTTATAAATCTGGTTGGGTGCGGTTGAGAAACGACAGCACGACGGATTTATTTGGATATTTATAGCTACGATCTTCACCGTTTTTAAGCTCCAGAAATAACTCGACTCTTCAATCAAAATGGGAAAAGCGTGTTATATGTTTCTTGTCTTATTATCCGTGAAGGGTAAGTAGTAATGTTATTTTTTTGTAGCTATAACACTTTCGATTTTAATTAATAACCGGAAATAAATAACGCGTATTTGCTTAACGCGTATTTGCCTATATACCCGTATTTTCTTATTCCTTGTGGTTCTTAACGTGCCAATAGTGTTCGCGTTTATTAGGATGCATGACAGAGAGTGGAAAATGAATGGTGTGTGTTCTTTATTTTACGCTATTTGCCATTAAGAAGCCTCAGACACCATATTGGGTTTCAAGTTCAGGCCTTGCGATTATTATTATCAGCCTTTTGGAGATCGATGTCCAAATCACGTCGGGTCTTTGAGAATTACAGTTTATGCGGTTGTGCTATTCAGGTAGGCTAAATTAAATGAACATATGTTTCTCGAGTCTCTATTCAAGCTTTTTGCGTAGGATAATATATTTTTTTATACATAGCTATTTTAAGAGATGCCAGAGATGCCAATAGGCCTTACAATTCCTGTGTATCTGTTGTTAATATTTGAATATTTAGGTTTAAGATTTGAAGATGTCGGGGGTTTAATTGTTGATACATTTTTGTAGATAGTCGAGGCTGTTGCAGAAGACTAGGCCTATGTCTTTTTTTGCGTTATGTCTGTTGTTCTTCAGCCTAAATGTCCTTATTTTTCTCAAAGGTTTGGTAATCATAATTTGTTAACAGCTTTTAATCGCAGACTACATATGATGGTGAAATGCGTCAGGGTATTTCATGTAGGCCCATGTTACGCCAGTTCATGACGTTGTGGTGGTGTTCAGCTGCACGATCCAGTTTTTCATGCGTGTTTAGAAATGTCGTAGGCTACCAGCTTTAAAACTGAATCAACCGCATTATATGAAAATAATATTAGGCCTATATCTATAAGCCATGCGTTATTGCGTTAATTCTAATTCATGATACAAAGGCAAATAGTGGAATTAGTAGCCTAATTAACTTAATCATTTATTAGACGTTCTGTTACTAAAAAAAATATTAATTTTGTACATATATGTAATTTGGGTTATCATTAGCATCTATGCCATGCAGCTGATTATAACAGAACGCGTTTTTGTAAACACCAACATGAAATGCCTTTACATTAATGTGCTTGCAATGAAGATCTAGCAGGCATTTACATCATGATGACATGACAACTGGTGTGACGTGTGATATAATTTTCGCGAGAATAGTTGCGTTGTTCTGACAGACTTCAGTACTCAAGGGGGCGATAGAGTACATTTCTGACATCAAACCGGATGTGTTGTTGCTCAGGTGAGTTTGTATAAACATATCGACTATAAGTCATATAGAATATAACTTGATTTTACTAGTTTTGTCATAGTATTTTCAAACTCTTGCTGCGCCATGGCATTAGTTAGCGTTAATAAGTTAACAGTATTTCGTTACAGTGACTTTACGTTACGTTGCGTTATGAATTTGCGTAGCGTTTCTGAATGCAACGGCGCGTGTTTAACCCTTGATGTGTATTTTATGGTGGGGACATATTTATATTATTTGTGTCATTTGCTATGGCTGATAATTTTGTCCAAACCACTTTATAAAAGACTTGTTTTTGCTGAAAAGGGAAGTATAGCTTACTCCAGGAATTGTTTCTAATGCAAAGGAATTGACAAACAGCAGTGCACTTCGTTAGTTTGCATTATAATAAGTGGTGGATTTTAAGTTTGTGATTTTCTGTTATGGTTTTTCCTCAGTAGTGGATACAGATATAGGGTTGCAATGTTTTTTTTTTCCCCGGCATGCAATCAGCTTTCCTTTTATTCATGCATGGGATGCAAACAAATGTGTGTTTCTAAAATTCCCTTTATTACAGTTTATTAAAACTAGGCCAAGTTCATAGGTTTGATTCCCAGAGAAAGCATGAGCTGATAAATTATATTCCTTGAATGCATTCTATGTAGATTTGGATAAACATGTCACCCAAATTCATTAATATAAATGTAATCTATGCATGTTTTTTCAAATAAATGTCACAAGATCATTTTTAACTTAGCAATTATCTTTTTTTAAGATTAAAATTATTTTTAAATAGAAACACTGCCATTAACTGTGCTATTGCAATTGTTGTGTAGTATATTTAGTATGTTTTGGGTTTTAATAATCAGGAAAATACAAATTGACCAACTAACTCTACTATCAAGATACAATATTCACACAGGGGTTTTTTTTTTTTTTTTTTTGTTTTTTTTTTCAAAATTATTTTGAAATCTTTGAGCAAATTTTTCACAGAGACGTTTTTCAAAAAGAAACATTTAGAATGATGTAAGGGTGAATAAATGAAAGAATCTTAATTTTTGGGTGAGCTATCTGTTAAATAAAAATTTAACCAGGAATATAAAAAAATTCAGATATAAGGAGTTAAGACATGTGACCCAAAAATGGAAATTCTGTCATAATTTACTCACTCTCATGTTGTTTCAAACCTTTATGAGATTCTTTCACCTGTTGACCAAAAAAATATATATATATTGATGAATATTGTTAGCCCGACACTTGATGGTAGCATTGACTTCAATAGTAGGGAAACAAAAATACAATGGAAGTCAATGGCTCCCGTCAACAGTCTGGTTACCAACATTCTTCAAAATATCTTCCTTTTAGTTCAACAGATGAAAGAAAGTCATACAGGTTTGGAACAACATGAGGATGAGTAAATGATGTCAGAATTTTCATTTTTGGGGGAACTATACCTTTAAGGCCCGTTCACACCAATGAAGATAACTAATAACCAGGCTTGGGAGGGTTACTTTAAAAATGTATTCCGTTACAGTTACAAATTACTTCATAAAAAAAGTATTCAGTAACGTAATCCAAGTACTATAATATGAAAGTAATGTAACTGATTACTTTTGGATTACTTCAAGGTCACGTATATAAATAAAAAGTCAAGCAAGAAGAAATATTATAAAAAATAATAATATGAAATGTATTTATTAAGAATTTGGTCCAGTGTACAATATTTGCTAAATATACACACAGGCTAGTCTCAGCCTCAGACGTCACGCCCACGGAACGTTGGCTAAACGTCTGATGCATATGGTACACTTAACTGGAAACACTTCAGGAATGTCGAAGTCGTCATCTAATTGGTTGAATTTTATCGGATTTCCGGGGGCGCGAGTGTCGCGTTTATTTTCGGTCAGCCGGGAAACAAAGCGCAGACGTGTGATTGCGGAAGAAAAACTGTTGTGTTTACATGAGTGACACTGAGCATTTATCAAGATCAGCTAAACATAGGATTCTCAAAAGTATACGTGCACGAACAGATCAATGACTTACTGCTTGTTTTCTTCTCCTTCTTTGATTTTCTATGCTGACTGACTTGTTGCACGCCGGTCTGTTGTTGTGGGGACATTTCCACGCCCCGAAACGTGACGCTGAACGAAACAAACTGTAATTGGTTGTTTGACATGTCGGTCAAACGGCCTTATGGGCGGGCCTTGTGCAAAGAAAGCTGCTATGAATTCCAGACCTTCAGCCATCAGTCTGAAGGTCTGGCTACGCGAGACTACACACAGGCCTGAATATATATTTAAGAGCTATACAGACATCTAGTGGCTTATGTATGGTATTACAGATTATTTAGTTTTATTTTTAACTAATTTTGAACAAAAAAATAAAAACAAAACATTTAAATTTTTTACACAATCTACATATTAGTTTATTTTTAAATAGGCCTACATGTTGACTAAAGCCGTGATCTTTCTTAATTTGCCTGACTGAACTTGCAGCGTTGGCAGTGGGAGTTCCCCTACGTTACCTAGACAGCGAACATCCCGTTACGCGAGAAAAGATTACGAAAGGACATTTTGGGTACTAAAAAAGCTACTCTTCTAATTTCTACAAAATAGCAGCGGAATTTCCATGAATTAAAAGCGATTTTACCCGCAGACAGCATCGTTTCTACTAGCAGCAGTGATTCAATCTGCGTCTGAGGAGATTGTAGAAAGCTGTTATTTGCGCATGCACCAGCGCGTGGCACATGTGAGTCATTACTGGCAACAGAACCAGGAACTACTGTTAGTCAAGCAGCGCTTAATTTAGTGTTATTATGCCAAAATACTTATTGATTTAGTTTTAAATTAAACCATTGTAATCCTGAAAAGTATTCCCCCTTTTTTTCAAAATGTTTACTACGTTTTGTGACGTAACTGTAACGGATTACAGTTACTGGATTTTTGTATCCTGATTACATAACGCCGTTACATGTATTCCGTTACTCCCCAACCCTGCTAATAACAATAGAAATATAGTTTTAATGTTACAATTTCACAAGGAAAATATATCGTCTGAATCACTTCAGAACTTTTTTTTTAGATGATGAACAATAAAGACATTGACAGTCAATCAAATCTATCCGGCTTAAAAGAGCTTGAACATTTAAAGCGACAGACGACAAAACAACTGCATGCACTTACAATAAACAGAACGATATCGTCCGCTGGTGTGGAAGCTAATACAGTCATCGTTATAGTAATCATTCTTGATGTGAACGGGCCTTTACTCTGCACTGTATAAAATTGATCTTATAGCTGGACATCAAAGAAGGCAGATTTTGACCATCAATATGATCATTTAATCGATTTTTGACATTAGTTAATATGTCAATGTTTTTTTTTTAATTGTGGTCTGTTTTCAACAACATCTGTTATGCATTATATAAAATTATGTTTAATTTCCAATTGGCCAATCTTTTGTGGAACTATAAAACAAGTTGTTCCCAATCCTAACAGGAAGAATGATATGTTGAGGCTTAGCAGTTATGAAAGAGTTTCGCAAGAAAGAGCCCATCCCCCAGTAAGAGCCTTCGGCGTTTACATAAAAAGTAGTAACTGATAACTGGGAGAAAAGAGGCCCTTCTGTTTTGAATGGAAGTCAGTGGAGGAGAGGCCTCAACATGTTGCTTTTGTGTGGAAACGGCTAATCACTTAAAGGGATAGGTCACCCAAAAATGTTTTTCACCACTATATTATTACACTCTAAAAGAGTTTAAAGTTATCTGTATAAACCTGTTTTTTTCATCATGAAAAAAACTGACATGGCATTAAATTACAAGCATGCTTTGTCTGGATGCAGCATATGGTAGTCCAACTGTTAGTAACTGTTTCAAAAGGGCAAGTGTGACATGCTAAACTCCATTTAAAGTCATTTAAACAACATTTTTTTCTACTTTAATTATTACTTATAATAATATGATTGTTGTGAATGCCGTTTCATGGCCTCATATGAGTCGTGGGTCTACATAAAATAATTGAACTTTTCATTTAAATTCATTAAATGTAATACAAGAATAAGAAAAATGTTGTGTAAAATGATTTTACACTACAGCATGTCACAGCAGGTCACTTGAAATTCTTCTCAATTATATATGAGAGCAAATGAAAAACGTGTGCAAGCTTGTAAATGCTTTGAAATGATTTGCACAGTGTACAACCTTGAAATGTCCTGCGAACAGTTCTTTTTTTTTTAATTTATTTTGTATTATTGTTTGTTCTTTGGTGTTCTCTGTTAGCTCTACGTTTATTCCAGAATTCTGTTGGCCTTTCAGTGGCTATTTAAGTGTTTCTTAGTCTGATAAATCGTGTAATTCATTATCTAGAGTAGACCGCAGTTCATTGATGGCGGTGTCACGTGGTGTGTGTTACTTTTCTCAGCGGTGATTGGAGTCAACTAATCACAGCAATTTGTGATTTACATGAATCGGATTTAAAATGAATAATTGTATGGAAATAGCAGGGGCGTGAATTTTGTTTTATTTTGAAGTACCTATTCGTGTTACTAATGCATTTAAATGATTATACTTTCATTGAACACATGTATTTAACACAGCCAAAACCCTCCATAGATGTGTATGCTACTCAATGGAGAAATCGTTGTTCTGAACCGTAAAGCGCCCTCTCGTGGAAGAAACTGACTTGTGTGGGAAAACATTAACCGCCCAAAGGGCGTCAAGTCCGCTCTGGTAGTAAGAAAATCAACGTAAGGAGAAAAACAATGTCCCTGCCTGTCAAATTGTTTAACACATCAGTGTAAATTGTTATTTTGGTCAAGTTAATACGGCGTATGTCACTAATTCACCCGGCCGTTGATTATTTACCAAAACTTTTCAGTGAATTCGTATCATCCACCATTTTTGTGCTATGACAGATCTCTGTTTAAACCTAAACGAATGGCATTATACAATGAATTTCCTCCGTGGTGTTGAACACAGATACAAAACGGCTTCGGTGTACATAAAAATATGTTCCTTACCCGTATTTTGGTGACTAGCCGTCACAACGTAGGTCCTACAATGCATTATCCACCGCGTCGGTTAATATTCTAAACGCGTATAGGTTTCTATCAGCATTTTATTTTTCAAAAATAATACGTTACAGCTGTGCTAAGCCGTCTAAATGATTAAACAAAAACAAATAACGTAAATCCCTTATTAGTTGATTTATCAGAAGAAAACTATCATCGTCTCTATATACTATACAAAGCGCTACTGTATGATCCAGTTTCAATTTTAATATCGTAGCCACACAATCGCACACCAGTTTCCGCATTCAGCTCGTCCCCTATCTCGCGAGATTTCATTTAAAACTGTTTATATCGAGTGACAGTTTTTGTTTTATTCGCATCCAGCCATACATATTCTACTAAGATTTCCTCAAATGGTCTGTAGATGCTCAGTTTAAAAGTCTGACCATAGTTTGTTCCCATTATATCATACATTTTATGTTTCATTAAAATAGAATGTATATTTGTGCAACATATAGGCTGTTTAAAATCTAAATATGTATTTCTCAAACAAACCTAGGAATTTAACAAATAGTAGTACACTGTATGTAGTCTGCATTCAATTAAAATGCTTTGTTTAACCACCATATTGTGTATTTGTGCACACGTTTGTCTATTTATAAATATTTTTTTTTAGAAAGCCTGTCAGTGGGCTTTATATAAAGCCCATTTTTAGTCCTGAATAGTAGAAACTACACTGTTGAAATAATATATATATATATTTTTAAATGATCTCAGCCAAATCTGTTATAGGTGTTTAATATGTTTCTGATTGTTCTCCAGGTGTGTTTGGTGCTGAGCCAGATCCATTGAAGACAATAGAATTGGCGGAGGGAGATTCTGTTAAACTAGAAACTTGTGTTACCAAAATACAGAAAGATGATGAGATGGAGTGGAAGTTTGGACCTCACGTCATAGCTACAATCAAGGCCAATAATGTCTTATTATATGACACTGATGATGCACTGTTCAAAGACAAACTACATCTAGATGAGCAGACTGGAGATCTAACCATCAGAAACACCAGAACCAAACACTCCGGGCTTTATGAAGTGAAGATCGTCAATATCACCCATACAATTCACAAGAGATTCAGTGTCACTGTCCTTGGTAAGAAATCAATGGCTGATTGTGATTAAAGGGATAGTTCACCCAAAAATGCAAATTCTGGAATAATTTCCTCTGCTGAACCATTGACTTTTGTAGTATGAAACAATTCCATTAATTGTTTGGTTACCGACATTCTTTACAATATCTTCTTTTTTGTGTTTAAAAGAAGAGAGACATTCGTACAGGTTTAGAACAACTTGAAGGTGAGAAAAATTATGACAATTTTCATTTTGGGTGAACTATCCCTTTAAAGTATGCAAAAATAAGTTTAAAATATGTGTTATGGAATGTTATCTAAATTGAGCAACAGAGTGTTCTTTTAATACTTTAAACATTTCTGGATAATGTTCCTTCATATTGGGTAAATACCAATACAGAACGTTGCACAAATGTAACGAATCAGATAAAGAATATGAATAGTTTGAATTTAAATATGGAAATCATTGTCTATGTTTATGCATATATTTAGTATATAGTGACCCAGTGGGGAACTGGAAATATGTATGTACAATTTATTGGAATAATTATAATATCAATATATTGAGCTAGTGAGATTTCATGTATTTAAAAAGAAAAATTATAGAATTATTGTCTGAACGCAATCATTAACATCTGTTATTTCTGTGCATTTTGTCTATATGTATTTCAGATGCGATCCCTAAGAAAGTGTCAGTAACGGAGGGCGATTCTGCCGTTTTAAAGCATGATATTGCTGATATAGAGATTTATGATATGATCGTGTGGATGTTTGAAGATGGAGAGACTTCCATAGCTCAAATCAACAAAAAGACCAGTAAAAACCCCTCATATGATGAAGACGATGAGAGATTCAGAGACAGACTGCAGCTGGATCAAACCGGATCTCTGACCATCACAAACACTAAATCCACAGACGCTGGACTCTATAAACTAAAGGTGACCGGTCAAAACAAAGCGGTTAAATACAGGAAGTTCCGCGTTACTGTCAGTGGTGAGTAGATCAAGTGTCTCAAAGTAATAATTGTTTGTGCTAGTTTGTGCTAGCAATTGTTTGCGCGAGATGCTTGTACGTATGATTTATTACCGAACTGACCGTCTCCCTTTGTCCATTGCAGAACCGGGCCTGTCCACAGGTGTTATAGTGGCCATATGTGTGGGTGTCACTGCTTTAATCCTGTTGGGGGTCGGGATTTGGTGTCGCAGTCGAAGACATCAAGCTTCCTATTAACTTCATCTGATACTACAATGAGGATAATCTAAACTTTATTGTACAAGAGTAAGCGTTTGTACTATATATACATAGACATTTGTGATTGTTGAAACAATATTAACAGTATTTCACTTAATGGATTCGTTGATTGTGTAAATACTTGCATTTTTTAGTTGTAAGGAGTGATGCAAACTTTATTGTTTCTGTGTCTTCTTTCAGATGAAGACAAAGGGAATGGGGTACAGGATCCATTGAAAGGACAGCAGTAGTGCAGAGCCTCTATATACAATATGCACGAGCTGCGGATAATGAGTAGTGAACTTCTTTCAACGACTTCTTTGGCATAAACCGAGGAACATGCTCATATGCGTTGTACATTTGCTGGAACGGTTTGCACTACATGTTGATCAATGATCCTGTTATTTTAGGGTACAAATGCATATCATTACCTGTTTTCAGTACATATATAATCATGTTGGCTGGTGGGACTGTTCACTGCTGCTTTAAAGGTTTGAGGTGGATGTTTTATTAGGTCAAATGGCATCAACCGCAGGTTTCATTTTTATTAAAAAGATAGTTTTTCTTAGTGATTTAATTCATGCTTTACAGGGCTAAAGAGGGAATTATGTGATGGATGCTTTTTTTTCATGTGCAGGATGAGCCGGTTTTGGGGTAATAATATTAATGCTTATTTTCTTAGTCTTTTTTATTTTTCATAGTTATGGAAACTTTGTGCCTCATTTTTGCTCTAGAAGTATATTTTACTGTCACTGTACTCTGTTTACATTAGGATAGTTTATGATTAACTGCTGTTAATTTGATGCTGACATGGATGTTGAATGTGTCCAGTTATGTAAGCCCACATAATTATTTTTTCTTTTAATGTGAAATTTGAAGTTTTATTGAAATTAATGAGGATTCGTAAGTAATATGAATGTCAAAGTTATTGCACTTATTGTAAAGCCACTGAATGGCTTGAATTGATTTGATTTGTAGCCAAATTTTTTGTTATACAAATCTCTGCTTGGTTGTAATTGAAAATTACGATGCTTTGATGCCTTTTTGCTGTATATTTGGAATAATAAAAAGGGAAAATATATACAGCAGCACTATAACTATTTAATCACAAAAACATGACTTTTTATCTTGAAGCTCAGTTTTTACAGCATCTGTTTACATAAATGATCAGTGAGCAGTTTTGTTGTAATCTTGTGCCGGTTAATATGTTTATTAATGTATGATGTTAATATTTCAGAGGGCAGGTAAAATGAATGGTTTCAGATATTTGAGAATGTAGTTTTTGAATCATTTAAAATGTATCAAGTTCCGTCTTTTGCTTTGTTCTGTCTAGGCCAAGATTCTTCTGTTCTGGTTCTAAAAGTTTAACATTCTCAGAATGTAAATTTGAAACCATAACTGTCATTTTTAGCACAAACACTGGAAACATCTGCGGTACAAGAGGAAGTGGTACCTAGATGTTCAATGGTTCAGTTCCTGGTATTGTGCACCTTTGAAAGACTGGTAAGATAAATCTCAAACCACCTTAACAAGATTTCTTTATTTCCGTTCTCTAGGCGGCGCTGTCCAACTAATCGATATCCCAATAACATGCAGCTGTTTCCAGCAGACGTTTTTCAGCGCCTTTCCCTCAAACACAAACGAACTGATTTCTCTTTCTGCATTATGAAAATCATCCCTTAATCGTTCTCTATTTCGTTCTTCAGAGGGTTTTTCATTCCTCTGTTCATCAGTGAGGGAGCGGCTCGGAGACTGTATTCAACAATCAGAAACCGCACATATTTATATAAAAATCGGCTTATAGAAGTCAGATTTTACTATCTTGTCCAAAAATATGAATAGTCTAATTTTCCCCACTCTCTTAATTTTTGCTGAAGGTAAGTCGTTGAACTGTTTATTTTTTCAGCACTTTCGTTTTCACGCTTTAGAAACCATGTGGGACGAACGCACGATTATATGTTTCAAGGTGTTTGAATAACATGTAATAATGCCTTTGTTTTGGTGACGGGATTTCATAAATTAATCGACACAATCCATAGTTTCCGTCCGATGTAGGCTACCTTGTGCGATTTGCATGTGGTCATTGTCCGTAAGCGTTTCTGTATAGCCTATACGTTTAAACGTCGTAACGCCATTGTTGTAGTTTTCTTGGATTAGCCGAGTTTGCATTTTGTGTAAATGCATACACTTTTATTTACCTATTTTACAATATTATTGTTACATGTAGTTACTATATTAGCTTCTAACTTTATATTAAATGCAGCTAAACCTAACCCTATATAATAGCATATAGTTAGGCTACAGAATATTACTCAGTACCTAAATGTATAATTACAGTGTAACAAATACACCTTAAAATAAAGTGTAACCAAATCTTAAAATAAGCAGTTTGTGTATCTTCGTTACCTTTATTAACAAATGCTTTTTTTAGTCAAATTAAAACCCTAAAAAGTAAAATTTACCCTTTAGTAAAATTGTTCATTTAGCATCACATATTTCCATCATTTTAGTTTATTAGATCAAATTCAGTGAGCTTGTGTGCTTACAGTGAGTTTAATGTGATTAACTCTGTATATCTTTTTTTTTTTTTTTTAGGTGTGCTTAAGGTGGATGGTGTGAAATTCGTTTCAGTGAAGGAGGGAGATTCTGTCACTCTAAACCCTTGTCTAAATCAAATACAAGAATACAATTCGATACAGTGGATTTTTAAAAACCATGTCATAGCTAACATCAAAGGCCAAAAACTGTCAACAGAAGACGGTCCTGATGGGACATTCAGGGACAGACTGGAGCTGGACTTTGAATCTGGATCTCTGACCATCAGGAACATCAGAACCAACCACTCGGGATTTTATCAAGTGAACATGATCAGCACAAATATAACCTCGAAGAATTTCAGTGTGACTGTAACTGGTGAGTTGCGCAATAAGGGTTATATTTACCAGCAGCTTAAACACATTGATTATTTTTCTGTTAATATGCAGTTTATTGTAGTTTTTAAAAGTAAGCATTTAAGTAGGTTGTTGCATTAAAGATGTAAGATAATTATAAAGTTCACTTACAGTTAAAGTCAACTGACATACATGACCAGAAACTCTCAGTGATTACAAAAACAACAACAGCATAAATGATGAAAGAAAATAGTTCTAATATAAACAGAATGATCTCACCCGCTTGGTCATTCCATTCTAACTTTATAATAGTGAAGATTTAATCCGTATGTGATGAAGGTCCCGTCAGGATCAGCCTGATTCCTAATGTTGTCCTGTTGTGAAATATCTCTCTCTAGGGTCGTGTATTTCCTTCCCCCTATCTGGCCGTTTCTGGCCCACAGTTTGGGAGTTTTTGGACCACATTGTAACAGTTAGGTGGACAGATTATAAAAATGTGGTTTGAAATTATTATGCAAATGTGTCCAGGGGAAAGTTGTCACATGTGTTTACCTTTATACATTTATTAATTACAAGACCTGGTATCCTATAATGCATTTTAAATACAGATATGTCTATGTTTTTAAACCCTGCTATAAGGTCAGATTGATTTAAATGAACTGCATATTTTTTCCCCGATTAATAAGAGTGGAAATGGGTTCAATACATTCTACGAGAGCTAAAAAAGGTGACAACATGCCCCGTTCTCCCCTATGTACATTATTATGATGTATTGCAGTGCAAATAATCAACTGTGAAACTTTTCCAGGTGTGTTTGATCCAGACGCAGATCAAATAAAGGCAGTGTCGGCGATAGAGGGAGAGTCTGTCACTCTGAACACTGATATTAAACTACAGAAAGATGATCTGATGCTGTGGAGGTTTGCAAAGGCCACAAAAGGCAATCCAGTTCATCACAACCCGTGTCAAAGCGATGCGCCTGCCATCGCTAAAATTTACGGAGAAACTCTGGAGATCTCATTAGATCCTGGTGACAATGATTTATTTAATAATATAGTGAGGTTGGACAAACTGAACGGATCTCTGACCATCACAAGCATCAGACCTGAACACTCTGGGATTTATATACTACAGATCAGCAATAACACTGGGACCAAATGCAGGAGATTCAGCGTTACTGTCAATGGTAGGATTGTATTCGTTTTACTATTCTATTTAGTATATTTTATTTGAATAAGATGCATGCAGGTAAATGAGATCCTCATTTCATTTGTGCTAGTATGAAAAGTAGTTGCCCAACACTGAGTTAATTTCAGTTCATTTCTTTTAGATGCTACAGAATCCCACTTGTGTGTAGTTTGGATGTCAGTCGCTCTAGTACTTATGGTGATTATGACGGTTGTGTGTTTGGCTGCGGGCATTCTATACAGGAAAGGTGAGTAACAGAAATGCAAATCTTTTGAACTGTTTTTATTAGTTGTGATTATTGTAATAATGCTTTAGTATGAAAGAATATCCATGCACTTAACGCTTCAAAAAGTGCTTAAAGAGATAAAAGTAATCCATATGAATTGAGTGGTTTAGTCCAAATTTTTCTGTAGAGACTCAATCACTTTATATGATGAACAGATTTACATTCAATGCACACATCAGGTATAGTAAACAAGCTCAGTCATGCTTGATTCATTATTGTGTGTCATGGCAACACAATCTCACAGCAATTTGTAATTATTTTACGTTTTGGTGAATCGGTGGCTAATTCATATCTCATTTGTACATTTTCGCAAGATCTGTTTAAACCCCAGTGATGGGTAAGTTTAAGGACGGGGTTACGTGTGTTCCTTCTTAATGACTTCATTCTAAAAATCATTTGTTTTCATTTAATTCAAGTACGAATTCATATGAACTTAAAATAGTTATGTTTTCTTACGCTTGAGCTTCAGCAAGAACCAATGAGGACTCATGCAACACACTGTGGTCTCTCTTCATTACCCACTTATGTACTTAGGAATACATACCAAAGAAGTTGGTTTATGTGTATAGAGTAAAATATGGACTTTTCCCTCATTTTTCATGGACAAAGTGTTTAATTGAATTCTGGCCTCCTTTCAGGCCCCTAGGCTGCAGCTTTCAGCCCCACTCTTTTTATTTAGTACTTTACCGCAGCCCCACTCGCACAGTGCAGCCTGCAGGTTAACGATGACGTAATTATCTTTTGACGCCCCCGACAGCAGCACCATGTGACCTTGCTAAAAAAAAAAAAAAGTCAGTTGTTGGAGATATGCGAGCAAAAAATAAGAGATAAAAAATGTATAGTAGAAAGCGCAAAGACGGCACTGAAAAAGCCAGAATAAAAGAAAAGAAAACTCTAGAAACTGACGCGTACCCTTTTCCTCAAAACCAACAAGAGTTACAAAAAATAAAGACGATGAGACGGCTGGTTAGCGAACATTTTTAAGCTAGTTAGGAGCAGTGGAAGATGCTAGTGGCCGAGCAAAACAACGTTGCCAGCAAACCACCGTTCATGTTTAGGTATCAAACTTTTTCTTGAAGCTCTTCAGCAGCAGAAGCCTCTAGTCCAGTTCCCTAGCAGTAAAGAGTCAGGCCCAGTAACATCACCAATGAGCCCAACACACCAGAATGGGCAAGTAGGATTGTCATTGAGTGAATATAAGAATTATAAGTATCACTATTAATGAAGAGCATTGTGTACACCTTCTCAATGAAGAATGCCCTGAGATAATTAATGCTACCTGACGATTCAGCATTGCATCAATGAAACTGACTTGATTTGATCAGAAAGCTTTGTAAAAAGGGGAGATTTGTGGTGAGAAATATAACCATGATTTCTAAAATTTTATTTTGTCTCAGTAGCAAAGCTAAGATCCAGTTATAGGAAGCAAGAGACTGAGGCTCTCACTTTGGAAGTCACAGGTAAGCTGTTGTACCACACTGTGTGAATAAGCAAACGTGATCACATTAGTTACAATGAATTACAAGGCTGTAGAAAATAGTGCACAATTGCAGACTTATATACTGAGGTTTTAATAACATTATTTTAATATAGGTAGTCATGAACTAAAGTCTAAGACTGAAGATGAGTCCCACTCCGGCCTACCTCCTTTGTAGATGAATCAGGAGAAACAAAGTCATTGAGCAAGTGAGAATCTGTCCCTCTCAACTCACATAATGAACGATGTGTAAAGTGGATGTATAAACATCATTGCAAGAATCAGTAGAGCAGCCAATAAGACCTGTAAGAAGACATGATGGTGCTGATGGGAGATTCAGAGACAGGAGCTGGACGGTAAGACTGGAGCTCTGACCAATCAAGAGCACCAGAACTACAGACTCTGAAGATTATCAACTACAGATTGCCAACAATGGATAGTTCTGGTCCTTGATTCTGATTGGTTGAGCCACGTTCAAAGCTGTTGTACATTACTCTAAATATACACCTGTGAAATAGCTAAATAAATTTGTTTATGGACACTGCACATCGTGGCTACCAACACACCTAACCACGGCTTCTTGGGGCTTATTGCTTTAATTGATCAAAACAAAATACTAGTCTCAGAGATAGAGATATTTCAGTATCTATAAAACACTTCACACTCATTATTGGTCAAGAACTGACCTAATGAGAAATGTCTCATACTGTATAGATAATATAAGAGGTAATGCACTACACTTAATGATTCTCTGACTGATGTTCGTATATTTCAGTGGATATTCATTAGCCTATATAATCAAAAGTGCAATTAATGAATGTGGATGCTTTGTGTTTTTGTACATATCCTATATGCTGTATCATGCTGATCGTCTGTACGGGATTATTGTAATGCATTAATTACAGAAAAAGTGTGTTTTACTGATTGACCTCAACCATTGTAATTTTCACACAGACATATCTCTTCTGCAAAAACGTAACTGACTTAATCGTATCTATTAAGGCACTTTCCATGGGTGTTTAAATTATTTATTTCCCACTGTTCTGTACTTTAAACCCTGCTTTTGGTCAGTACTGTTATGAAACACTTGAAATTCAGCACTGTAACTTTATTTTTTAAGTTGTGTTGGATAAAAACATGTGCTGCTCAATGAATAAATGTGGATATCAATTATTCCCCATTTTCACAGACAAGGCTTCAGTCTAGGCTTAGACTAAAATGCATGTTTGAGCTGTTTTAACTGAAAATAACTTGCACTGATATATCTTAAAATATGTTAGTGTCATTGTTTTGTCTCAAGATGCACACCAGTAGTGTTTTATTTTTCTTTCTAAGGCACATTTATAAAAGCTACTAAAATGTCCTGATTAACTAAAGTCTAATCCTGATTTAATCTAAGCCCTGTCTGTGAAACCAGGCCTTTCCTGTTGTTGTTGTTTTGTTGTTTTACATTCAAATATTATTAAGTCTTGTGTAAAAACTGACACTGTTGTGTGTTTTGTCAGTTAGTAATGGACCAGATCTGAGTATGAATGTGAAAACTACTGGTTCACTGCTATTTGCTTTTATTGGGAATAATGGGTCTAGGTTTGTTTTCGCTTTAAATAAAAAAAAATTCAGTGTAAATGAGAATTATAACAATAAAAAAAGAAGCAAACTGTCATGGAAATAGTTTTGTATCTTTTTTTGTTGGTTTGTTGAACAATATCAGTCGTTTGGCTGCATTATGATTTTTATCATCATTTTATAGAGATTGCTTTGCTGGAGCATGGATTTATTAGGCCTACATAATCACGTTCTAGTGTAGCAATAAATGCCTCCGGATGGAGTTCACGTGCAACTTTTTTCTGTCCGCGCGCGTATGTGTATATTTTGTGCGCATGCGTCTGTCCGCACGCGCAGAGAAAATGCGGAAAAGTAAAATAAAGCTTTTCTGTTAAAGGAGAAGTTCACTTTTAAAATGAAAATTCTGTCATCATTTACTCACCCTCATGTTGTTTCAAAGCTGTATGAATTTCTTTCTTATGCTGAACAGAAAGGAAGATATTTAGAAGAATATCAGTAACCAGACAGTTTTTGGGTCCCAATGACTTCCATAGTAAATTTTTTTCCTACTATGGAAGTCATTGGGACCCAAAAACTGTCTGGTTACTGATATTCTTCTAAATATCTTCATTTCTGTTCAGCATAAGAAAGAAATTCATACAGCTTTGAAACAACATGAGGGTGAGTATATATGACAGAATTTTCATTTTAAAAGTGAACTTCTCCTTTAAGTAGGCTACCTGATAAAGAACTTTTTGTGTGTTCGATTAGCCTTTAAACATCAGCCACCCAGTTTTCAACCATCAAACGAGTATTTATTTTTTTAATTAAATGTTTAAATTATTTGTGTTTATTTTTTATTCTGGGCCTAATTTAATTAATTGTTCTGAAAAATTTAAGTTTTGATGAACAGTGGAATCAAAATATGAGGCTGAAGGATAGCACATTATGGTTGTTTTTTGGTGACTACATGTTGTAAAATAAAATAAAAACACATTCTTATAGGACGTTTAGCCTAGTTTATTAAGGTTTATTCTTACCAGCCCCATTTATTATGACCTGGACACCAGAACTCACACTCTAAAAGTCTTAGAATAATCTGAAGATCAAAAACCCCGAATAAAAACATGAATAAGTTTCTGTATGAATTGTCCTTTTGATTAAGTCTAGGTGCACTTTGGGACGCTATGAAATAGTATGACGTAACACACCTCTTCCTCAGAAGTCACGTGACCTGGTTGGCTTAACACGAACCCATCATCAGTAGGCTACCCTGCATTACTTCTGTCATTTATTTTGTATGCGGTCAGAAGCGGCATCAGGATGAGGAACCATACTTTCCTATTTTGGGTTGTATTAGGCATACTCGTGCATGGTGAGTCACATTCATTCGTATTTATTCGACACTTTCAGTTTCAATATAAAACGGAAACAGACTATACATTTATTGTATAGCCTACCTCCGGTATTTCATGACATACACGTTTTATTAATTTTCTTAAAATAGATTGTTGTGATAAATCAATGACAGGTGGACATTTAAGTGTATTTTAGGGTAAGGTGTGTGTGCGTGTGTTTGGTAGCCTAGTGAACACTAGAGAGCGCAGATTGCCTCTAAAAACACAGTAGTCCTGTCAATCATGATGCGACTCACAACAGATATATAGAGCATTAAGATGTTATTGATCTCTGGATGACGTCACGCGCCAATTTTGGGTCTTGCACTATCTAATGAGCTTATGAGTTGGAACAAATGTGTTGGATCGGGAGATAGCCCTATACAAAATTTGAGTGGTGTGGAGATGGGGAGAGGTTCGAGAAGCACTGCAAGCAAGCAAAGAAAGAAACATAGTCCATAGTCCAAACAACCATTGTAATTATCATTATTAGTTTTAAAAGTAGATTGCTGTTTGTTGTTAAGTGCCCATGTAACAGCAAGTAGGGTGGGGTTGATTACTGTGGTAATCGATTTTACTTTAATTGACAGAAGAGTTGAGGGTGAGTAAATCATGGTCTAATTTTCATTTTTGGGTGAACTATCCCTTTAAGAATAATTCAGCCCCCTCAAACCCAACCATTTCATTTACAAGAATTTAGTTTAAAAGGTAAGCAAATAGTGAGCCTTTTAATTGAAAACATTCTGAAACCAACAGAACAAATACACAATTTTGTTGAATTTTTGTTTCCAGTAAGTGCTTGTGGAAGTCTAATCAGACAAAGTAGGCCTTTATATAGGTCTTTAATATGCCATTTGCAATCTAAAGTAACTGCAAATCCAATTCTAAGCCAGTTGTGAAATTTTACTTATCAAGCTCATTGTAAAGTTTTTTTTTTTTTTTTTTTTTTTTTTTTAAGCATATTATGAAAACTTGTGAAAGCATGCTCTCTAAAACCAATGGATGCATGGACCATTTTAAACCAACTATGTCAGCAGAGCCACGTCTCAGCTGCACACAAGCTCAATTTGTAATAGGAGTTTTTGTAAGTGCCTTTGCATGGTTGTGGAACAGGAAACCGTCCATTTGTTCTTAGCGTTAGCGCTTGAAGCACATCAGAATATAATGGGGCATCAGTTTACCCTTGGGGCTAAAGGCACACCCTATTAAAGAAAAAAAAAATCACTACTCTAATAGTCTATTGTTGAATAATTGTTTTAATGTTTTTTATTGAACACTGATGGAGCAACAGATTATGTGTGAAAATAAATCATAAAAGTGTGTTGTTTGTTTAAAAATCTTAAATGTATGAGGTGGCAATAGGGCCTTTTACCCTAACAAAAGGCACACAGTATTGACACAAAAACTTTAGCTAAAATAATATGTTTTTAAATAATGTCTGAGTCAATACTTGTTCAAAACAATAATTTAAGCAAAGTTTGTACTATATTTTTGGCTTATTTTGACAAATAATAGAATTCATTTTAGTTCAATAGCTAAATATACTGTCTTTAAGAGCCCACTGAAGTGCCTTGGGACATGCAGCATGCCATGGGATTATGCATGTGTTGACACTTGACAGATTTCCACAGAAACAGGAAGACAGGGCGGGACATATAGCAGCACTTTCACTTACCGGTAATTTCTCGGTAAAACAGCCGTTTCCTCCTAATCTCTAACTATTTTTCCTCATAATTTCCACCATATCACTTTAAAATACAGCATTCTGTGCAGAATTAAAATGGGTCCGATACGTTTTCTTGAATGCGCCGACTCATATCCACTCTGTGGTGTTGTGGACCGGAGAAGCGGCGGTCCGCGTGACACTAACGTGTATCCAGACTTCATTCACCCCAATGGAAAGCATATTTGTGACCCTGGACCACAAAACCAGTCACATGGGTATATTTTTTTTAAATTGAGATTTATACATCATCTGAAAGCTGAATAAATAAGCTTTCCATTGATGTATGGTTTGTTAGGATATGACAATATTTGGCCGAGATTTGAAAATCTGGAATCTGAGGGTGCAAAAAAATCGAAACGTTGAGAAAAACGCCTTTAAAGTTGTCCATTTATGTTTGCGATTGTGCTGCATTCACTCACAAAAATAAATGTTTTATATGTTTACGGTAGGAAATGTACAAAATATCTTCATGGAACATGATCTTTACTTAATATCCTAATGATTTTTGGCATAAAAGAAAAATCGATAATGTTGACCCATACAATGTTGGCTATTGCCACAAATATACCAGTGCTACTTATGACTGGTTTTGTCATCCAGGGTCACAGAATCGTTCTCTTCCCCCATATGTGCCATTCACCATGTAGAAAACAGTAAATACGTGAACAAGTGATTTCAGCCTCATATTCAGCGTGTATTTATAATGTATAGAGATTCTAGAGAGGATTTGATTGGACAGAACATTTGTTGAGAAGCTGAAGTGTTGCGTGTTATCATCAAAATCATTGATCCATATTGGCGGAAGTGAGAAACTAAGTTTTGAACGCATATATCTTCTCAATGCTAATTTTGTAATTGTTTTGGAGCACAATGGATAAGGTTATAGATAACAGTTAGACTAACATATTCATACTAAAAAAAAAAAAAATTGATTTCAAAACTTTTGATTTTTGATTTCCAATTTGATATATGATATTTCCCATGAAAAACCATGTCAACAAATGGAAAAGTCAGCAGCTGTTTATTATCATTGTGCCTTTCATCCCGACAACAGGGATGACTTTTACAACTTTTACTCCAAATACCATACTTTTACATATTCTTCCTTTATAGAAAAACTGTTGCTTTAATTACCTTGAACAAAACTGAAAATACTTTTTTCTAAAAATATATTCATTTTATTAATTCTCATGTGCTAACATTTTAAAAATACATTAAATATTAGAACAAATTAGCACAGAATCAACTTTGCATATCTGTCAAGGATCAGCCAAATTTCCACGTGCATCATCAAAAGCGGTTAAGAAAAGTGCTGAGCTGAATTTTTGTGCTATATAGTGTTTTAAAAGAAAATAATGTAAAATGTGCCTTTTCTCTGTTGTATCATACTTAATGACATATTTTAACACTGCGAAATGTAACATTTGCAACGTTTAATCTTTGAATGCTTGCTCTGCAGGTGTTTTTGTGGCTGTGACAGATGAAGTGAAGCCAGTGTCCGTGATGAAGGGAGATTCTGTCACTCTAAACACTGGTGTTTCTGAACTACAGAGCGATGATACGATAGAATGGATCTTTGGAGATAAACTTATCATAGCAAAGATATCAAAAAACAAAATCTCAATAAATGTTTTCAAAGACAGGCTGGAGCTGGACAGTCAGAATGGCTCTCTCACCATCAAGGACATCACAAATGAACAAGAAGGACCTTATAAAGTAGACATCAGGGGCCGTTATGAGACATCCAAGAGATTCAATGTTACTGTCCGTGGTGAGTAACTCAAGTCTTACAGTGGGATAATTCTGTGGATTCATATTTGTCTGAGTATAATGTAATTGTTGTGAAAAGATCGTAAGTTTTATATATATATATATATATATATATATATATATATATATATATAGGTTAACTGTGTTTGTTTGTTTGTGTGTTTGTTTGTTTGTTTGTTTTATTCATTTGTAAACTGCACAGTTAAACATCAAAGCAGGAATTGACAAAGAATAGATTTGAAAGAAATATCAATATTATCTGACAGACATAAAAACTGTAACACTAATGCTTTAGAGTATAGAGTTATTTTCATGGAAGTGTGACTATTATACTAAAACATTAAAAATAAGATCACAGATTCTTCTTTTGTAATTTCATCCATTTTTCAATCCACTTCTAAAATATATATATTTTTAACATAATATTCCAAAGCAGCTTTATGACCATTATTTTTGCAGGTTTTATTTATATATAATTAATTAATTTTTTTTTTTTTTTTTTTTTTTTTTTGCAATAAAAAATTCTAATTGTAACAAAAGTCCTATGTTGTGTTATCATTTCCTGACTGGCTGAAATGCAGATGACTGATTCTGAGCTAAGGTGCCTTTATTTCTCAGATTTTGTGTATGATTTAATATTCAATTAATATAAGGATCAGATTAAGTGCAGTTAAACCTGACGTCTGCAAAGCAATCATTTATTTGTTGATACAAAGAACAGTGGTTACACCATCTCATGTTAAACAAGTTAAATAAGGTGTGATTTTTTAAAGTAAGTTTATCAGCAAAAACAAATTGAGCATCATTTAAGATGGTCCAAAGACTGAGCCAAGGTCAATGAGACTCATTTACTTATTTGTTTTGTGACCTGTAATAGTGCACATTTTAAACATGTTACATAAAAATGTTTCATGTTTTAAATGCTAAGCTTTTGGGTCGACTTTCAGTGTGGTCTCAGACTGTTACACACCACTGTACATAAATATTAAAAAAATATATATATATTGAAATTGCTTAGGCCTACATTATTATAAGATTAATCTCTGATTTAAACTGTTTGTGTTTGTTCTCCTCATGTGTTTGTTGTTGAGACAGATGTTGTGGAATCACTATCAGTGATGCAGGGAGATACTGTCACTCTACACACTGGTGTTATTAAAAAACAGGGAGATGATCTGATACTGTGGAAGTTTGGAGATCAAGTCATCAACACTGGTCGCTTAAACGGCGCTGTTGACGTGAGCTGGAGTAACGTTCAACTCAATGATCAAACCGGAGACCTTAACACCAGAAACATCCGACGTGATCAGACTGGAGTTTATAAAGTGGAGATCAACACCAGCAGAATGATCTTACATAGAAAATGTAATATTACTGTTGGTGAGTAGCTCAAATTTTCTGTATATTTTATATTAAAAATATTTCTGTTATCATTTGACAGATAGGCTAATCTAAGTTGATTAAATCAACAAGAATTTCGACTAGTTAAAAATCAATTCTTGGATATGAACAATTTAATTTGAATGGCAGCCTATGGTGACATAGTGAAAATACATTAGCCTAAAGATTTTACTTGTTGAAATTTAATTAGGCCTATTGATATCATGAATTTGTTATTTCTGCGAGTGATTACGTCATTCAGGGGCGTAGCAACCGGGGGGGACGGGGGGGACAC
Organism: Scardinius erythrophthalmus; assembly: GCF_964197995.2. Lineage (NCBI taxonomy): Eukaryota > Metazoa > Chordata > Actinopteri > Cypriniformes > Leuciscidae > Scardinius > Scardinius erythrophthalmus. The sequence continues at coordinate 14,456,344 of NC_138234.1, forward strand.
GTCCCCCTCACTTTTAGAAACCGGTGATTCTGTCCCCCGCATTTTTTTTTTTCGGACAAATGCCCTGATTAAAACAATTTTTAATATAAAAATAAAAAATAACCAGGCAATCACCGAAAACGTGTGTGGATGGATGGATGGATGCGTGTGGAGGAATGGATGATTCTGTTTTATTTCATTTGATGTAAGTGGCGATTGATAGCCTATAGTTGATAATAATACAGGCCTAATGTGCGCTGTCGAGGCTCGTGAAGTTATAACATTTTAGAAACAATATAGCCTAGTTAAGAAACAATATATAGCTAGGCTACACACGAGTCGACCAGCTGTTTTCCTGAATGCCATCAAGATTGAAACCGTGACTGGTTTCATAACAGTTCAATAAACAAACAGTTAAAATTAACTTACAATAATTTTACTTGATGTACTCAAAAATGTACTCACTTACATTTTAGTCGCAATGACTGTTTTTGCTCTGTTTCATCAGCGAAAATAGTCCCAAACAAAGATCACAGCAGAACGCGCATCTCACAGCAACACTCGTTGCATTACTGAATGATTCAGCGTTTTGAACAAATCGGTTGAGTCAAAGATTCAATTACCCATTCATAAACTGCCTCATTCTGAATAAATCAGCCGTTTGAACGAATCGTTTGAATGAATGACTCAATGACTCGCTCATTAAGACGGTCGCCTGCCGCCTCCTACTGGCGGTTTAGTTTCATAAAGTATCATTCTTTTCAACATTCCTTATTTGTATATTCAAAAATATTTAAAATAATCTAATTTAATACAGTTATATTTTTTCAATGTAAATTATTTAATTTGATTGGTAACAGCCTAGTGTCTTATTATTTTAATTGAATATATTGATCAAATTTAAGAATTTAAAATGAAAGATGGAGCATAAAATTAGGGGGGAAATGCCTTTATAAAAGGTACAAAAAAAATTGTGTTTTCAAACAGTGATGTAATGAAACATTGACAATTTAAGTTTGAAGGGAGTAAAGCCTCTGTTTAGGCTATAAGGAAATGTAATTTTGCCAAAAGAAGAACTTTTATTTTAAATAAATGTTCATTTTAAATCAGCCTACTTCAGTGTGATATGTTAATTTGAATAATTTGATACCAGAATTTGAATAATTGTAATGTGATGATCAGATGCAGATATCTAAATCAGAGAATATCATCGGGCGGTTTGCGGGTGGATTATTTATTTTTAACAGTGGATTCGGGTGACTCAAAGTGCACCAGATTAATGAATTTATCTTTAAAATGTACAAAATTTTCTTACGGGGGGGCATGCCCCCGGACCCCCCTAGAGGTACCAAGCTCCACCAACAAAAATAATGTGGGAAACACATTAGGGTATATGATGATCTACAAAAAAATACACATTTAATTATCTTATTATTAAACATTATTAGGATTTTACCACCTCCGCCTCGTTTTGAGCCAGGAAAATGAACATCACCTTTGGGTCACGTCCTATGGTCACATACAGCTTTTGTCCCCCCCACTTTTATAATGGCTGCTACGCCCCTGACGTCATTGTTGTTATCAATAATTAACATTTTTACTAGTGGAAATGTAATTCCTGATATCAAAAAGGGGCATTGTTAGCCCTCATATCAAGAATTAGCATTATTTATCAATTAGCAAATTGAATTGTTGATAAGAATTCATTAATAGAAGGCAAACCGGCTTGCCATTCGCTTGTGTTGAATTCAAATGAGTCAAGCAACTTGTGCTGGTTATCACTTCGATAGAGCAGCGAAAGTGTCAAGCGAAATCGTCAGTGCTGTGCGGATGATGTTACAGCTAGGAGCTGCCGACTACTGGATACACAGTTTAAGCCATATCATCGCTTATCATTTGGTCTTTGTTTCCCAGGTGCTCCACTAACTATTAGTGCTTAATTTGCAGGGTCGTGGTGGGGTTTTGGCGATCGGCCACCTTGTTTGGGCCCAGGGGCTTCATTCCCTTTCATCCGAAAATTTAATTGACATCTAAACCATAGCCCAATAATAGACTAGTCATCAATTAGATGACTAACAAGATAACAAAGAAATAAAATGAGTGAAGAAATAAAAGCAGACACATTGTAATCACTGTTTACTTTGCTTACATGATGGAATATAATAGCCTACATCTCTCAAGTTATGTAACCAAATTCAAGGTTATTTTGTCTGGAAGTGGATTACTCATAGCCGAACTATACTGGGTTATAGTTAACCTTGATGCTGCTTTTGGTAGATTGCGTTGTCATTATGGAAATGAGCCGTGTTCTTTAATTTGCACATTTTCAGTAGTAGATTAACCGCAAAACACTTAACTGCGTGATTAAAAAAGTATCATTCATATGTGTAATCATATGTTCTTCATATGTGTTTGTTGCTGTGACAGGTGAAATGACGCCAGTATCAGTGAAGGAGGGAGAACCTATTACTCTAGACACTGGTCTTATTGGAGCAAAGGGATATGATCTGATAATGTGGAAGTTTAAAGACCAGCTCATTGCTGAACTCAATAAAGGGACCGATAAGTTCTCAAGAGATGACACCAGTGACGAGAGATTCAAAGGCAGACTGAAGCTAGGTCAAACAACGGTATCTCTCATCATCAGCGACTCCAGAATCACAGACACTGAAGATTATTCTCTACACATGATCAGCAGCACATACACCGTTCAGAGGAACATCAGTGTTACTGTCAGTGGTGAGTAGATCCAAAACTTTAATTATCATTATCTTATTTACATCTGTGCTCTGTGAACAATTTAGATTTAACATTTGATAGATAGATACATACAAACAATAACGGAATAGACATTCTCAAAAAAAAAAAAAAAAAAAAAAATATATATATATATATATATATATATATGTGTGAAGAGTTCAGATGCAAAAGCCTCTAAGTGCCATCTGAAATTTTCTTCTAGAATGATATTTTTTATAAAGCTTGTATGTTTAAGTTCAGTAATTTCACTTAAATAACAATTAATAGGTAATTTTCATTGCCATTTAAGTGACATTATTGAACTTAAATATATGAGCTTGATAAAAATTATCATTCTAGAAGAAAATTTCAGATGGCACTTAGAGGCTTTTGCATCTGAACTCTTCATATATAGGCTATATTATGCAAAAATGGGGAATTTGAAAAATATTAAAAATATATAACATTATAAATTAAAATAATATAATATTATAAATTAAACTATTAACACGATCAGACTGAAGCTTACTCTGATTACTGTCTCTCTTTAGCTGTTGGGAAACCTCAAGATTCAGGTCTTCACCCAGGTTATGTGGCACTGATATGTGTTTGTGCTTTGCTGGTGGTGGCTGTATTAGCTCTTGTGATTTACTTCAGATGCAGAGGCAAGTATCACCCAGTTCAAAATACATGAGCGAAATCCGATTATTAAGACGATTATAGATGGCCGTACACTGGCATAGCCTACTGTGATCTGAGAAACATTTATAGTACTGCAAATAATGATCTGATTATTTTAGCATTATTTTAAACATTTCTTTATGTCTGTTGGTGTTTGTGTGCATATGATTTACCTGTATGAAGGTTGTTATTTCAGATATTAAACAGCATCAAAAAGAAACAACATTAATACAAAAATATTAAATATGGCGCTGGCCTTGTGATTTTTTTTTTACTTCATAAGCAAACAGAAATTTGACTGTAATATTGCAGTTTGCAAATTTACAATTTACATGTCCTAAGATTGGGAGAAAGTTTTACAGTTAAGCTTAAAGAAAGCTTGAAGATAGTGTATGGCCCCATAAAAAGCAACACTGAAAGTAAACATGCTATTGTTGTGTATCCGATGATTACATTTTTTTTGCCTGTTTTATTGAAGTTAAGGGTGTACTATAGATTTAAATCTGTGTTTGCTTCCAGGAAACACAATCCTCTAATCTGGAGGTCCAGCGTGGTAGATATACGGATCAGTTTAGTTCTCTGTTTTGCTGTACATGTGCTGTGAGTGATTTCACTGTTGGCAGAATCTCTGTTTTATTTGTCTGTGTGAATGCATGCATGACCTGCATATACTGTAAAAAAAAAAAAAAAATCACTCTCAGATTTTTTTCTGTTTTGATGCATTTTTTATGCATTACATATATACCACTGTAACAAAATAAACGTGACATAAGTTGTATAAATTAACAAGAGCCTATGTAGTATAAACAGAGAAGCAAAGTTTGGTTGATGATGCATACGTTTGCATTACACACTGAGCAGTGTATTTTTAATTTATATTGACAGTTTACAGAACTTTGAGCATTACACTTTTTGTGTAAGAACTTTGCTTTTTAATACTTTTTATTGCAAAATTATATTTCTATTTTTTATCTTTTATACTTCTTATACCCATTTTGTAGTGTTTTCATAATTTGTATAGTTTTGTTTTACTGTTTTGTATTCTTTCTTTTTTTAAACTAAATCTGACTTCTGTTTCCTGGTCAGTTGTTAATCTGAAATCTGTTCAGATATACTTTTGTTTATACGGTCTCATCATTTCTGCACTCTAGTGAACAAAGACTGTAAAACATGAATCAAAATCAAGAAAATGTTGCAAATATTCACCCCTGCTTTGAATGTGCACTGTATGTGAATGAGCATAATAAAAAAAGCATGAATCATATACTTTAATTTCCTATGGACATGTAAAAATGTACTATATTCTTGTCAAGTCAAGTCACCTTTATTTATATAGCGCTTTTAACAATACAGATTGTTTCAAAGCAGCTTTACAGGGATAACAGGAAAATAATGCAACAAAGTTTGTTTCTACTATACAGCAGAAGAAAACAGTGTCATAGTCCATCTTAAGTAAGTTCAGTGATGGTTCATTTTCGTTGTAAAAAAGTTATTTTAATTTAATTTATATATAAAGCCGCTCTGGAGAAAACAGTGATGTCATTGTCCAGCTCAGTTCAGTTCTCATATAATGGTGTCATATATGCATCTCATATTAAATTAGATGTCCCCAACTAAGCAAGACAAAAGACAAAAGTGACAAGGTGGAAAAGGCGACAGTGGTAAGGAATCAAAACTACATCAGTGACAAAATGGAGAAAAAACCTTGGGATAAACCAAGCTCAGTCGAGGGACAGTTCTCCTCTCTATGTACACTGCAAACAGTGATTATGAATTTCAGGCAGCATTACAGGTCAGAAGTCAGATTGTATCAGAACATTCAGAATATTATCCAGTTCCATCTGGTTGAAGATCGGAGTCATCACGGGTATGGAGACGGGTTTGTTGAGGATCAGTGCCCATGGCTCTTGTGTCGATGAGGCTTTCACAGGGGAGAGTCTAGTTGACACAATCTCTGCTGACACTTAAGGGATGAGTTGTTGTCGTGTCTAGGAGAAGGTCCACCATCTGATCTGGATACAGCTTTTTACAGCTCGGATCCCACTTGTGGTAAGGTTAGTCATCTAGTTAATAAACTTTAATGTAATTTTTTTCCAACAAAACATGAAAAAGTCAAGAAAAATGATATATATCTAGAGTCATTTTAAAGGGTAACTCTCGCCAAAATGCAACCTAGGGTCTTTTTGTTAATCGACTATTTTTGACTGTCAAAATGCCAGCAGACACAGCTACAGTGAGTTGTTCAAAATCTTTCTTTTTAGTAAACTCTGTGTATACAAACAATGTTCTCAATGCTCAAGTTCATGTGAAGAGCCCCTGGTGATACTTTGATGTTCTGTCAAGCCTTCTTAGTGTTTTAAAAATAGTAATTTTGATGCTATCATAGAAGTGCCCCAAGCACTCCCATTCAAAAGGCAATTTTGACTGAAAACGAAAATACGGTCAAACTTAAAAGTGGCGTTTCCATTCTAATTATGCTTTTAAACGAAAGTTTGCCTCGGGTAGATTAACAAAAAGACCCTAGCTTGCATTTTGGCGAGAGTTACCCTTTCAAATATTTTCAGTTTCTATCATTGTAAAGTTCATTTAAATGGTTGTAATATTTAGGCCGCTAACATGGGGATTTGCGATTGGTCTTATAGGTGCAAAGTGTTATTTTTTAATTACTACATTTCTTAATTATACATCAAACTATTTCCCAAAAACTCAATTGTTTGCATCCAAATTCAGTCCAGTACAAAAGTTTGTTCATGCAGTTGTAGCAAATTAGCTCTATTAAATATTAATAATCATTAATGACTTGTTATAATTGATTATGAATATTTGGATCAGTTAATATAATTAACTTAATGTTGTAAATTAATATCACAATCAATTAACCTGTTTGTCCCTTGGCTTGAACACTCAGGATTAATTGTTTATTAATTCTAAGAAATGTCTTACTTTCTTACTTTACAGTACTACTAAGAGCAAGTAGTCAAAACCTATGATTAGACACTCCAGATATGAGCTTGAGACACGGACAACTTTACGTGTGACATGAACAAGATTTTATTATCTAGACTAAACACTTAAACTATAGACAAGATAGGCAAGATGTTTACTTGTCTTAGAATGTCTCATTTGCTTTTTTGCCTTCATTACCTGTAACCTAAATGGCACCGGATTGGCATCAGACTAAACATTTAAATAAATCAATAATGAAAGAAATATTTAGAAAAAAAATGATGAGGCAGAAGGAGAAATAAACAAAAATATAGAGTGTATTATTGAAATGCAATATCAGGTATATCACTGTTTGATTGTCTGTGCTCTTCCGATTCCTCTGATGTCATTAACCAGAAGAACAACAGCGACCACAGCAGCCACTCCCATCAGAGCAGTGACGACCAATCGGATCACAGCTTCAGGTGTGTCAAAACAAAGGTTGCAATCTGAGGAAAGACAATAAATTGAGCAAAAAAAAAATATATATATATATTATAAAAAATCCTCTTTCACAAAAATCCACCAAACTGGTTTCAGAGTAGGCCTATACCTGAACGTATCTGACAGAGCTGAGTGATGTCCAGATGTGTGGTCTTGTTGCTGACGGGATTGTTCAACGAACAGCTGTAAGTGTTTTTATCCTGATATTCCACCTCCAGAGGTAGAGAGAGACTGATGCTGAGATCAGACACACTGATGCTGGACAATACACTGATTCCTTTGTACCAGGAGAGAGTCACATCACTCACATTCAACACTGAACACAGGACAATCTTTAATGATCTTTCAGCCGATAAAGAACATTGTGAAGCGTCACTGAAGATCACAGGAACGGGTAGAGGAGCTAGAAAAAAAAGGAACTAAAAATAAACAAAAATAGAAAGATTTATATTATTTAATTGAAACACAAACTAAAGCTCACCATAAACAGTGACACCAAATCGTTTGATTGACTTCTTATTGTTGATAATGATGCTCAGCTGATAAACTCCACTGTGTTCATTATTGACGTTTGTGATGGTGAGATCTCCAGTCAGTCTCTCGAGCAGCAGTCTATCTCTAAATCTCTCGTCGTCATATTCTGTAACGTTTCCCGCCGCTATTTTGGTTATTCGAGTTTTGCTCGATCCAAACCTCCACTCGATCTCATCATCGCTCTGTATGCCAGTAAGCCCAGTGCGGAGAGTGAAAGAATCTCCCTCCATCACTGACACGTTTATCTCATCAGTCTCAACACCAAACACTCCTGAAGAACAAGATTAGATAACAGAACTATGTAAAAACCTAAATCATTTGAATGCTCCAAAAAGTATTTAGAACTCACCAGCCAGAAGAAAACAACATGAACTAAACAAAACAGCGTGAATCATTTTCTTCAACTGTTCCGAGGTAAATCCATCAAATGGCTTTACGCCAGAAAAGAACTCGGCTTCATTTCATGAAACACGACATGGTCGCGTCTTGAAGCGTGCTCCATTATCTTAAACACAATGTACAAGATAACTTGCGGGTTGGAGCCAAACGGCGGAGAAAAACTCTTCAGCCAATCAAAAGACTCCTTACGTCTGCTCGCCTCCGTGTGGTGCGCGTGCCGCGTGGTTGTGTACGTGAACGCGCTTCCCACTGATAAGAGAAACGAAGCTCAAATACTGATGTTGTGGCTCAGTTTCGCATCCTTTTTTATTCCTTAGCTTTTAAGAACACCGCAAAACAGAATCCTGTGTTTATCACTTGTTTCCATAGATACTTTATTTCAATAGCTAATGACAAATTTTTAGACTTTACCACGATTTTACTTTTGACCACTGACAGCTCTCTTTCTGAGGTGCTGTTGTGTTATTCATCCTTTCCAGAATGTTGCAGCACTTGTTTGGTTTGATGTACTGCTGTTTTAGGCAACATATGAGAAATATGAGCTGTTAAAGAATGCACAAAGGGTATGCAGCGATGAAAGTGTTGATGGATTCACTTCTTTATATAATTTTTTTCGAATCAGTGTAGGAAAATAATGTCTTTGCAGATTTACCCATCAGTCATCCACACACATGCAATAGTAAACAAGAGTGAGACGTTTGTCCACTCAACAGAAACCACATTCATTTGGGTCAGTCTGACTCAGACCACAGCAGTTTCACTTTGACTCAGAAATTGAGCTACAAGAGTGTCAAAAACATTCAGTGGAAACCAGATGTTTCTTGCACGAGTAGAATTCACTATCTAGGCTTATTTGACTGTTTTTATTTTGTGCTGTTTTGAGGGGAAGTCATACTTCGAGATTAATGAAATCAGTAAAAGAAGCCCTTCACCAAACATCAGACAACCAAAATTACGCTTGTTTGTGATCGTGTGTTGTCTTTCCTCCATGTTTCGAATTGTTTTAAGATAAAGATCCTAAACGTAAGTCATCTTAAACGGATATCTGTTCTCTGATCTAAATGTAATGAATGCAGACTGTCTTGGTTCTTGTGGTTTATTTTCAGCATCTTCTGTTCACTGCAGTTATAGGCCCTGGCTAGGGAACAACAGCATTAACAAAAACCTCTCCATCATTTCCAAACCTGAAAGGAGACACTAAATAACTGACATGCCTCAAATCTTCACAGTAATTGTTTGTGCATTTTCCCCACTTCTCATTTCATACTGACCAATTTTTTTCTTGTCGCTTTGAGTTCCAGCAGACCACATCTTGTAGATGTTTGACAGTACTTTTTTTAGACCTCAGATGGGATGCTTGTCTTGCTCCTGAAACGCCGAGTGACTTATGTGACCTAGTGACTAGCTCCCTCTAGTGACTTGTGTGACCTAGTTACTAGAGACGTTTCAATGCCATTTGCCATGTTGCTTATAATTTCTGTAAAATTGGGGTGGTCCCAGTTTAGGGGATTGTGTGTCCTATTCACTTTCATTTTAATTTGTATTTTATTTTAAACCTAATTTTTTTCTAAACAGTGATGAATGCTGGCTTTCTTAATATAGAAGTCGAACAAGTAACATTAAGTACTTTAAATTCACTCAATTCAAATTCACAAATGCTGCCACAAAGCTGTACATATATTGAGCAATAACAATAATAGAGCAAAAAGTAAACTTTTTAAAATGTATTTTGTTACGTGTCAATTTCTGCAGGTTACATAATTACTCAGGAAATGGCAACAACAGTTTTTTGCTTTGTTTCAATCGTCTCAGTGGCTGCGTCCGAAATCGCATACTTCCCTATTATATAGGCGAAAAACAGTATGTGACAAGAGAAGTATGTCCGAATTCACAAAAACCTACTCATGAAAGAGTAGGCAAAAAGTACCTGAATGACTGGATTCTGAAGTGTGGATATGATGGACACTTTACTATCCCATGAGGCCACGGGAGAGGATTTGTGACTGGACGTGGAGCGCAACTGACTCTAACAGGTTACATGATAATGACAAAATGGTGAATGTAGTACATCAGTATTACATTCATACTACACACACTCATACTATATAGAACATACTTATTAAGTGGTCGCGTAGTGACTTATTTAAAACAAGTATGCTCAAGAGAGTATGCGATTTCAGACGCAGCCCATGTCTGATGGCTTTAGACTGAAATGAATCCCAGATAACACATACATCGTAGAGACGTCTATTTGATGTGCGAGTGATTGCTCATCTGCAACGCAGAGACGTTTCCTGTCAGATGTTAAATAGACATTTACAAAATGTTTTCAAGATGTTTATGGTTTAGAATGTATGTAAAACTGACTTTTTAAAGACGTTTATTAGATGTTTGCACACAGCAGATGCTTCCCAGACAAAGTGCTCTTTATAAGACACATTGGAGACGTGTGCTATGTGGGAAGAACAGATTTCCAGTAAGAGAGCGTCTGCCCAGTCTTTTTTGGGAGCTACTGGGGGAATTTTTAGGTAGTGAACTGAATTGCACTGACTACTCAGTAAGATGCGTATGTGTTATTACAGCTGCAAGGAAATTTATAATTATTCAGAACAAGTCCCATAAAAAAACAGGCTACCAAATGAATCACATTATCAATTTTTTTCAGCTCAAAACTCTGTAATTTGACAAACGTCGTTTGCATCCCTGGATATTGGTCATTTAACATTTCTAACGTAAATGCTTGTCAAATATAACATTTTATCTCACACTTTTTGACCGTTACAACTGAAGCGTTGCACTAGCCTGCATTTGACATTTGACATGAACTGTTATGAGTATGAGATGACAAAATCAACTACACATAGTATAGTTATTAGGCATTTATTTCATGACTTTTTTTTAATAAATCTAAATGGAGTCAATTGTAATGGATTTATATCAGAAAATAAAATTAAAACAGTAATGCATCATTATCATTATGAATATTGATACTCTCTTTAAAACACATGAATAAAAAAACAACAATTCCAAGAGGGTCCTCAGACCATTGGTCCTCGGGGCCTAAATGTAAAAAAAGATATTGTTTTAAAACAAATGAAAGAGATAGAAACAAAAAAAGACAGACACTGCTTATTCCTGTTTTACAATACCAGGTACATTACTGTTCGATGAACTTAGTTTTCCTCTCCAGTTCAACTCTTCTGGATCTGATGTCGTAAACCAGTACAACAACAGCAGCAACAGCAGCCACGCCCATCACAGCAGTGACGACCAATCGGATCACGGCTTCTGCTCTTTGACTCCAGTGGTCTAGAAAGAAGTGGGCACTTCTTAAAAACTGCATCAAACAGACTCTACTCTCTTATTTTCAAAAACCCTCAGAAAAACAACAGAAATTCTGACAAATAAACGTCTGAATAAACATTATAAATGGTTGGCAAGCTATTGAAAAGGTATCAGTAAGCGAGACACTGTGAAGAAACACTATCACCACTGTCCTACCTGGTGTGTGACAGAGTTTGTTGATGTCCAGATGTGTGTTCTGGTTGTTGACGGGATTGTTCAGCACACAGCTGTATGTGTTGTTATCCTGATTTTCCACCTCCAGAGGTAGAGAGAGACTGATGCTGAGATCAAACACACTGATGCTGGACACTAAACTGGTTGCTTTGTACCACGAGAGAGTCACGTGACTCACATTCAACACTGAACACAACAGCACACTTTTGGACACTGATGATGACGATGAACATTGAGGAGAGTATTTGGTGATGACAGGAACAGGCAAATGAGCTGGAGAGAAGAAAAAAAAATCCAAGAATAAGAATGAAGGTATAAGAGCTGTAAGAGTTTATTGCGATGTCAGTCACAAACAAAAAACTTTTACTAGGCCTATACACATTTTTCAAAAATAAATCGATTTAGCGAACATATTTTATACTCACGATAAACAGTGACTCGGATTTCTTCGATCGACTCATTAAGTCCGATAGTGATAGTTCGTTTATAAGCTCCACTGTGTTCATTACTGACGTTTGTGATGGTGAGATCTCCATTCAGCCTCACGAGCTGTAGTCTGTCTCTAAATCTCTTATCAACACCATATTCAATGCTCCCATTCGCTATTGAGGCTATTAATGTTCTACTCGATCCAAACCTCCACTCGACCTTATCAACGCTCTGTAGGCCAGTTAGACCGGTGCGGAGAGTGAAGAAATCTCCCTCCATCACTGCCATCTCTGTCACAGCGCCTAGAGATCAAAATTAAATGTAAATAATTATGCAACGTAAAAGTAAATATTTAAATAATGCAAACACTTAATCCTTGCACGATTTAAACAATAGGCTAGCATGTCATCTAATCTGTACTAACACTGAAGCCATAAATAAATTTATAACTCACCAATATGAGGAAAAAAACATAAACAGAACAAAACAATAGCGTGGATCATTTTCTTCCACCGTTTGAGATAGTTCCGTACAAAATGTCTAAAAAAAAAAAAAAAAACCTGCGGTCGAGTTCATGAAACACGACAGAATCGCGTCTTTCACATTTTTTTCATTATCTTAAATGTTGTGTTGATAATTTGCGGTGAGTAAAACAGAGAGAGAGAAAAAAAAAAGAACTCTTCAGCCAACCAGGGAACAAAACTCTTTCAGTCTGCGCGCTTCCGTGAAGTGCGCGTGATTGTGTAGCCTATCTACATGAACGCGTCAGTAAGAACAAAAGATACTGGTGTCGTGGCTGACTTTCGCATCTCGCTTTTTATCACCTTTTATATCACCATGCTATAGGAACCTGTGCTTATAGCTTGTTTCCACAATAAAAATCGTTATTAATCCATTTAACAGGGATTACTCCCTGACTCACAGCTCTCCTGCTATTAGGCTATGCTGTGTTTTGCAAAATTATTCCCACTTCTCATTTCATAATGACCAAAAAATGTTGTCACTTTGAGTTCCAATAGACCACATGCTGTAGATGTCTGACAGTTTCTCAGCAGACACAAACTGACCCTTAATGTTGTTAACATGTATTAAGTGTGATTTAAAAATGTGTATGATGTATTTACTAATATTGAATTCATCACTTAATCATGACATTCTGCACTCTTTCTGTGGTTGAATGTAATGTACTTATTTGCATACTTGCCGTCAGTGTCACTGACTGGACGAAGCGGCATGTGACATGTTTACATAACAGCTCTAATATTGCACATTGTACTATCAAGTTTATCCTTGTAATGGACTTTTCGAACTATATAGATAAGAATGAAGCGGTCTCTTCTTCACTCCAATTGTCACCTTTTCTGTTACCATTAGATTTTTTTCCCCTCGATCGACGTATACAACGCACAGAGTTTCCGTAACTGTCCAAAGCATGTGAATATGGGTATAGCTGCAGCCTGTAGACTGAGTAAAGTTCAGTAAAACGTTTCCACAAGTAAAAATAATGTTTTATTTTAGATCAACTAGAAACTATTTTTAATTTACGAATTTTTATTTTGAAGTCATGACAATTGGATGAAACCATAGCCAATGGCGCAAGTCTTTGTTTGTGGAGACACCGCCCTCTTTTGGAGGTTCTGCCCACTTTTGGAGTTCACGCCCCATTTTTGAAATCTCCAGTCTGCAGCTACCCTGGTTGACACCAGACCCTGCTCAGTCGTAACTGAGAGTGGGTCTGGGGAAGCTTTATTCACAGCCCAATTCCAAAGGGGCGTCACCAATGGACGTCGCTCAAATGCCTCTGGGCGCAATTGGATAGACCTAAAACCAATCAGAGTGATCGTCATCGTGTAAAGCCCGCCTCAACGTTTGTGATTGGTGGCAAGATTTTGGAAAGATTGGAAATGGCTTGAATGGGCTCTTGGCCAGACTGACTTGCAGAGCAAATCTAAATTTGCCGGAAGTTCGTCTGGGTTTCCCCAGGCTAGTCTGCAGCTTTTCCTAATTGTGAATATGAGACACGCGACTGGTTGTTGGTTGCGCATCTAGCTGTATTGTTTCACACTGTACAAGTTTAGCAGCAGCACCGCAATGCAGGGTTAACAGCACAAAAGCAGTGCTAATCCTTCATCCTAAGCAGGGCTTCATAACCCTGGGTGAAAAGTGGTGCTAACCCTGCTTCTAATTTACAAGCGGGACACATTCCTTTAACCAGGGTTAAAAGTAGGGCTTAACGATGATGACAGTGTGAAAAAGCATTTTTTTATTGCAAGGAATAGCCTAATACTTTTTATTTTTTTTTTTTTTTTGCAATACAAATGTAGCCTATTACCATCAGATTTTTCAAATTAACATATCTCTTCTCTTTGCATGGGTGGGTAATGAAATCTATAAAGGAACATTCTATATTAACCAAGTAAAATGTATAAAAATAAAAAATACTGCTCAGTGGATGTAAGTTGTTTTAGTCTTTATTTTAAATTTCCATTTGTTAGGCTTTTAGCATCAGACTTCTTTAAAAAGAGACCACCTCCCAATTAATCAATAGTATTTTTTAACAAAACAGCTTTATTAGCTACAATACTAGCTTAATTATTCTTATTTTTTTTTAAAGATCACAAACACATAATAAACAAACATTTTATATTATAGTCAATTGTCTGTGAAAATACTTTTGGCCTAGTCAAGGTTCACCTTTTTTTTTTTTTTTTTACTTTTCTTTTTTTTTCTTTTTTTATCTAGTCAAAGTACACTTTGAAATGGTATGACGTGACACACCCGCTTTCTCTAGAAATCACGTGACTTGTAAGGTATGTTACGAGCCCATCATATCCCGAATCACTGCCGTTGTAATTTGGACGCATTTAGAAGCGACACCAATATGAGGGATACTACTTTGCTTTTTGGGGTTTTATTACTCGTGCAAGGTAAGTCAATTTTATTTGTATTAATTCAACACTTTCGGTTTCACTATAAACCGGAACAGACTGTTATTCTCGTAGGAATATCACATCTATTTTTTTTTTTTACACATATATCTACAGTTTTTTTAAACACAAGCATGCATCACTTTTCTATAAATGGACGTTGTGATAACTCACATTGCGAATAGTGACAGATGAAAATAACATTACAAGCGTATTTTGGGGTAAGTTTGAACACGTGTGTGACTGTGTGTAAGTAGTGCAAACTAGTGTGCTGACGACCTACAATAGGCTATTATGAGCATTACTATTTTACATGACTGCAAAGTGCAAACGCATGACAACGCATGTAGGCCTAGTGGTTGAACGGAACAATAAATCACTCTCTCAATCTATCACTCAATTTCTCTATTGCTCTGTCGCTGTCATTAAGGCATACAGGGTGCGGTTAGGCTTACTTGCCATAAACTACCACCAGCTCGTGATTTTCGCTATTGGATGACTGTTGTTACAACCTGTTATTATAACATTATATAGACCAACCCCACCTTTTTTTTTTTTTTTTTTTTTTATATGCTTATTCCAAAAAAGGTAAATAGGAATTGCTTTACATTAAAACAGCAAATAAAATGTATGCATCGTGCTATTTTGTTCAGTCTTTTGCGTGTCTTTGCAAAGCATGCATCCTTGTCTGCTGAGTCATGTTCTGTCATTTAACATAAATACAAATATGAAATTACGTTATTTAGCCTATACCTCAGAATAAAAATAGGGAGGGAGGGGGGATGGGTTGCAACATGTTAAAAATACCTTAAATCTCACTAATTAACTTTAGCTTTTTGTCTCAATGAGTATAGAATTCTGAAAATATTAACTGTTTTAGACCTACTATAATATTATAGTATTATTTATAAAATAATATTATTGTAGCCTATTATTTATTTATTTAGTGATATTTATCAAATAACAGTTATTGAGTTTTGTTTATGTGTAGAACATAGGCCTACACAGATTCAGTGTGCAGGAATTACAGATGATATTCAATCTCTCCATATTTCAGTGTCAAACAGAAAGAATTTAACAATTTGCAATGCAACAAACTTTTATTAAACATGCAATTTATAACTTGTTGCAACCGTCTCCAACCCTATCAGCCATGACAGAACATCATATTCCTGCTAGACACACTGACTTTGACACATGCTAACCATGTCACTTAGAAGTCAACAAAGCAATAATTCAAAGTAAGTTTTGATTAATTCATACAAAATGTCAGGACAGTATGACAAAAATACATTTACTTTCATGCCTCCAAAACAAGTTTTGTTCAATAAATGCAGCAGCAGAAGTTGAATATGTCTTCTGTCTTCTTGGTGGGGGGAGGGTCTATGAGTGACATCACTCTAGCTTGTTTCTGATTGGAGAAAAATGACATGTTGCACCCATGCCCTGTTACAACTGTCCCCGGTCTCCCCTAATTCGAAGACGAAAAATTAAATAAAATGAATATTTTATGTTCTGTGGAGAGCAGTCCAGTGGGTAGTATTCATCCGGTGGGTAGTATTACTTTTGGTTTGCGCAGTGTAATTCATAGAATTACAAAAAATATTTTCCACCTAAAAGTTACATATTTCCCTCATATTAAATAGGCTATAAAACGCATGTGTAGACTGATATTTGTCTAATGTCTGGACTCCTTTATTAAGGGAGTATGGATATATAAACAGACGTTTAAATATATTGGTATTATAATGCATTTTCTGAGAATTTATTGTTCAAGTTTTGACTGCAAATGTCACATTATGCTGGAATTGCCCAATTTTAAAGAATTTATCCTCAACTAGCTTTGTGGTGTAGGTCTGCGTATTTTATAATGTGAACTTCAAATAATACTAATAGTAATTTACAGATGTGGTAGCATTGGATCTGGACGGGAAGGATAACGCGATTCTGCTTTCCCACACCGCGACACAGGTTTGTGGATCTGAGTGTCGCGATTTCGGTTTCATATTGCATATCGGTAATCGCTTGCAAATCTGCGGGTGACCGCGCTCACCAATCTTTATGTGTGAAATACTAAACGACGCCCACTACTGGCGGAAACTGTAATGGGATGAATTGGAACGTCCTAAGCCCTTGATCACTTGGAATCTGCTATGGAGTTGATATATTATTAAAAAATGTTATTTCATTAAGAATTTGTTTAATGCAGCATCCAAATGTATATGCATTGTGGGACATATAGGTGCCTGAAATGTAGATCCATTCAGATCCATTAAACATTCATTAAACATAACAGAATGATTCAGCACAATCATGTGCATTACTGAACACTAACTCAATGCATTATTAAACCCCACTTGAGAGAACACCACACCCCTGTTGCAGATTATTTACGTAGTGTGAACACCACAACGACTTCAAGACTCCAGAGCAAGTCATGTGGTCTAAACAGCACAGCGATCTGCCGTTGTTTAAAGTTGTCTAGTGTGCACCAGGCATTATGTGTAATGTTCGGATTGGTTGATTGTCTTGATAATGTTCACAGTGTCCCTTGTCTTGTCATTGTGTATTTAAGCCCTCATGTTTGACTTGTTCCTTGTCAAGTTTTGTTTCTGTATCCACTGTTAGTACGTCTATGTCTATGTTCTAGCCCCTGCTTATGTTCATGGTTAAGTTTTGAGTTTCATGCCAAGCCATGCTTTTGTTTCATGTTTGATCACGTTTTGATTTGTAAATAAACTGCACTTGGGTTTTCACATCCTTACATTAAGAGTAACATTGTTTTTTATTTGTTGTTGTTTTTTGTAACAGTATATTTCAGGCTGTTTAAATGAATATTAGGCTACTACTATTACTAATATTGCCACATACCTTTTACAATTTGCATGTATTGTAGAAATTACAAGTCACAGTAGGCTTAGTTTTCAAGTGACACAATGCAAAAAATCTGTTAACTTGCATTACTGACACTGAAAACTTGTGTCAAGTTAAATTTACAAACTTGCAAAGCAACTGTTAACTATAGACTGTAAGAAATTGCTGTATTATGTAAATGCACCAGATTTCGGCCAAAAATTATGTATTAGGAGACTGAGATCAAGCTCAGTAAAGTGACTTGTTTAATGGTAAATAGTTATTTGCAAAGAAAATTCGGAAATTTGACCAAAAAAAAAAAAAAAAAAAATTGGTTAAAGCCTGTAACGTTTCAAGCCAAGTCTTTTTAAATCTAAATAACAGCAAATTTTAAGATGATGCACTGCATATTTTTGAGTCAGGAACAACATGTTTAAACAAGTTTCAATTGTTAAATAAAGTTTTTTTGCACATGCCGCTGACAAGTAGTAGTTAAAGACACCTAACTGATTTTTCTTTACTTGATACAATAGGTATCTAAAATTATAAAAAAAAAATAGTAATTGAAAGTGTAAACATCTTAAAAAATTATAATTAAAAAATAGAATGATACATTTATTATTTATTTAGCTTAAATAATGCTTTATTTCATATAGGGACATTCATTGCAGTTGCATCATTTGACTTTTGCAAATAATTTTACATTGAACTGGCTTCTACTTGGATGCCTGGATTAGCTTTTGCTTGTACTAGCAAGTTCATACATACACTGTAAAAAATGAATCATGAGTCTTGTAATTTTCATTAAAAAAATTGAGGTGATCATTAAAAATATTATGTATATTTTATTAAGAAAATTGTGGTTCAGTTTTTGTTGAAAATATTGAGAACATTTCACTAATAACACCAAGAGATACATTTTCCTATTTTTTTTAAGGAAACATACACAATTTTAAGGCTTGAATTGAGGAACTGATAAACCTAAAAAAATTAAGGAAAAGGAGCTACCTATTTATTTTAAGAGAATTAGCTCATTTATGCGACACCATTGTTTGTTCCCAGCATGCTTTGCACATGGCTGGAAATGGAGAGTAAATCTTGATATAAAGTGTTATTTCATGTGTTTTTGAGTAAAGGGAAACGTCTGTTAATGTTTAATGTTCAGGTATGTTTGACATTTGAAAGAGATCTATTATGTTAAAGTTTTGATAGTTACCATTGTGCAGAAGAGTAGGGCTTATGGTTAGGTTGTGAGTAACTGCTTTTTTAAATATCCTGAAGCATGTTATTTTATACATGTAGCAATAGCTCTGCTAATGATAGTTCAGTAACAAGTTTGATTCTGTGCTGTCCTAGCAGCATACAGTCTTATTATAAAACAATATATCTCATAGTTAAATATAAACAGGTCATATTCATTCACTTGACTTCACACAATTTTGAGAATAAAAAATACTTAAAATAAAAAAGCACATTTCACTAAAATTTTTTAATTCATTATGTCTAATTAAATTAGGGCATTTTACATGATTTATTCAGGTAGATTCCATGAATGAAATCAAGCTTAACTACTCAAAAATAGTATGTGTAATATTGTTACCATATTTTTTTTAAGTAAATAGCAGTAACATTTTTTACAGTGTAGGATTTGTAAATACAATGAAGAAGTTTATGATAAAACAGCCTTTTCCTAGTTCTACAATGGTTGTCACCTGGAAAGTGTACCATTTTAAACTTGAAAGTAACTGTTTTTATCAGAATTGAAGAGAGATGAAACCTTCTCTCTTTGCCACAATGATCAGTTGGGCTTCTCTGGTTGATGCATTATCATGTTTACTGTTATTATCTTGTCAATTCATAATAAAAGACCCATGTTTGCCACTGTGCCACCCTGAAATTTGAGAATATACAAATTGCCAGACAAAAGTTTTTATCTCAACAGCTTTAAAACTACTGATAGTTATAAAATATGTTTATATGAATGGTTTCAAAACATAATATCATGCCATAGCATGTTATTCAGAATTTCTTAATATTAAACCACCAATTTAAATAGTTATCTTAGTCTGTTCATTTGTACGGACAGTTGCTCCACCTGACATTTTAGGGGTTTAAGATACCAAACATAAAATAATATTTATTATTTGTACCGAAAATTAATTCAAACTAAATAGGTTTTATAGAATACAGTGATTCATGTCACAGATTAATCAAATTATTTTAAAAGGTACTAATACATTTGGGTACAAAAAAAAACCAAGCAAGTCGTGTCATTGCCCCTTTATCATGGCACAAGAATATGGAGCAGTATGAGAGAATAAAGTAAAGTAAGTTCAGGGACTGACCATAGATGAGCTCATAATATCCCTTCTGTACTGTACATGAATGTGAATGACAAGGATCACTTTAGAGAACTGCCTAAACACGTGGAACTATAATATCAAATATAGTGTAACATTGTCATTTACCCGTACCAGTAGAGGAATAGAGCTGTAAACAAACAATACATTGCCTAAGAAACTGTTTTCATTAATATAATGTATTTACAGAACAAATACTACACTATTATATAACAAAACTGTTCCTCTTTGTTCCTCAGGTGTGGTTGGTGATACCGATGGAGTGAATACAGTGTCAGTGATGGAGGGAGATTCTGTCACTCTAAACCCTGATCCTACAGACTTACAGGGAGATGAAGAGATAATATGGAAGTTTGGTAATGAAATCATTGCTAAAATGAAGGAAACATTTTATGGAATCATCTATACAAAAGATGTGATATTCAGAGACAGACTTGAGCTGGACAAACAGACTGGATCTCTGACCATCACAGACATCAGAACTGAACATGTTGGACATTATAGTGTAGACATCAGGAAGAGTACAGATGCTAAACTGAAGACATTTCAAGTTACTGTACATGGTGAGTAACTTATGTCAATCAATTGTCTCTGAACAGGTTAGTTGCAGTGGAATGATTACATGTTTTATTATTATGGGTTAAGCATTTATTTATTTATTTATTTATTGTAAATTGAATAGTTAGAAAACAGCAGCAACAGTAAAAAAATACCAATTCAGCGTAAATGTCAGTAAATTATTTAAAAATACTTCACATTATCCCAAGAGGTTTATGCTATTTTTATGTCAACTTTAAGAAAAAAAAACATAGACGTTTATAAATGACCAAATCAAATGTCTCCAAGTGTTACAAAATTAATTTTGTATTGAATTACAATTTGTCTATTAATTTCTCTTTCCTGACATATTTTTTCCATCTCTTTCTTTAACCACACGAGACTAGGATACAGTTAGGAAGATTTATTCTAACTCTAAGAAACAAAAAGCCTTTAATTTGTTTCAAATCATATGTGAGGCTATATATTGAAATCCTTTTGAAAGGTAGTGTTGGATTAAAGTGTGAGATGTACATTTAAAATAAGAAATTCTAGATTTATTTTATAACCTAATCCAGTTTCTACTGAATACAATTTATTTGTATAGCATTTTAAAACATTTAACAATATCCAAAGCAAACCAAATGCTAGAGTAGAGGAGTAAGAAATACACTGCCCCACCAAAAAAATAAATAAAATAAAATAAAATAAAATAAAATAAAATAAAATAAAATAAAATAAAATAAAATAAAATAAAATAAAATAAAATAAAATAAAAAGGGTTATGGTTTGCTTAAGTTTTTTTCAGGGAACACAGACTCGAGATGTTGTAAGTAGTGAGAAACAATAACAAACTTTTATTCAATCAGATAAATGGCAAGGTAAGTATATCGCTGATTAACTGAAATAAGAATATGTTTCTTCTTACAGGGTCTAGACTCTAGAACAAGACACTGAGAACTGGAGATGGAAACAGGCAGGGGTGGAGATGAGGAGAACAACACAACGGTAGGTATCTCAGGTAAGAATAACACCCAAAGCTTAGATGAGTCCTATGCTGTGTCCGAAATCGCCCCCTATACCCTCATTTACTGTTCCCTACATTACTCAACTAATATAGTCCACTTGAAGGAGTTGATGAAAACGAGTGAGCGCATTCGGACACTGAGTGCGCCGGAAGCTCTGCCGATTTTGCATAGTTTGTGCTTACTGTTTGATAATAATACTTTAAAACTTAGCAAACTGGCATCTCCAGTAGTAATGAAAAGATTTATCATGAACTCTGACATGGAGACTAGCATATAAATTATAATTAAACAATTTAATAATCAATTAAAAATGAATTTATTCCTGTATGATATTACATTGGACCAGCGCGGTTTGGAAAATGGATGATTGATCCAGCTGCGGCGCCAGCTCCTGGCGAGACGCGGGAATTCATTCAGCGTGCGACTCTCACAGTGCATTATGGGTATTCTCTAGCCGTTGAGCGTATATCGGTTGTACATTCGTTATTACAGTTCATTGTGGGATTGAAAGAATGCACTCAGTAACGTCCACTATGGTTTCAGACACCACTACAAATGGCTGTCCCCTCTAATAGTGCCCTATTGGCAGAGGTGTAAAGTCCAGGTTCAGAAAGTAAAAATCCTCCTCAGTATTTTGTTCCAATCACCTGGGTTTGCTAATTAGCACAGTTTTTCAGCCAGGAGATCAGCTGGCTGAGTTCATGGGTGGAATAAACATATGGCAGGACTTCTACTTTCTGACGCCTGGACTTTACACCTCTGCCTATTTGTACAGTTGTAGACCAGACAAAGATGATGTATGTGGTGTGTGCTTTTATGGTGTGGTGCAGATGAGGGTGATTACTAACAGGTGCGGGTGATTGTGGAGTGTGTGCAGGTGGGAGCCAGGGAGGATGATGGGAAATGTAGTGCTTAGAAATGTAGTGATTAGATTAAATTAGTTTAACTAATCTGACTGTAGTTAAACTAGATCATGCTCTGATTTCCTTTACTTGTCTTCTGAATTTAAGTTTATGAAACACACGTCAACTGTATTTCCTCGACGGAAAGGTGGTCACTACAGGTGTGTGTGTGGCCCAGACACACACAGCAGCAGCTGCGTATAACTATTGGAACAGATTTCAGTCTCTCGAACAAACTTTAGAATTTCATTCTCTGGAACGGACACTGGGATTTCTGTCTCTGGAACGGACTTAGAAACTTCTCTCACTGGAACAGACTCGGGAATTCCACTCACTGGAACTGACTCGAACTCCACTCACGAGAACGGACTCGGAAACTTCTCTCACTGGCGTGGACTCGGAAATTTCAGTCTCTAATTTCAGTATTTAAGTATCTGAAACAGAGTCTGGAATTTCCATCTCAGGAACCGGCTCGAGAATTAGAGAAAGGATAAGGGGTTTATTGGGGATAGATCGACTAAGCAGGAGAGCATAATTTATATATTGCTCCATCTCGCAAGTGTTAACATCCCATGGCATATAGGGCTCGTCTAAACCTATATAAAATATTTTCATTAGCAAAGCATTATCCAAATACACGATGGAAGACAGCTCTAAGAAATCTTTTGAAGTATTCCTCCTTTTGGAGAGGGAGAAAAACAGGTCAATCAGGCAGAGTTGAATGCTCATGGTTGTGGCATATCAGTGTAGGTCTGGGGCTGGTTCAGACATCTTCAGATAGACATCTACATCAGACCGTTGCACAAAGCACTTAAGACTCTGACTATCTTAAGTAGGACTACACTGCAATGCATTCTGGGTAAAATAAGACACTTTTCAAAACAAAAAACATGGCGGATCGAGTAAGCGCATTCAACCGCTCAGTGCAGTTTACCCCAGCCTAAAATATGTGTTTGTTGGAGGAGTATAAATGACGGAGTATTTTTTTATGTTTCCACTGTATCGATCGCGCCCGTGCCTTTCTCTCTCTCTGACACACACACACACACACACACACATTCCAGCATTGCAATCTTGACATCGCAGCCTGTTATGCAGCGTTCACACCAAACGCGAATAGAGCGTCAAATTCGCGTCTAGTTCGATGCTTGAACATTTTGAATCCATTCGCGCGTCCTATTCGAGCGTTATAAAGCGAGCGTTTGAAGCGAAATAGACGGGCATTCAGAGGTATGACTCTACTACCCCGTTTGAGCAGTCACTGTGTATTGTATTTTACGCATCGCCCGTGACGCTTGCGTATAGGGCTTGGGCGTCGTGACGTCATACTTGGCGTGGCGGCCATGTTGATGGCCTCGCGAATGTAAACATACAGCAAGTCGAACGAGGAGAAGCAGAGTTGGGAGAAAGAAAAGAGATATTAAAGTCCCTAAAATGATGCGGAATTTACAGGGATACGTTAAATAGGGAAGCCAGGGACCAGTAAGGTTATGTGGACAAAATCGGCAAAAAAGTGGAGTTAGTAGCTGTCAACCCTCCCGTTTTTTCCGGGTTTCTCACGCATTTGAGCTCTTTTCCCGCTGTCTTCCCGTTTTAGTATTTTCCTATAAAATATCCCGAAACATAAAAATTTTAACTTTCATCTTTCTGTTGCTATCCCTCTGCTGACAGCAAAAATTCGTACTACAAAACTGCAGCATTAACTAAGCGAGTTGTGAAGCTAGGTCTAACGTGACTTTACTTACAGATTGGCATGAAATCGTGCTCTCAAAACAACCATGCTGTTATCTTAAAAAGGCCAATATCACGCTAAGGTTGCCTTCAAGTAAGCAAAACGATGCTTTGAAAACATCTGTTTCGCTGGAAGGGCAAGGGGGTAGCAACAGGACAACAGTACAGAGACTGACAGGTCCGATGGAAGGGCTAACATTAATGTTATGAGAGTAAGGTATTAAAATACGGGATATTTTACAGGAAAATTTGTCCACATACTGGTCCCTGGTTTCCCTATTTAACATATCCCGGTAAACTCCACATCCTTTTAAATAAATGGCAAGCAAAGTATATTGCAGGGAGACAACAATCATGAAGATGAGGATGAGGCTTGAACAGTCTGACTGAGGTACGGACACTCCGCACGGACACATTCACATCAATGGATCGCTGATTAACTGAAATAAGAATGTGTTTCTTCTTACAGGGTCTAGAAGAACACACTGAGAACTCGAGACGAAAACAGGCAAGGGAACAACACGAAAGTAGGTATCTCAGGTAAGAATAACATCCAAAGCTTGGGTGAGCCTTGGTTGTAGACCAGACAAAGATGACGTGTGTGCGTTTATGGTGTGGAGCAGATGACATTTTGCAGTTTGAATGTATTGTTGAAACAGAAAAGATGACTTTATAGGAGCAAAGTCTATTCAAATTTTAAGTCTCAGATTTTTGACTCCTCTTCACATTGCTATTTCAAGTAACTGTGACTGTGTGGAAATTATAAACTTGTTTTCTGTTTTAAACTATTTCTGTTTCTTCTGCTCGTGTGTTTCTTGTTGAGACAGATGTTGTGGAGTCAGTATCAGTGACTGAGGGAGATACTGTCACTCTACACACTGGTGTTACTGATATACAGAGAGATGATCAGATACTGTGGAAGTTTGGAGATCAAGTCATCAACACTGATCGCTTAACCTTTTAACAGTCGCCCCCTCTAGTAGAGCTCAAACCCAAACATGACTTATACAGACTAAAACAGTCACAGTTCATGAACACTCTGGACTACAGACATAACTGACGGCTCTTTATAAAGAAGAGAGTTGTCAGTTTGATGTTCAAATATCAAAATTAAATACCCTACTATAGAAAATCAGAGAGAGAAGCTTAAATATTTTGGAAAGTGTTGATCCATTAATATAAAATAAAATACATTTAGAAATAAATATATGAAACGGTGCCAGAGCAACTTATAAAAGCAATGAGATTAAAGCCACATGTCTGAACAAGATATCATTTAAATTTAAAGGGGCACCACTAAACATAAGTAAGTTTTGTTTTTCTTAGTGAAAGTACATTGGAAAAAGAAAGACACTTGGAGATTCCATCAATATGAAATGTCACGCAATACAACACTATTCACAACTGAACACAATTATTGAAGCAGAAATTTATTATCACAACATATAAATGCTTTTTCTTTTTTTCTTTTCTTTTTTTCTGAAACAGTCTCGCTGGCACCAAAAAAGCACAATCACAGTGAAACACTCACAAAAGTCACATGACTGGAGGTTTCTGTCTGTCCTTTATTTCTACTTTTCCGTTCTCAGTTCATCCTCAAAGGTTTTTCCCAAATGTTCAAATCTATTTCCAGCCTTTAATTTTTGTCATCTTCTCTTCTCTTCTCATATTCATATTCTCTTTTGCATTATGACTGATTTACAGCAAACTGCCCCACTGCCATGTCATTCTCTCTATATTTTTGGGTTAAAATATTTATGTCTGCCTCCACTGTTCACGTCTCTTTACTTTGCTTTCATATTTTGCAATATACTGCCATCAGCATTCTGTTACCTATAGTTGGTACACATTTACACATGTTCCCTATTGTTCATACAGCATTGTGCATCCACCAATATACTTTTCCCTCCAGTCTGCAAACATTTACGTCTTTGCCTGTGTTTAAAACTAGTTCAGCAGAGGACACAGGCCTTCTATATGTGCTAAACCAAATGATATGTCCCAGCGGCCAGTTTTAATATGCAGACCACTAAAAAATTAGCCATTTGTATTGGTTGATTCCCAGAAAAGTTTAACACTGTGACTGTGTGGCGCTATCAAACATGGGAACATCCAGAGCAGTCTGAAATACAGTAGCAACACTACTGTATAGGCTCAACCAATGAAGTGTGTTTGGAGCAGGACTATCTGTTTGGAAAAAGCAGGGGCGTCATTGACAGACAGTCTGTGTTCAGAAAAAAATGTTTGATTACACTTTTTATTTTTGGAATTCAGTTTTGTTACACCAGTGATGCATCAATTATTTAACACACCTACAGTAAGAACACAGTACTAAAACACCTATAGGCTATACAAAATTGAATATGTACACAAGGCTGATTGTGGAATACAAACAATTCTCTGTAATGGTATTTGTTGGCTACATTTTCCATCCATCAAAACTTTACTGGTTTTCTCTGGCTTCCTGTGTGCAGTTATAGGTCAGGCATATTTGGATGTCCCAACAGCTGGTGATGCTATTAGAATGTTTTGAATGTCAGCACTGCACTGAGAATGATGGGGGCGGGGCTATTGTGTTCCTAAGACACAAGCAAATGTGGCAATATAGCGTTTACCACTGAAACAACATTGGTGTTCATAATTCACTGGAAAATTTACATAATTATTATTAAATCTGAAGACATGTTATGTAAACAAAGTCGAATTAATCAATATTCCTCTTTAATCAACACTTTTGGTACTAACATTTCTTAAATGATTACAAACTCTGCTTTATTGCCATTAAAACTACACTTGTATTTGTATTTATTGAATTCGTCTGCCATTTTCACTGGACAAAAAATAATTCAGAACTCTCAGATTCGATGTTGTGTGAATTGTTGCGAATTCTTGATACGAATTAAAATTATGTTGCCACTGTGACATTATGATCGTAGATATCGATGATCGAGCCTTTAAACTTTCAAATGACGTATGGTTTGTCAATATTCATTAAAATTTTGATAGCAAAATCTTTCAGTAAATACAATTTACAAACCTTGGAACCAGCGATGGTTTCGCGCAAGTTAATGGATTAAACAGCCCTGTTGACACGAGATGGAGAAACATTGATTTGAATGATCAAACCAGAGACCTCAACATCAAAAACATCCGCATCGATCAGTCTGGAGGTTATAAAATGGAGATCAACACCATCAGTATGATTTTACACAGAAAATTATATATTGCTGTTGGTGAGTAGCTGTTCTGTTCTATTATTGACTCTAACTCTAGTAAACAGTAACATGCTCAAATGAACATAAATTTACTGTTAGATTTTTATCTCCATTATTTTTTCCTGTGCCTCATTCTTAGTTTCTTTCACCAGTGAATGAATTTACAGGCCTGGGACAGAGTCATGAACTATGTCAATTGATACTCACAAATCCTTCTCAGCTTTTATTTGGGCACATTAGCATTTATACAGGGTCCAGGGGTGGTGTAGCAAATATCCAATGAATATACATTACATCATATATATAAATTGTCTTTTTTGAGCTGTGACCCTGCATAAAAAAACTCTGCACCTCATAGAAAACATATGACAAAATTACCAAACATTATGGTTTTTTTTTTCAGTTCCAGGTATTCAGTAGGTTACGTCAAATTCAATGGTTTTTTTTTAAGACCTGAACAATTACAATTTTATACCATATGTCCATTTGAGAATTTTTTTTAATCCTTATTATACTAATACCTATGAAAAATGTCATGTGGGGACATTCATGGACATGTATAATAACAAAATATAAGAACTGCATGAAGGAAATTAATCTCTTAAATGCAAGTCACCGTTTGCAAGAGGTTGGAACAAGCTGGACCAAGCTCAGTTTTTACTGGCACCATCTAATTCTTTGTTCTCCCTGACTGAAAATAAACGGTGTCATAGCAGGTTACTTTTTCCAGAGAACTTGTGCTTTACTTTCCTCCCCATCACTGCCTCTCACTTCTGCGCTCTGTCTGCCAATGAGAAAAACAACAGCTACTCTAATCTAAGCTGCAAAAGTGATGTATAGATCTGTACAATACTGTACAATACTCATTGAAATATGTCATTGAAATCACAAAATAAAAACAAATGGGTAACACTTTACAATACGGGTGCACTAATCTGCATTAATTCATGCTTCACGAATGCACAGATAATCATGTGTTAATGTATAACTCATGAAGAACTAAACCATTAATTAATGATTACTGCATCAGCAACTAATAAAGATTCTAAATGATTAATAATTAAGTAATATATGAATTGTTATTAATTAAATGTGTCAATGTATTAATTCCTTAACTTGTTTTATTAACTAAAAGTGTCAATTAATGCATTAATTACCACAGTTTGTCAAAGCAATGTACTTCAACTTCCAGTTGTCTGCTTTAATTAATCATTTACTAATGATTTGCAAATGTATCATTATGTTATGACTTTACTTGTTGAGGCACATGACTATTAACTAATTGTTAAGTAATATGCCATTTTGGTTTTGACATCCACACTAAGCCATGGATTTCAATTTCCAACCATCTACAACCAAGATTTCACTGAGTCCGATGAACCTTGTTGTTCATGG
This sequence comes from Scardinius erythrophthalmus, assembly GCF_964197995.2. Classification (NCBI taxonomy): domain Eukaryota; kingdom Metazoa; phylum Chordata; class Actinopteri; order Cypriniformes; family Leuciscidae; genus Scardinius; species Scardinius erythrophthalmus. Next base: position 14,485,001 of record NC_138234.1, read on the forward strand.
CACAGGACTATGTCAGGTTAATCTTGAGGTTGTGGAACACTGAACATATGCGATTGAGCACTGTTATTTCATAACACTGTGTCTAGACTGGACAAAGACAATAGAACGTCCATTATAGTCAGTTATACTACACTGGATGCGACGCGACGCTACACGATAAAACCCCGACAGTAAACCGATGCCACACTATATTCCTGACGTATAGGCTACTCAGAGCTCTTGTGCTAGTTCTGTTACGAAGGACAAATGGACTTGCGATGGTCTGTCATGACAGCTGGTCTCGTCCAGTTTAAACACAGTGTAACAGCTTCAGGAGTTCAGATTCTGGTGTGCTGATAGTGTGCAGCCCAACTCACATATCCTTCAAGTACATTCTCCGACATTACATTCACTGCATGTGCAAACTGTCAAAACCCATAAATGGCATATTACTTAACAATTAGTTAATAGTCATGTGCCTCAACAAGTCATAACATAATGATACATTTGCAGCTCTAGTTAATGATTAATTAAAGCAGACAACTGGAAGCTGAAGTACATTCCTTTGACAAACTGTGGTAATTAATGCATTAACTGACACTAATTGACACTTTTAGTTAACAAAATAAGTTATTAAGGAATGAATACATTATGACACATTTAATTAATAACAATTCATATTAATCTATCAATCATTTAGAATCTTTATTAGTTGCTGATGCAGTAATCATTAATTAATGGTTTAGTTCCTCATGAGTCATACATTAACACATGATTATCTGTGCATTAGTTAAGCATGAATTAATGCATATTAGTGCACCCGTATTGTATTGTGTAACCAACAAATGATTTATTTTATGACAAAACAGTAATATCTGGGGTAATAACAACTTTTAACACCAATCATACCCAGATATAAAACAGTTATTCAATGGATTATTCATATGTGTAATCTATGTCAGTGGTTCTCAACTCCAGTCCTCGGGACCCACTGCTCTGCACATTTTGTATGTCTCTCTTATCTGACACGTTCAGTTCAGTTCATGGAGTCTCTACTGACGAGCTGATGATCTGGTTCAGGTGTGTTAAATAAGGGAGACATACAAAATGTGCAGAGCAGCGGGTCCCGAGGACTGGAGTTGAGAACCACTGATCTATGTTCTTCATGTGTTTGTTGCTGCGAAAGGTAAAATGACGACAATATCAGTGATGGAGGAAGAACCACAGACTCTAAACTATTTTGCGCTTGACATTCTGTAATAGAACAGAGAGCATGTGACAGAAGGAGAGAATTTTCTCCACTCATGTTAGTTTATTTGGAATGCCAGAGGTCGATGTTATATGAACATATTGTTTGCCAAGCCAAGTGATTTTTTAATTTGCTGATCCAGTGTAAATAGTCAATCAGCAAATCTGCTTGTTTGTGTATTGGTAGATTTCATTGATCTTTATTGAAATGAGCTGCTTGTTCTTTAATTTGGACATTGCCAGTTATCAACCAAAGAACACTTAACTGTGTGATTAGAAAATCATTATTCATATGCGTAATAATAATGTTCTTCATATGTGTTTGTTGTCGTGACAGATGAAATGAAGATAGTATCAGTGAAGGAAGGAGAATCTGTCACTCTACGCACTGGTCTTATTGATAAACAGATATATGATCTGATATTGTGGAAGTTTAAAGACCATGTCATTGCAAAAATCATAAAACTAACCAATCAGATGTCATTATATGACACCAGTGATAAGAAATTCAATGGCAGACTCCAGCTAAATGAAAAATCTGGATCCCTCATCATCAGTGACTCTGAAATCACAGACTCTGAAGATTATCATCTGAACATGATCAGCAGCTCACACACCTTAGAAAGGACCATCAGTGTTACTGTCAAGAGTGAGTAGATAAAATCTTTCAGTATCAACATCTTATTTACATCTGTGCTCTAAAAATTATTTAGATATTTAGAAAGTTACACTTGAAATGGTTTCAAAGTATATGCATGAAATAATTACATTTGACAACATAAACAACACATTCTACATGTGTGACAATTAGCAGACCCCTATAAACATCTCAGCCAATAGACCTTGATCACTATCAGCAGCCGAGAGTAACTCGGAGTCAGCGGTGGTCCAGCTATAGTGGCTAAGGGACTACGTTCTCCGTTCCCTCCTTCAGGGAACGGTGGGTTGCATACGCAACCAGGACCTTCCCTTTCAGTCGAGAACGTCAGACGTAGTCGACGTCGACTGAATGGGATCTTATTATGGAAAGCGCCACTAGAGCTGCCACCTTCCAGTGCCTGGACGAAAGCCTCCTGACCCCCTGCAACTCTTGAGGCGGAGAAGTGCAAAGCTTAGGTCAGGGAAGTCAAATACTGTTCCACAGGACCACTGGGAAAGCGTACCCTGCCAAGGAAGGAAGGGACGCTGTGGAAACCACATCCTGCCCTAAGGGAGGTAACATGTGGAGAATACACATTTGGACTGGGCGGAAAACTGGGCAGTACAACATATGGAATGTCACTGGAATGACTCCAGCCTAAAACAGGGGGGAGGATCAACCGACAGTGATGGCAGAGGGGACTCTACCGAGGGAAGACACTGGCTCGCCGCAGGGAGCCGTACCGTGGAAGAATACACTTATGGGATCGTCATAGGGATCACAACATATGGACCCAGCCTAACACGGGTTCCACCAGTGCATACGAGTGATAGGCCTGGCTTCGGACGTTCCGCCACATCCTTTGCTGAAGGGTAAAGAGGAACTCAACAGGGTTCGGTTTAAGAGGGTACTCAACTGGTGCAAGAATTGCAAACGTATCCAGTCCATAGGAGGGGAATGGCACGGTTTGAACACTTCAAACCATGCTTACAGTGAAACTGGCTTCATTTCAGCGGTCAGACATAGAAAAGCCAGGGCTGGGTCTGCCTCCTCCGGGGCAGCGCTTGCAGGCTCACCACCTGGTCCCGTAGGAGAGGTAGGAAATTTGTGCACATATCCAGCCCGGGGTCTCAGGAGTCATGAGAGTTAGCCGGCCCGAATTCCAGGCGCGATTCGTTGACCGAAAATTCGGGCAAGTCCCTACCCTCTAGAAAGAGACCAAACAAGCAGGAGAACTGTTTCTTTAAAAACAGAATTTTTAACTCACTGCCTGTAGGGCTCAAGGGAGGTCTCTGCAGTGCAGTAGCACCAGAGATAAGTCCCAAGAAGGTAAAGAGTTATTTACTCTTGCAGGCAAGGCAGTTATTTCTCCTTGCTCCCCTCAGGAACCTGACGATCAAGTCACACTCCCCCTGCATTTGTATCCACTGCATCATGATGTGCGTCACTATAGAGGTCACAACATTTTGAGGTGTAGGAGACAGCCTCACTCCAACTGTTAGCAGGAAGGGAGAACTGAAGTGATCGAACACCTTCGGGATCTCCTCACGAAGAGAAGAGAAGACTCACTTCAACGAATAGGTTCCACTTCTAAGGGGAGGGAGCCTCACTTGAGGGTGCTCACAGAAGTGATGGTTTCTACGGCATAAAAGTTATTGCGGTAGTAACCAGAACCTCTGCATCCCATTCTACTTAGAACCAGACCTGGAACTCTCCAAGTCTAGACGCGGGTCCTATCATGCCCCATCCCTGAGAATGTACTCAGAGGAAGGAGTCAGGAAGGCTGTTGAGAGGAGAGGTCGGTTGGCCAATAAGGGGCAGCTAACAAGACCTGCTCCAACTCTTCCTGATTTTAGCACCATAGTGCAAGAAGGCTCACTGGGGAATGCATTTCTGCGGGGCCCCAGGGCCAGCTGTGGCAGAGGAATGAGTCCGGAGAGGCAACAGGTGTGACTGTGCGACCCCGAAGTGGTCCCAAACAGCTGGCCAGTTGGGAGCGGAGTCTCCACTGTCTGGACCAGAGGCTGTCGTAAGGCTTGTCAACGGCACAATTGAGCAAGCCAGCAGAAATAAGTGGAATGAAGCGACTAATGTCTGTCTTTATCATTACAGTATCAGATCTTCACTCAGGTTATATAGTGCTGATGTTTATAGTGTGTGTTATAGATCAGACACACTCACACTAATGTCTGTCTTCATCATTACAGTATCAGATCTTCACTCAGGTTATATAGTGCTGATGTTTATAGTGTGTGTTATAGATCAGACACATTCACACTAATGTCAGTCTTTATCATTACAGTATCAGATCTTCACTCAGGTTATATAGTGCTGATGTTTATAGTGTGTGTTATAGATCAGACACATTCACACTAATGTCTGTCTTTATCATTACAGTATCAGATCTACACTCAGGTTATATAGTGCTGATGTTTATAGTGTGTGTTATAGATCAGACACACTCACACTAATGTCTGTCTTTATCATTACAGTATCAGATCTACACTCAGGTTATATAGTGCTGATGTTTATAGTGTGTGTTATAGATCAGACACACTCACACTAATGACTGTCTTTATCATTACAGTATCAGATCTACACTCAGGTTATATAGTGCTGATGTTTATAGTGTGTGTTATAGATCAGACACACTCACACTAATGTCTGTCTTTATCATTACAGTATCAGATCTACACTCAGGTTATATAGTGCTGATGTTTATAGTGTGTGTTATAGATCAGACACACTCACACTAATGTCTGTCTTTATCATTACAGTATCAGATCTACACTCAGGTTATATAGTGCTGATGTTTATAGTGTGTGTTATAGATCAGACACATTCACACTAATGTCTGTCTTTATCATTACAGTATCAGATCTACACTCAGGTTATATAGTGCTGATGTTTATAGTGTGTGTTATAGATCAGACACATTCACACTAATGTCTGTCTTTATCATTACAGTATCAGATCTACACTCAGGTTATATAGTGCTGATGTTTATAGTGTGTGTTATAGATCAGACACATTCACACTAATGTCTGTCTTTATCATTACAGTATCAGATCTACACTCAGGTTATATAGTGCTGATGTTTATAGTGTGTGTTATAGATCAGACACACTCACACTAATGTCTGTCTTTATCATTACAGTATCAGATCTACACTCAGGTTATATAGTGCTGATGTTTATAGTGTGTGTTATAGATCAGACACATTCACACTAATGTCTGTCTTTATCATTACAGTATCAGATCTACACTCAGGTTATATAGTGCTGATGTTTATAGTGTGTGTTATAGATCATACATATTCAAACTAATGTCTGTCTTTATCATTACAGGTTCAGATCGTTCAGGTGCTGTATCAGGAATATCTGGTGCCAGTGTTGTTCTGATGGTTTGGGCTGTAACAGTTTTTTTACTGCAAGAAGAATAAGTAACGGTGTAAGTATTACATACAAACAACTTGACAAAGAAACACTATTAATACAGACATATTAAATACAGCACACAACTTGTGCTGTTTTACTTTAGACAGAACAGCCAACCTTATCATTAACACAAATAGAGCTGATCTGGTGGTGTTTTGATCAAAGAACAATGCTGCTGGATATTTTAGCCATTTAATATTTAGTCATTTGCACCATTGATTGTTTAATTAAAAAAAATGATTGACTCCTGAGCCAGTGGTCAGTAAGACCTTTTATATCCATTTAATCTAACTGTCAGTGTTGATATCACTCTCCATTAATTAGCATCATATCAGAAATAAAAGACTAAAGAACAAATATTAATTTAAATTAAAATTTACAAATCATAATATTCTCCACAGTGTGAAATACATTACAATGGTGCAGGCTTATAAACAAAAACAAGTGTAATGCAGGAGAACAAATAGCTAATATTATTATTGTTATCAACACTATTATTAATTCATTACTGTTTTCATTTTTTTAACTTGGTGTTTTTACTGTGAATATTTCTGTGTTTTTATAACAGGTTTCAGTGAAGATAAAGTGAATCAAACTCAGGATCAGGATGAGTAATGAGGAGAATCAACCTGTAATAATCTGTAACAATGTAAACATGCTTTGCATGACATACTGATCAGTGTAGATATATGTAACAATTTTCTTATATAAACCTAATTGTTTTTTTTATTGTCAATGTCTGAAATGATTGTAATGAAACATGAAAGCCTGTAGACTCATTTTTTTTAATGCAAAAGATTCAAGAGTATGTGCCGTTTACACACGCTCCCAAGAGCCTTTCTTCCGTTCTATGACACATTAAATGAATGCTTATACAATGTTCAGGATAATGCCGAAAGAGCTATTATGTACTGTAATGTCAATGTGTCATGCAAAGAGAAGGGATTAATGTAAACTATAGTCTCACAGTCTTTTTAATTTTAACTAAAAATACCTTTGCGGTGGGTATATCAGGGCATTGAATCACAATCAGTCTCTTGTCCATTTTGTGCTTGAGTGCGAGCATGAGTAATAGTTTGCTGGCTGCAGTTCACTTAACACGAGTAAAGATATACTGCTGTTTTATATGATCTTACTGAACTGATTCATATTTCAAACTCTTTTTAAAATGAATCAAATACAAAAGAAAATGTGATTTTATGAATCCATGATTTTTTTTTTATTTTTTTTTTTATTCATTTTATTGTGGACTACTGTTTGTTGCCTGGACTTCCTATTCTTGTCTTAAATCTGAATCCTTCTCATTTATAATTTTTCTGTATCACAGGTATTTGTAAAGCAGATATATCATAAATAATCTGAAACTGGTGTTTCTTCTTAGTGTAATCTTATTTACATGGGGAGTTGTGACTGATCATATAGGTGTAAAGTGTAATTTCTGTTCTATTAGTATTTCCATACATTGTTCTATGTGCAAATACACAATAAAGCCAATGGCTAAAACTGGATAAAACTAAGACTTTTATATGTTGTCAGAGTGAACAGTGTGGATGGATTGCAAGTTGCTGAAACTGACCAAGGCAAAAAGAAAGATTATGCAAAGTTTTATCTTAAGTCTTATCAGTAGAAGTTGGTCATTTGTTCTTTTAACCACCTTTTTTTTTACTAAATGGGATCTGACTGGCATCAGACTAACACTGAACTATATAATGCAAGAAATACTTAAAAAAAAAAATGTAGGACCAGATATGATGAATGAAGACCAGGAGTCAAGAGATGCATCAATTGAAGAACTTTTTTACTGAAGAATAGTTTGCAGTTTCATCAGCAGAAGTCAGCTTCAACACTCAGCAAGGAGTTCATAGGCCGCTCTGCTGTACACACTTAATACAGCAGCAATACTCTAACATAGGTCACTAAATCACATCATCACATCAGGTTGAATGATTCTGATTGGTTAAGACACAGATAAACAGAAAATGTCCACATGGGCTGTGAGTGAGAAGAATATCTCCATCGATTATCTGGACGACAGATGGTCATTTTATAGCCCCCGCGTGACAATAGTTCACCTCAGAACATCATGTAACAAAAGAGTGCTGACACACACACACACACACACACAACCACATAGGTGGTCGAGCTCTAGCTCTGACCAGAAAACTTTCCCAAAATACTGATAACGTACTTTCTCTCAGTAAGAGGTTCAGGCAATATTCATCATTAGTGATTGAAGATGAAAAGTAAAGTAAATGTTTTAGCTAAGAATTGGCACGTAGGCAACAGGCTTGAGTGACCCCAGAGACCTCGGCTGTCAGGGTCAGCTAGAAGAGTAAATCTAGGTTTTTAACAGGTGTTCGGTGCTTTTCTCACATGTAACTTTATAATTGGTAAATCTCAGACGCTTGAAGATGTCATTCAAATCATTTGATATTTAGCTGCATAAATATTGATTAATAACTCATTACAAATCACTGAACGGATATACATTGAAGCGCTGTGGATTTCAGAATCCAACCCATTAAGTGGCAATATTGTATAAAAACATTTTCAACCAGTTGATTACATTTATTACATATTAAAGGTGCAATAGGTGATTCTCTACAGAAACATTTTTGTTATGCTGGTTGAAAGTCTCCTCATATCCTGATAGCAATCACTATGTAAAGCGTGATATACTGTATATAAATATATATAATTTGTGGAAAGGCGTAGGACCGAAAAATGCTTGTTCAATCATTTCATTCGGTCGGACTGTGTTCCCTGTCAAGTCAAGTCAAGTCACCTTTATAACACTTTTATAATGTAATAATCAGTGATAATGTTACAAAATTTGTTTCTAGAAGAAATTAGCGTCACAGTCCAGCTTAAGTAAGTTCAGTGATGGTTAATTTTTGTTGTCAAAAAAGTTTTAATTTAGTTCATTTACATATATATAGCCGCTCTGGAGAAAACAGTGATGTCATTGTCCAGCTCAGTTCAGTTCTCATTTAATGGTGTCAATGCAGGCAAATCATAATATTGTGGAATATTAAAGGAGACATATCATGCATTTAAATCGTTCCTTTTAACATATAAATCATACATTTGTAGTCTATATAAAGCAGAACTGCAATGCTTGGGTCTGAATTCCTCATTATTGTAGCTCCACAGCCCCCTTTTCTACCCCTTTTCTGATGTGCGTCTGCAGCAACTCGTTTTGGTGCGGTCTCTTTAAATACAATTGAGACACGTCATACCCCGCCCCCTCTCTAGTTTGCAGAGGTTCAACTCCACCCCGTTCGGCCATTTTTGTAGTTTGATAGCAGAGATACGATTATAGCGGCACAGAAACTTTTTATTCACACGTTATTAACAAAATGTCAACAACGGAAGACTTGTCCAGCCAGCCTTACATGAAGACGTGATGAAAATTAAGACGACGAACCTGCAGAACAACGTCTTCATATGGATGTATCGCAATGGTGTGTACTGTATTTACACATGAAACTTTGGTCTTCCGACCTTTTACCACCATGTCGATTTATTTTGATTAATATGTGCGAGGGACAGAGAGCAAGACAGCGTCTAGTTTGGAGACGGTGATGTCTTGTTTACACTTTCGCCTGGCTCCGAAGAGAGAGAGAGAGCGTGCGCGCGACCGGGTCTCTCTCTCTCTGCTCGTTCTTTCAGTTAAACATACGCCCTGTCACAAGCGCGGCAGTTCATCTACATTAGACGGTGTAATGAAGCGTGTGGGTTACTACATCCAACAACCGAACATTTTAACTTACCCTCTCGTAACTTCTGCATCCTTTAGCTTGGACTACAAAATTGCAGCGAGAAATAAAAATGGCGGATTGCTCGAAGTGTTGGGCTGGAAGTCAATGTCCTTATTTGGAAGTTCCGCTGCAAATACTGTGACGTATTAGTTCACAAAACGTCATAGATAACAGAAAAATCTGAACAGGTTGAAAAATAAGGCCAAAACAGAATATAAAGATATCAACGAAGCACCTGAAGAGAATAATTTCAACTTTTCTGTACTTTTAAACACTCCAAATATACAACAAAATGCATTTAAGGGCTAAAAAGTTGGATTTAGCATGATATGTCCCCTTTAAATTAGATGTCTCCAACTAAGCAAGCCCAAAGCCAAAGGCGACAAAGTTGGAAAAGGCGACAGTGGCAAGGAACCAAAACTCCATCAGTGACAGAATGGAGAAAAAACCTTGGGAGAAACTAAGCTCAGTTGGGTGCCAGTTCTCCTCTGCACTGTTAGACTTTTCTGTAATTTCTACAGTTATTTACTTTAAATCCCCCAGTATTATACTGCTATTTCTCTTTACAGTAAATAACTGTGATTCCAATTGCATCATGGGAATTTTCTGTGACGTCTAACACCACATACAGAGACTTACTGTATTTTTTAAATTTGCTGTATATTACTGTATTTGACGTAGGCCTAACTGCCTCTCTGGCTGGCACCATTCCACCGTGCTTTTTATTTCCTAATTTTTGCCTTACACCGCGTGTCTACAACGCTATAATAGCCAGAGGCTGTCTATATTGGACACATTGAAGCGACCGGACCTTTAAATGCAAACCTGTTTGTCCCTTGTCAGAAATAGCGCGAGCGCTTGGACTCGTATCGGACTACGTCAGAAATATAACGGCCGCGGCGCATCACTACACTGTCTGGGATTTGTCGTGTGTGTCGCGTCAGAGCATCCAGTGTAGGTAATGGGGTCTGTGTTTTGTTGGATCGCGACGTTCGTGTCTGGCCCGGGGAAGAGACGGAATTCACTTCACCGAGAGAGAGATCAGCAAGCAAGGTAAAAAAAAAAAAAACAAAAAAAACAAACCCTGTGTGTGTTGACAGGATTGTGCCCAGTTTAACCTATGTTATAACGTTAACGTTAGCCTAGTTACTCGTCGTCAACATGGCGGTAACGAACTTTACCATGGTAAACTGAGCTAACGTTTCATTTTACACAATTTGTTAGATTGAATTGTCGAGTTAAAATATGCCAACGAGCAACGCGTTTACAAACAATAAATGTGAATAAACTAATGTGAAATTCTGTTTATAGCCTAATGTTGGCTGTGGCGAGCAGGACGAGGCCGAGGGCCGTGGGAGGACGGCGCGAGGCCGGTGGCGTAATTATGATGAGCTACACCTGTGAGACGCACCGGTCTCGCATCTCTCACGGAGGAGCGGAGGCATAAAGGAGGAGCGACGACAGTGAAGAGCGAGAGAGGACAGGCCTGTGTTTTAGTTGATGTTTTGTTTTTGGTTTGTGTTGCCAGCAGTCGTCCGTGAGGGGCTGCTGGCTTTTATTTTCATTTTTGTATTTGTGTCATTTTATTCATTAAATATTGTTGAATGTTCGCCGGTTCCCGCCTCCTTCTTCCCGGGTTTCGGCACCAATGTAACGAGGTATGTTGTTACGGGAAGAAGGAGGCGGGAACCGGCGAACATTCAACAATATTTAATGAATAAAATGACACAAATACAAAAATGAAAATAAAAGCCAGCAGCCCCTCACGGACGACTGCTGGCAACACAAACCAAAAACAAAACATCAACTAAAACACAGGCCTGTCCTCTCTCGCTCTTCACTGTCGTCGCTCCTCCTTTATGCCTCCGCTCCTCCGTGAGAGATGCGAGACCGGTGCGTCTCACAGGTGTAGCTCATCATAATTACGCCACCGGCCTCGCGCCGTCCTCCCACGGCCCTCGGCCTCGTCCTGCTCGCCACATTGGCCTACTGATGAGAACCTTTATAGTTTTAGCATTATTTTTCAAACTATACCATATTAGCCTATAGTTTTTTTTTTTATGGAATTTAATATTTAACGTTACTTCCATTTTTGTGTTTAAAGGCAACTGCAACAAAGCGCCAATTCGCGCCAGTGACTTCTAGCAAGATTCCAGAGGTAGGCAGCCCATTTGTGATATATTTTGAGATAAGTTTGCTGAAATGATTAGCATACGCTATGTGAAAATTGCTTTTGAGCCACTGGTGCAGACTAGGTAGCTTACAATATCTTATAAAATCTCTTTAAACTTTATATAAAATAAGTGACCTTTGCATTATGTCTAACTTTATTACACAGCAAATGAACCAATCAGAAGATGGACCATTGTCTTTGTTCAGTCTCACCAGATTAAATGTATCCAGGTAAGCACTGCAGTAAAACTCTCACTAATTCATTCATACCAAATCTAGCATTCTAAACAACTTAAGTTTATATTTTTGCATTATTTTGATATTTTATTAGCCAGAAGACTCTACCATTGCAGTCCCACCTGACTAGGAAGGTCCTAATATCAGCACACAGGTGGGTTAACTACTGTAGGAAGGAGAACGATCATCACACAGTGATTTCTTGCATGTGTCTTACAGTGTATTTGTCTCAAACAGGTACTCCTTCACTGCAGACAAGCTAAAATGGGCTAAAATCATCGATTTCAGTCGTTTTTTCTATGGATCTCAGCATTTTTGGACAGAATTTAGGATTTGTAAGTATTACAATTTAATCTGGCATAATTTAATTTAGTTCTTTTGTATGCTATTTATTGACAAAAGCTGTTTACAAATATATATTCTTAAGTTTTTGTGAAAATAATAATAAAAATTAACAAAAAAGGAGGTTAAAAATAATGTGACACTAATATTTTCTCTCTCTCTCTCTCTCTCTCTCTCTCTCTCTCTCTCTCTCTCTCTCTCTCTCTCTCTCTCTCTCTCTCTCTCTCTCTCTCTCTCTCTCTCTCTCTCTCTCTCTCTCTCTCTCTCTCTCTCTCTCTCTCTCTCTCTCTCTCTCTCTCTCTCTCTCTCTCTCTCTCTCTCTCTCTCTCTCTCTCTCTCTCTCTCTCTCTCTCTCTCTCTCTCTCTCTCTCTCTCTCTCTCTCTCTCTCTCTCTCTCTCTCTCTCTCTCTCTCTCTCTCTCTCTCTCTCTCTCTCTCTCTCTCTCTCTCTCTCTCTCTCTCTCTCTCTCTCATATAGTGTTGGGACCAGGATCTCCTCTGAAGGACTGAGTACATTTGTGTTTGTGGGCACGCATGCAGACCAGGGAACATTCTGATGTTGTCAATCAAGTTCTGAACAGGAACCAATCTTTGGAGAAGTTCATTTATTCACAAAGGTGGACAAAAACATTGTGTTGGCTTTTTAAAGATTATTTTGATGATGATTTTTACTCCTATGCTGTAGAAAAGATGGAGTAGACAGTCAGACATTGATAATGTTTCTTGAGCATCAAAGAGACTTCTTTCAAAAACATTAAGACACTTAAATACTTCTTTTGGCCACCAGTGTACATGAATCCAACACATTTTTGGAAATAAGTGAAATTATTTTTAAGGTGGGGTTATGTGTCTTGTATTGTGAAAAGAACTGTGTTTTGTCCTGTTTTGGACATTTCCTTTTTGAATGCTTAAAAATGTTTATATTCTGCAGTTTTGTGAATGTAATGGTTGATATTTCATTATAATACTTGTATAAGCTAAACAACCAATGACTCTACATTCATTTAGTCAGATGCTAATGTTTTGTTTATGGTTTTATGTATGTTTTCAAAAATGTTTGCAGTGAAGGACAGCACATAATGTGTTAATTTAACACGTTTACACATCTTTGTGCTAACCTCTCTGACATATTTACTTTGTTAAAATCATTAACACAATGAATGAGTTAAAATTAACAAAAAAAATGTTGTCTCTAAACTCACCCATTAATGTGTAAAAATTTCACACATCATTTCCAGCATTGGCATGTTTATTTTGTGATACGAAATGTTTTAAATTAAAAAATGGTATTTTGTGATAACTTTGTCTAATTGGTTTGTATGAAAGTAGTACTTATGTAGGATAAAAATAAAATTAATCATATATCAAAATTATCAAATCTAATTTATATTTAGTACAAATAAAAATAATTACAGTAGTGTACTGATAAGCTTCGTTTTTACAGTAATGCACTGTACTGATTAGCTTCATTTTTACAGTAATGCACTGTATTTACACAAAACTGAAATACGGTTTGGTACTGTAACTCTTAATTACAGTAACTTACTGGCAACAGTGTTGCCAGTAAGTTACTGTAAAAAACCCTTGAAAAGTCTAACAGTGTGGCTAATGAACGAACAGTGTATGATTATGATTCAGGCAGCATTATAAGTCAGAAGTCAGATTGGATCAGAACATTCAGGATATTATCCAGTTCCATCTGGTTGAAGATTGGAGTCATCAGGATCAGTTTGTTAAGGATCAGTGTCGATGGCTGTCGTGTCGATGAGTTCTTCACACGGGAGAGTCTATCTCTGCTGAGTGCTGACGCTTCAGGGATGCGTTGTGGTCGTGTCTAGGCTCAGGTCCACCATTTGATCTAGATATGGCCAGGATCTTATGAGGTGCCCCTAGGGACATTATTCAGAATTACCATGCATATACATGTACTTTTCCTCTCACATACACATATGGAACCAAATTCATTCATATACTATAATGAAATGCTCACACACATACAAGTGAAATGCTTTTATAAACACAACTGAAACGCTCTCATACATACAACTGAAAATATTACACTCACACACACAACTGAAACGCTCACACACATACACCTGAAACGCTCACACACACACAAATGAAATGCTCTCATACATACAACTGAAAATATTACGCTCACACACACAACTGAAACGCTCACACACACACAACTGAAATGCTCTCATAAATACAAGTGAAATGCTTTTACAAACACAACTGAAACGCTCTCATACATACAACTGAAAATATTACGCACACACATACAAGTGAAATGCTTTTACAAACACAACTGAAATGCTCACACACACACAACTGAAATGCTCTCACACATACACGTGAAATGCTTTTACAAACACAACTGAAACGCTCTCACTCACACAACTGAAAAGAATTTCAGTACGTTGTATGCAAGCATTTCAGTTGTGTGTGTGAGAGCATTTCAGTATGTTGTATGCAAGCATTTCAGTTGTATGTGTGAGAGCATTTCAGTTGTGTGTGTGAGAGCATTTCAGTTGAAACGGAAGCACATTTCAGTTGAAACGGAAGGCGGTTAAAGTCTCTAGTCCAGTTGGTGGCAGTAGTGCACCTCAAGACGAAGAACTAGAAGCTGTTGAAACTAAGCACGCGCAGTAAAGTTGGCAATAAATTCACAGATTCGAACTTCCCGGGTCAATAACTCGTGAGCTAAACATTGTTACTACACAAATAACACCTCTTTTTAAACGTAGTAATGTAGGCCTCAGTTAGACAAGCAGCCACAACGTAATTTTCCTCAAAACGAGCTTTCCCTCGCAGTGGACAAAATACATTGAACTCTATGCGCAGACGGCAGAGAGGCAGATCCGAAGGGACCGTCTGCAAATTGCAAAACCCGAAAAGCGTTATTACGAAAACAGTCAATAACTTCACTGTCACACACTAGGGCTGGTCCGAATACCATTTTTTGAGCTTCGAAGCTTTAGTAATGGACATCGAATATTCGAAGCTTCAGAGAGCGGGGGCTGAAGATATTCTTCTCTCTAATAAAGGCAGTATTCTATGTGTCTGTCTGTCCGTCCGTTCGCATTTTTATGAGAACCGTTCATCCGACTTCACAAGGTAGTGCAGTGTCGCATTTGGTGCAATATAGACACCACAGGCGACACGTTCAGAATTAATAAACTTTTAATAAACTACAGAAAAGAGCACGAGTGGGAAGCGGCGCTCCTCACACGGGCAGGGCTTATATGCGCCGAGAACGGACACTGCACTAGTGATATTAAAAACATCTTCCCCATGAACAACACAAAATAAATACACTAGGCCCAGATAGCAATTACATGTGGGCCACATGTGGGTATTATCAGGCACATATGGCCTAGATGTGGCATGGCTGAACAGATATGGGCCAAATCGTAGCCATATTTGTTTTGCCATAACTTTAAAATCTGCGGGAAATGCTCTCTTGGTTCACAACTGATTTTGAGGTATATGGCCCAGATAACAACGAACACATGAGGACCATATGTGGTTGAGCTATGGCACACAGTGAGAAACACCGACTTGTGGTAAACATTTGGCTTATACGTGGAAAAACACAGGAATCCTGAAATCAAGTGCGGCAAACATCCGCCGTTCCACACCTCAGGTTGCTCTGCATCTTCCCTCCTATTGGTGGAGAGAGACTACGGCGCGAGTTTAACTGCGACGCTGGCCAGCTGACGCCTTTTACTCTGCTTTCCTCACGACTGTGTACATTCAGGTAAGTGATGTTTTGGCATTTTAAAGTCATATAAATGAAATATACAGCATTATGTGTCAATATTGCATGTTATTATGCGTTTAGTTATTCGTTCCATCGAGGAAGGGGTTGAACTAGCTAATATTTTCTTCAGTTTACTGCTATAACTTACAATAAAGTTTAATGTAACTTAACCGTTAACTTAGGCTATAGCAGTTCGCTGGTTTGCCGTTTTAAATTAAGATGTTTTTGTTTATAAATCAACAGCTCACTGTCGTACACAATAAAATAGTATAGTTTGTCATTGTGTAGTAGCCTATTTGTGAATTAAGGCGACGCGGTCCCAATGTCGGTGTTGGTGTTACTGTTTGTCAGAAAACCTAAATCCTAATTTGTGTTCACAATCATTCAACTAATCATAATAATATAAAAATGACAAGAATAAACACATTAATACGTGTGCATTATTGTATGTATCTTTATTTAACTCTGAAATGATATTCAACCAAGACTTTTTCTCATGACCTTTCCCTCTTTAAAATTAAAGTTGTAATGTTAACGTTAGGCTATTAGTGTCAAGTCACAATACCAAAATTATGACTTTCGATACAATACCTGAACATTAACATGAACTAATAATGAACTGCACTTCTACTGCATATATTAATATGTGTTAATGTTAATTTCAACATTTACTAACACATTCAATCTAAAACAATTGTACTTGTTAACTTTAGTATGCACTGTGAACTAACATGAACAAACAATGAATTGCTGTATTTCTGTTAACTATCAATTAATTGAGCAGCCATTCACTGCCATTATAAAGCTTGGAAGAGGCAGGACATTTTTATAATTACTCTAATTTCTCACGATATAGTTTATATACCATGCTATGGTATACTGTCATACCACCCAGCCCTAATGTGTGGTATGGGTGGGGCAATGACAATAATTTCCATATTAAAAACCTAGAAAATATGGTTTCAGATGGAGTAAATAATAGTTTATAGTTCATTTTTGAATATAAAAGCACTTTCATTTTAGGGTGGGGGTGGTCTATTTAAATGCATATTTCAACCACTTACACGATGTTTTTTTTTTTCGTATCAGATTACCTATGTGGGTTTGGTTGGTGGCTTTGACCTGGATAACACCGTGTGGAGAGTGCTGAAAGGCACTTTTACAACTGCTGTGGCACGTTATGAATTGGAGAGAAGTCAATGGGAAGATTGGTGTCCAACGCCTGGTCGTAAAGGAAGTTGTCATTGGTGAGACCTTTTTTAGAAGTCACTTTTATTTGTATTGCACTTTGCACAATTCACAACTTTTCAAAACCGCTTTACAGAACATTGTATTTTTATTTCTGTTATCTCAGTATCGAACCAAACAACTTTTTTTGTCATTACCTGATCACATCCGTGGCTCACTTAGCCTAAGTGACTGCATTTTTTTATTTAGAAGTTTTATGTTTTGTTTTTAAAGAAAGTTATTTTTTATATATTGCGAATCATATTGTTTCAATCATACATTTTAAAGCTGTAATCACAATATAAGATTATCATTCTGTCAAAGTCTCATACCAGCGCATGCCTACAACTTTCTGTATTTAGTTCATTATCACTGTGTATTTAAAAGGTTAGTTTACCCAAAAATGAAAATTCTGTCAGTAATTACTCACCCATGTTGTTCCAACCCCCGTAAGACCTTCGTTCATCTTCGGAACACAAATTAAGATATTTATGATGAAATCTGAGAGCTGTCTCACTCCTCCATAGGCTTCTCTGTTATTGAAACTTGCCAGCCCAGAAAGTTAGTAAAGACATTGTTAAAATAGTCCAAGAATACAGTGGCTGAACCTTAAGTTTATCAAGTGTCGAAAATACTTTTTGTGCGCAAAACAAGCTAAAATAAAGACTTTATTCAATGTAGTGTAACAGCACAGCGCTTCTGTGTTGTACGTCAGAACGTAGGCTCACGACTGGCCAGCATTCCACACATGACCAGCGTCGGCCAATAGTGAGTCTACGCTCTGACGTACAACCCAGGAGTTGGAAAAACTTGAGGGTAATTACAGATAGAATTTTCATTTTTGGGTGAACTAACCCTTTATGTTCCTCCTTGCATTCAGTACTTGGCCCATTATTGTTTGTGTGTTTCTGCTTCCAAATTGTCTCGCATCATTGCAGATTATTTTGTGTTAGTAAAAACACTTATTTTTGTAGACTCTGTCTTTGGACTCAAACATGACATTAATGCTATCTGTGTTGGTGTGTTTTTACATTAGAGTGTGCATGTCTTTTTTTTTAAAAAAAGAAGCAGAATACATGCAGTGATGTAAATTTTATCCGGTTGTTGGTGCAAAAGTATTCTAAAAATCGAAATAATTTGTCATAAGGAATTACGGTATAATTCTGGCCCACATATTGAAAAATACAATTTGCAATTCCTTTTGAAAATTTACTGGAAAAAAACTTTCATACACTGGTAATTCAGAGGTGTTTAATTTGTTAATAATTGCAATTAAAATATTAAAGGATATTTACATTAATGATTTTTTGTATTATCCTGCAGCTCTAGCTTCCATGTTGTATTGCTACTAACATTATTTAAATTCTTCTTTATTGCAGGTGCAGTCAGGCAGAATCCCCATACTAGAAAAGGTCAACACATTGCCGACCGTCATTGGAGACTTCTCTGCACATCAACACACTTCTCAACTTTTTACCTTTCAAGTTTGCTTTAACTTTCTCAATTTCTCTTTAAAGTTCTCTTTACCAACTGTGATTTATTTGTATTACTCTCATTGGACTAATTAAACATAACATTAATACAAGCTTTGATCGAGTGTTTCGAACTTTGTTGTAAAAAATTAGCTTTGAATGCTATTTATATTATTAATTTGTATTCTTGAATGTTTTCAACTGAATTCTACTTAAAATAAGTACAACTGAGTAGCTGTAATTCTATGTATTCTTAAATGTTTTCAACTGAATACTACTGTAATTATTAAATTCAACTCTGTTGCTGTAATTATATTTATTTTGATAAATGTTTTCAACTGAATACTACTGTTATTATTCAACTCTTGCTGTAATTATATTTATTTTTATGAAATGTTTTCAACTGAATACTGCTGTAATTAAGTACAACACTTTAGCTGTAATTATTTAAATGCTTGTCAAAATAAATAGTTTTGAGTCCATTTGTTGTTGAGTGTTTAATTTACCTGTGAGTTAAGACTTTAAATACTGTCAGCTGCATGTGGGCCACATAAGGGCCGTTAGATTTTAACAGAACTCAACCGTACTAAAGTTGCATACCAGGCCCACATATGGGCCACATGAATTTGTAGTATTTGGCTCATGTTTGGTGGAGTTATGGCAGTCCTTTGGTTCAGTTCTGGCAAAGGAGATGTGGGCCATATTTGGGCCGGCAAACACAAACTAATCTGGGCCACAGCTCAGCTGTTTATCTGGCCCACATCTGTGCCAAAGGTAATTTGCTGACTGGGGGGGCACCTCATAGGATCTGGCTGATGGCCTCGATATAAGCAGAAAGACTAACATTAGCGTAGATGCCATTCTTCTTATGATGTAACGAGTACATCGGGTGTTATAGGAAGTGTTCCCGGTTCTGGCTAACCTAATTTATGCAGCCTAATAATTAGAGTTGGGGTACTCGAACTCGGACTCGGACTCGAGTCCAATTTTGATGTACTCGGACTTGTCACTCGGATGAATTTGTACTCGGACTTGACACAGACTCGGACATTTTAGACTCGGAAAATTTGCCGAGTACAGTCAAGTCCGGGCAATATTATTCAGAAACGAAACGAAACTGCTTACATTGTGTTGTGTCAGTGTTGAGCATTGTAGCCAATCACAGACATGAATATTAAGCGCATGAACACAGTGGCCAATCAGAGGCGTTTTGAGTCACCATGCGGAGAAGTCGCTCAAAAGAATCAGCGCGAGTTTTATCCTTTCGCACATCTCCTCATAAACAACAAAGTCTTGACGCGATATAAATAAGAGATTCGCTGTGCAGTGCGGACAACTTCAGTGTTTATGACGAGAGTTTCAGTGAGAGTGCAGAACGCGGTAAGTAAGTGATGGCTTAAAGTGAGCGCTATTGACAATCTAAATAATATATTTTTTCATGCTTGTAGAGGACCAGTGGTTACGTTCACACTGTAAATTAAAAAGAGTGATAACTGCATTTAAATGTGGGAGAGGATCCGCAGAATTTTAGTCCTGTGAGTCCAATGAAATTGCGATGATTGACACAGTAACCATAGCAACATGAGAACGTGATGACCAAGGCAACATTTTGGCGTCTAATAATGTTATGATTTTTGTTACATTGATTTAGCCTACACTTTACTCATAAGTTTACATACACCTTGCAGAATCTCCAAAATGTAATATTTATTTATTTTTTAATGAGGATGATCATAAAAACATTGTTTCTATTTATTACTGCCCTGAAAAATCTTTTTCACATAATGGATGTTTAATAGCTTAGTCCACATAAAAAAAATACAAACACAAAATACAAGACAAATTACATAGGCTTGATTTTAATATTGTGTTTCATTACCTGAATGATCTACAATTTTTTTTTTTTTTTTTTTTTAATGGTTGTTCATGAGGAAAAATCCTCCAGCTCCTGCACATTCTTTGCTTTTCCAGCATCTTCTGCATATTTGACTCCTTACTAGCAGTGACTATGATTGTGAGGTCCATCTTGTCACACTGAAGACAACTGATGGACTCATACACAACTATTACAAACCCTGCAAACATTTAGTGATGCTCAAGAAGGAAGCAACCATTAGGAGCCAGGGGGTGTACATTTTTGAACTGGATCATTGGTGTAAATTGCTCTTATTTTATTTAAAAATTCATTAATTAATTTAGTCCTGCCATTTAGAGGCTAAATAAGATAAAACAAAATAAGATAATCAAAAAAAAAAAAAAAAAAAAAAATCAACGTCATCTTGCTCAAAAGTTTACTCCTGGCTCTTAATGCATCGTGTTATATTCTTGACCATTACCTTGCAGAATCTGAAAGATGTACGATAGGTAAACGTATGACTGTAACTATACATTGGAATCATTTTGTAAGGTTTAACATATTAATTTAAGAGCTCAGTGTTGAGACCTTTCACTGGAATTTGATTGACATGCGATCTGACCAATCATAATGCAGATACCTGCTATTTTTGTCCGACAAACAAACCAAACCAGATAGTAGATTAAAGTCATTGGACTTGAACTTGAAAAATGCTGTGTATTGAATTCTTTTTGCAGTTCTGATGTTCATTCATGTTTAATTCGTGCTATAACTAGAAGATATTATCAGTTCATGTGTTGCTTGAGTTGAGGCCTATATTAAAGCACCACAAAACGGTGTGTATTGTTTTAATTTCATAAAAATTACAAAATTTGAAAGCTGAGACTTTATTTCATACCAGAAGTAGCCTTGTCTTGTCTGTTGGCGCATTGTCAGTGTCCTCTTTGCTCCGCAATATAGCTATATTTCACTGTGTGAGAACATGTGGAGTGAGAGCGGAATGGCTTGTCGGACGTAGCGACAGTAAGAGGGGCGGGTCTTTGTGAAAGGTCAATTTAAAACTATTCAAATCTTTGTGGACTCGGCCGGACTCGACTCGGACTCGGATGTTAAGGACTCTGACTCAAGTGCGACTCGGCCCTCTTTGGACTCGGACTTGGACTCGGACTCAATTGTTAAGGACTTGGACTCGACTCGGACTCGACAATGGTGGACTCGGACCCAACACTACTAATAATCATTTAACTGATTTGAATAATAGGAATGTGTAATGTCGTATGTGTATGCCCGGTTAAAGAGATGTGTTTTTAGTATAGCTTTGAACTGACAGAGTGTGTCTGGTTCTCGAACAATGTTAGGAAGACTGTTCCAAAGTTTTAGTGCTAAATAGGAAAAGGATCTACCGCCAGCAGTCGATTTTCATATTCTAGGTATTATCAACTGGCCGGAATTTTGAGATCGCTATACAGTATAGACGTGAAGGACTATAATGCATTAAGAGCTCGCTCAAGTATTGGGAAGCTAAACCATTTAGTGCTTTGCAAGTGATCAGCAATATTTTAAAATTTATGCAATGTTTAATAGGGAGCCAATGCAGTGTGGACAGAACTGGGCTAATATGGTCATACTTCCTGGTTCTGGTAAGAACTCGAGCTGCTGCGTTTTGGACCAGCTGTAGTTTGTTTATAATGCATGCAGGCCAACTACCCATAATAGCATTACAATAATCTAGCCTTGAGGACATGATGCAGCACTTTTTTGGTTCGATCTACAGCTGTTTTAGGCAATATGTAAATGAGATATTAACCCATCAGTCAACCGCACACATGCGGAGCAAGACGTTTGTCCACTCAACAGAAACCACATTCATTTGTCAGTCTGACACTAAACTAACCTGAAATAAACTCAGATGACTCAAAAACAAAAATGATTAGTTGAATTTAATAAAACAATTTATCGTAAGTGGTACGGTTTGATTTTAGCTACATTTAAACAAATGCATTAAGTTGAACTAGTTCAACTTAATGCATTTGTTTAAATGTAGCTAAAATCAAACCGTGTGCAACCACTTACAATAAATTGTTTTATTAAATTTAATGAATCATTTTTTTCAGTGAGCATTGGTTGGAAACAATATGTGTCTTGCATGAGGGTTTTTGCTTTTTTTTAAATATTATTTAACAGTACTGTTTTGAGGGGATATTTAAAGATTATGTGTAATTAAATACAATAATCTTAAATGGATATCTGTTCTCTGATCTAAATGAAGACTGCAGATGGTCTCAGTTCTTGTGGTTATTTCAGCATCTTCTCTTCTCTGCGGTTACAGACCCTGTCTAGAAAACAACAGCATTAACCAAACCTCTTGTTTATTTCCAAACCTCACGAAATACACTGAGTACAATGATGAAGAGCTTTACACATTAATTCTTTGTTTGTGTTGTTATTTTCACGTCTCATTTCATATATGTTTTGTCCCTTTGAGTTCCAGACCACATCCTGTAGATGTTTGACAGTCTCTCAGCAGACACAAACTGACCCTTAATGTTTCATCATGTATTAAGTGAGATTTTAAACTTCAGACATTTTTGAAGGGACAAAATAATCTTATACCATGTTGCTTATAATTCCCATGGATTGTGGGCCCTGCTCACTTTTATTTTATTTTAAAATCTAAGGTCTTCAGCTTCTTCCTAAAATGTAATATTATATAAGTACTTGATTTTTGAATTCATTAAATTGAATTGTGTCATAAGGTAAGCAAGGCAAGTTTATTTCCTGTATATATCACATTTCTTACACAATGGTAATTCAAATTGCTTTACATAAACATTAATCATAAAATAATCACAACAAGTGCATAAGAAATAAGAATGACAATAAAAGCAACTAAAAAAGAATGATTGAAATGTATGTATATGTATCAAAATAGTTATAAAAAGAATTAAAAGATGAGGCATGAATAAGATACAGTGCAGTCAGTCAGATGTAGCACAGTGCTCATTCAGTAAATGCACAGCTAAGATGTGTTTTGAGTCTGGATTTGAATACTGTTGATTTCTTCTGGAAACTGGTTTCAGTTGTGACTGGCATAATATAGCTAAAAGTGGTCTCACCATGCTTAGAGTGAACCCTTGGTATGTCTAACTGACTTGATCCTGATGATCTGCATGTCTGTTAGGTTTATATTTAGTGAGCATATCTGCAATGTATTGAGATTCTAGGCCATTGAGTGATTTATATACAAGTAATGATAGTTCAAAATCAATCCTAAATTTAACTGAAAGTCAGTTTTTTTTCCATTACAATAATCCACCCTGCTGGTGATGAAAGCATGAACAAGTTTCTTTAAGTCTTGACTGGAAACAAAAAATCTATTATTGCTATATTTTTTTAGATGATAGTATGCTGATTTAGTTATTGCTTTTACAGGACTGCTGAAACTAAGGTCTGTCTCCAAAATTGCATCAAGATTCCTGACTTGATTTTTAGTTGTTAGACCCCTAGCGTCAAGGTATGCGTTCACCTTGAGAACTTCATCTTTGTTTCCAAATGCAATGACTTTTTGTGACAGTTTTATGACAGTTTTGTCTTTGTTTAATTGAAGAAAGTTTTTACACATCCAACTGTTGACTTCATCAATGCATTGGCACAGGGAGTCAATGGGGCTGTAATCGTTAGGCGAAAGGGCTAAGTAGATCTGTGTGTCGTCTGCATAGCTGTGGTAAGCAATTTGGCTCTTTCTCATTATTTGGCTCAGTGGGAGAGAACAGGTTTAATGGGAGCCGTGAAAGAATTGAGCCTTGTGGGACTCCACATGTCATGGATGTCCACTCAGACTTATGGTCACCAGTTCACAT
The DNA here is from genome assembly GCF_964197995.2 of Scardinius erythrophthalmus. Taxonomy (NCBI): domain Eukaryota; kingdom Metazoa; phylum Chordata; class Actinopteri; order Cypriniformes; family Leuciscidae; genus Scardinius; species Scardinius erythrophthalmus. Next base: position 14,508,996 of record NC_138234.1, read on the forward strand.
TGTATCCCATCTCTTTTAACTATGACCTGAACCATATGAGGACCATCCCAGAAAGCCCGACCCAGTTTTCCAGCACGTGGATATGCCTTTGCTCTACGCCTTTCTGAAATTATTTCTCTTCTCAAAAATAAGGAAGCAGACTCAATTCACTTGCTTTGGGGTTGTTAGTCAGTAGCAAAAAGAGTGCAGGTGTTTTTTAAGTTGCTGTTATAATATTTGAAAAGAATGTCTGTCTAGCTGTGCCTACTTCCACATTGAAAGCATGAAGGCTGTCTTTATAGATGTTTATAGATAGACTGCTAGTTTCGTCTTCCGCCACATACGCTCAGCATTTCTGCACTTTCTTTTCATACTTTGAACTGCTGTTGTGACTCTCCAAGGTGCCTTAGTACCAGTCTTCTGACTTTCACAGAAGCAAAGTCATCAGTAACTTTATTAAAGGGATAGTTCACCCAAAAAATTAGATTTTTGTTCATTATTTGAAACACAAATGAAGATATTAAGATATTTTAATGAAATCTGAGAGATTTCTGTCCCTCCATTGACAGTCTAACCAACTATCACTCTGACGCTTCAAAAAGTTCCCAAAGAGATCATTAAACTAAACCATATGAATCGAGCGGTTTAGTCAAAATTTTCAAAAGAGAAAAGAAAAGACAACTCGCCAACAACTCCGAGCAAAATTACAGCCAGGAAGAAGAGCAAAACTGCATCAAAGGAAGGTGAGGTCCCTGGCCATACTGGAAGCCATTCAAATTTTGGAAAATAACTTTAATCGTCAACTGGTGCAACTTCGAGAGCAGGCCAAACAGAATTGCAGTCGTTAGCCTAACTAACGCTGAACAGTTCAATGTTTTGGTTGATCGGATAACAATTGGACAAAGCTAAATAGAGGTGTAAACGGGGTCTAAAACGTCCACTTTCGAACAACTTCCAGAGGTTTTTGAAAACGCATTCGACTGGATTGCTTTCGTAGTATAAACACTCATGTGGTCGTATGCATTCGAACAGCCACAAAAGACTGGCTTCTCTCCGCCTATGGACCTAATGCGTGAACATTATGGGAAGCTGCTAAACTTTGTCGGCTGAAGAACCAAGTTTGGTTTGAAGATGAAAAACACAATATCCTCACATCATTCCTGATTTCTAACACTCACAACCTTTGGCATTCATTCTCGTGTTACGCAGCACGTTTGAACTTCAGCAAGAACCAATGAGGTTCATTCTCGTGTTACGCAGCACGTTTGAGCTTCAGTGAGAACCAATGAGGTTCACTCTCGTGTTACGCAGCACGTTTGAGCTTCAGCGAGAACCAATGAGGTTCATTCTTGTGTTACGCAGCACGTTTGAGCTTCTGCAAGAACCAATGAGGTTCATTCTTGTGTTACGCAGCACGTTTGAGCTTCTGCAAGAACCAATGAGGTTCATTCTTGTGTTACGCAGCACGTTTGAGCTTCCGCAAGAACCAATGAGGTTCATTCTTGTGTTACGCAGCACGTTTGAGCTTCCGCAAGAACCAATGAGGTTCATTCTCGTGTTACGCAGCACGTTTGAGCTTCCGCAAGAACCAATGAGGTTCATTCTTGTGTTACGCAGCACGTTTGAGCTTCAGCGAGAACCAATGAGGTTTGTTCTTGTGTTACGCAGCACGTTTGAGCTTCAGTGAGAACCAATGAGGTTCACTCTCGTGTTACGCAGCACGTTTGAGCTTCAGCGAGAACCAATGAGGTTCATTCTCGTGTTACGCAGCACGTTTGAGCTTCAGCAAGAACCAATGAGGTTCACTCTTGTGTTACGCAGCACGTTTGAGCTTCAACGAGAACCAATGAGGTTTGTTCTTGTGATCAAGCATGTTCGGTTGAGCTTCTTTTTATGTTCACTGATCAATATGTGAAAAAAGCCTAAATTCAATCTGTCCATCATATAAAGAAATCGTGACTTCAGAAAATTTGGACTAAACCACTCAATTCATGAGGATTAGTTTTATGTTCTCTTTGTTAACTTTTTGAAGCATCAAAGTAGTAGTTGCGCAGCTGTCAATGAAGGAACAAAAAGCTCTCAGATTGAATTAAAATATCTTCATATCGTCAACAAAAGTCTTACGGTTTGGAACGACATGAGAGTGAGTCAGGGCTGGATTCACCTCATATTGAGACATATTAAATGTCATTCATTTATAAAGTAAAAAAACAATATTATTTCTCCTCATTGTAATTGATAGTTTAACATTCTTGTTTACAATATCTGGTTCATCGATGTCTGATGTTGATGTTTGTTCTCTCCACTCCTGTTCTGGATTTGATGTCATAAACCAGGACAACAATGGCAGCCACCGCAGCCACGCCCATCAGAGCAGTGACGACCAATCGGATCACAGCTTCAGTGGTGTCAAAACAAAGGTTGCAGCCTGAGGAAAGACAATAAGTAGTAAACAACTAAATAAATAACACCAACGAAAAACCTCTAACATCACTCCAGACCTACCTGAACTCAACCAATTGAGATCACTGATGTGTTTGGTCTCGTTGCTGACGGGATTGTTCAGCACACAGCTGTAGGTGTTTTTATCCTGATATTCCACCTCCAGAGGTAGAGAGAGACTGATGCTGAGATCAGACACACTGATGCTGGACAATACACTGATTCCTTTGTACCAGGAGAGAGTCACATGACTCACATTTAACACTGAACACAGCAATGAACATTTTGATAAAGGATGTTGTGTACAGTAACTAGAGATGTCAGGAATGGGCAGAGGAGCTGGAAAACACAAGAAATAAATGACAGTTAGTAAGAGGGATGCTTTGTTAGGGATTCAACGTTCACTGAGTCCGAGTTTATTATAATGTACGTCAGTTAGTGCAAAGAGTGCAAAAAGAGCACTGATACCGTCATCATTTTAACTCGTATCCTAACATTTATAATAGATTCAAATTTAATTACACTGAGACAAAAATGGCATAAAAAGCTTCTTTCTTTTTTTAAAGATGAATATAAAGTTGTATTCTGAAATATTATTATGGGTAAATGGAACTAACATGAATACACAAAGACAGGAAAATGCACTCTACAAAATAAGAAGAAATCTACTCACAATAAACAGTAACATTGTAAATCGCGGCTGGATCCTTAGTATCAATGCTTTGTTTATAAACTCCACTGTGTTCATGGCTGATGTTTGTGATGGTGAGAGATCCAGTGTGATTATCCAACTGGAGTCTGTCTATGAATCTCCAGTCATTATAATCTGTAGAGAAGATACCATTCATTTTCCTGATTCTAGCAATGCGAATGGTTCCAAACCTCCACTCTATCTTGTCATATCCCTGTATGTCAGTAATAGATTCTAGAGTGACAGAATCCCCCACCGTCACTGGCACTGCCTTCACCACATCTGACTCAGCAACAAGCACACCTGAAGAACAATATTAAAGAATGTAAATATAAAAAATATGGCAACACTTTACAATAACATCCTATTTGTTAACATTACATTGTGTCATGTGTTAACAACAAACAACAATATTTACAGCATATTTTAATCTGGTTAATGTTGATTTATAAACTTATTCATTGTTAGCTCATGTTTATGATACTGTTAATTTATACAACTTTAATGTATTAGTAAGCAGGTAGAAATTAACAGTAGGCCTAACCTATATCTATCTATAGATTAATAAATGCTAATTATCTTTCTTTTTTAGTCAATGACACCATATTATATTCACTAACGTTAACGAATTTAACCTTACTGTACTAATACCAAAAATGGAAATCCTCTTACGTTAATGAGAACAAGAGATATTACATATTCACATTAAACCATTAACATTAGCCGCCAGGAAATGAAAAAAAAAAACACAATAAATAACAAAAATAGAAAAAAAAAATAGAAAAATTACATAAAATCCAGTGCTTTAAAAAAAAATCTAAAAGATTTACATTTAATTTAGTAATTTTTTAAATGTGATAATGTGCAAAATTTGGTTTGCAAACTTTGCATTGAGCCCAGTTCTTTTTATGTATATGGTAATTTCCTAATAAAACAAAATAACTGTATAATGTTGTTCGTTACATTCCAAATTGTCATTCTCAGTATAAAAATGCACATCAAATATACACATTTCTATCATACACTTCAGTTTTCTACTAATAAAGGTTTCTAAATCTTGCAAAGATAATCTTGACTAAATACAGTGAAAAAACAGATGCAAAATAGTTTATTTTTCTAACGCGCAAATTTCAAATCCACAGACTTAAACATCATGTGTGTTATTTCGAGTGACGTCATAGGATGTACTTACCAACCAGATGAAAAAAACACAAACAGAAGAAAATAAACGCGTGGATCATTTTCTCCAACCGTTTGAGATAAATCGCTATAGTTTGCAGCCGATTTCGACAGAAAGTGTTTTAAAATACTATCTGTAAATACCTCGAAATACTATCTGTAGAATAGATAATTTGAGGTTTAGAGTCAAACAGAGAAACTCCTCCCCTCTGCGCGCCTCCGTGAATCCGCGCGAGAACGAACGCGCTCAGTTTAGCAGAACAGCGCTATTGGTGTGGCAGCTCGGGTGTTTATAATAATCTTGTCTTTAATCAGACTGTGTTCCTCAATATATTCAATAGAATGATGCTCTTGAATGATTCTGTTCTCTTGGTCAATTCAATTCAATACAGACTATAACACTTTCCACAATACACATGCACTTTACAGAAAATACACGTGCCTACATTCAAATTTAGAGTGATCTGTTATCAGAGGTAACTGTCTAAGTTATGTATTTCAGTAATGTAAATACAAGTAGAGCGCCAAATCATGAAGGCTATTCCAGAGTTAAGGAGCCAAATGTGAAAACGCTCTTCCTCAGTGGACTTAGATATTCTAGGTAGCCTACTATCAGAAGACCTTTTGTGACCTTAAAGAGTGTGATGGATTGTAAGGCGATAGAAGATAGGTTAAAGGAATAGTTCACTTAAAATGATCAAAATCATTTACTCAACCTCAAGTTATTTCAAACCTGTATGAATTTCTTTCTTTTGCTGAACACAAAAGAAGATATTTTGAAGAATGTTGATGGAGCCCATTGACTTCCATAGTAGAGAAAAAAAATAATAATTCTGGAAGTCTGTTTGGTTACCGGTATTCTTCAAGACATTTTCTTTTTCAAGTTTGAAACAACTTGAGGGTGAGTAGATGATGACATAATTTTCATTTTTGGGTGAACTATCCCTTTAAATACCCAGGAGCTAAACTGTTTAGAGCCTTAGGTCAGTAGCAATCAGAACTTAATATGTAACCAGAAGATAAAATTAATGTTATATGATCATATTTTCTTGACCTAGTAAGAACTCTAGCAGCTGCATTTTGGACTTGTAGCTTGTTTATTGAGGATGCAGGACAACCAGCTAATAATGCACTACATAAATCTAGTCTAGAGGTCATGAATGCATGAACTAACTTTGTGTTTGAGACCCTTGAATTCTGACACACAGCTCTCATACTCGCAGAGGTGTTGCATGTCATTTTTCTCTTGCAGCACTCGTTTGGTTCAGTCTACATTCAATAGATGTGAGTAAAAAAGGAAGTCTTAAAGGAAAATAATGTCTTTGTCCATTTACCCATCAGTCAACCGCACACATGCAATAGTAAACAGGAGCGAGACGTTTGTCCACTCAACAGAAACCACATTCATTCGGGTCACTCTTCCACTAAACTAACCTGAAATAAACTCAGACCACAGCAGTTTCACTTTAACTCAGAAACTGAGCTGAGAGTGTCTAAAGCATTCTGTGGAAACGTGTTGTAACTTGCAAGAGAAAAATACACGTTCATTTGACTGTTTTTATTCCAAAGTAAAGCTCTTTTGAGGGGAAGTCATTAGCCATTCACACACACTAACACTCAGGCATCCAGGAAAATGATCACATTTTATTTGTGTCTGTTTCTGTGTTCTCGCCTTTTTTTTAGGTTCTCTTTATTTTGCTTCTTGTTTAAGACTTTTTGTTCACTTTTAATTCTAATAGGCTAGTCCAATCAGATCAGACTCATGTTTAGAGTTGTTTTCAGATAACAATTCTGCAGCCATTGAATGCAAATAATCTTAAATAGGATCTGATCAGTTCTGAGACGGTCTCAGTTCTTGTGGTTATTTCAACATCTTCTCTTCTGCGGTTACATATCGTGTCTATGAGGAACAACAGCATTAACTAAACCTTTCCCTCATTTACAATCCTCACGGAATACACTGAATAAAGTGCAATGAAGAGCTGACTTGATTCAAGATTACACATGAATTCTTCTTACACATGTTATTTTCACTTCTCATTTCATATATTTTTTAGTGACTTTGAGTTTCCAGTAGACCACATCCTGTGACAGTATCTGTCTCGCCAGACACGACTGACCCTTAATGTTCTATATTATGTTGTCTAGGGAACAACAGCATTAAAAAACCTCTCCATCATTTCCAAACCTCACAAAAGACATTGAATAGAATACAACGAAGAACTGACTTGATTCAAGTCACATTATTGTGTACACGTCAATTCTGTTTTTGTTTTTTTATCTCACTTCTCATTTTACAGCGACTATATATTTTTGTTAATTTCAGTTCCTAGACCAATGACATATAAGTTGTTGGAATTGTTTTTCAACTTGTTTAACACTGATGTTTCAATCATCATCATCATCATCATCTCTTATTATTAAGTCTTCTGCAGGCCAGAACACAGTTTCAGCAGACCACATCCTGAAGACAGTTTCTGTCTCAGCACACATACACTTTCACGCAATGTTCGTGTGTATTTAACCCGCCATTTGCTTTGCACAATTTAATGTAAATGTGCATTTAGAGAGATTTGAAAGTTCAGAGTGTTTATTCATTCCCTGCGGTCATCACATTTTGTATTTTGTTTGATGTAGATATGTGATTACAAGGAAACTGAGCATGACTTGTGACGACTTGTGATATCAAGCCATAATTTCAAATCATATAACACTACATTTAGTATTTAGGTTATATATTGCACAGCTTCGCCTCCTAGTGTCCTGAAATGAAAATGTCTGATTCATGGGTAACAGACTGAAGTTGACCTCACGATGATGTAACTGTTTATTTCAACATTTGTTTATTTCAACATTTGTTTATTTCAACATTTTAACTGTTTTCTTTCAAAATGACTAAATAGTTGTATTGGGCATATTTTCCCCACAATGTACATTTTGACCAAAACAGGATCAGACAGTTTTGTTGTATGGCGATAAAATGCTCATGTAAAATGTGACTTAACAGGTTATGCTCTTATAGGAAATATGTGCTAATAATAGGTTATGCAGATGATCCAGACAAGTGAATGAGTTTTAAACTGATTTCTACATAAAGAACTTGTACTGACTTGTACTGTATCTGTACTGATTAACAGCAGCACTTGTCTTGATTCTGTTGACAGTTCCAGTTAATAGGCTATGATACCGACAAGATTGCTCAGAAGATTATAAATATCAATCTCTCTCTCTCTCAATCTTTCTCTCTCTCTATGTGAAAATGTTCAACCTTTTGACCAACTCTATAGGTTCACTTTGGGACACTAGTATGACGTAACACATCCGCTACCTTCGCAGAAATCACGTGACTTGGTCCGTTTGATTAGAGCCCATCATCATCATCATCATCAGTAGGCGATCCTGGATCACTGCTGTCATTCAGTTTGGATGCGGTAAGAAGTGACATCAACATGAGGAACCTTTCTCTCCTTTTGGGGCTTGTATTACTTGTTCACGGTGAGTCACGTTAAGTCGACACTTTCGGTTTTCAAAAGGCGCATGTTCTGATTTTTTATTTTTTTTGGGTGAAATTCTGAAACAGTGTTTCTTACCATTCTTAACTATTATTACCTTTATACAAATATAAATAACACTGTGAATAATGAGGATGTCAGCACCATTATAAGCGTAATTTTAGTAAGTTATTTTGTGCATGTGTGTTTGATAATGAAAACTAGCTAGGGTTCTGACGGCCTGCAATTTTCGTTCACTATTTTACATGAAAACCGACAACACAAACAGTGTTGCTGCTTAGAGTGGAATAGAACAGAAAAAAAATCAGAATCATTCGCTGTTTTGGTCTATTTATTGTTTTGTGAGGTAAGTGTTGTCAGTCGTGGCGCGAGAGAACTGAAGACACAAATAAAGCACATTAGCGCATCTTTAGTAAGATGTTGGTGAACTGGATATGATATCATATCAATAAGAATACCATTTTAACGTTTCTATCTTAATTTAAGGACGATGCGTGATAATGTTTATTGCATTACAACTTTCAGTGTAACTAGGTCTTAAGCGGAAATAGAAAACACGTGGTACCATCAAACGAGTAAAATTAGAGAGAATTTTTATTGCTGTTACAACTTGATCCTGTAACAGCAGGTGTGGGTTTGGTTTGTATTTCTTCAGAATAATTATGCCACCCGACCGCACCTTGTTTCACTTTAAAGATTGCAGTTAATTATTATTATGTTTTATTGTATGATTGCAAGAACATACAATACCATTGCCAGGGTATAGGCTATATTGAGAATTACCATAGAAATTACAGTTTTAAGGGCTTTGGAGTTGCTGGATGTAAGGAGAGTGTCCAGGTATTTAAGTTCCTTGCAAAAAACTAAAAAGTAGGGCTTAAGGACCCTGACATTAACATTTGTGTAAAAATAAATAAGTAAATAAATAAAAGTTTATTAAAATATTCATTTTACATCTTTATCAAAGTTGAAATGAGCATCTCATTCTGAAAGAAACTAGTCTTTGAGAAGAGTTATGGCCCCATAAGGAATGGGATACTCAGAGAAAACAAGATTAGGAGGAATTTTTCAAGATTAGGAAGAATATTACAAAACGAAACAGGATTCGTTAAATACTGTTTTATCCAATTGATCTTGAAATTTGAATTTAAGGAAATAAAATCTAGAAAGTTTAGATTTAGAACAAGATTAATATTTATTTATTTATATATATTCATATTTATTAATTTATAATTCAAGGATCAGCCAATAGAGTGGGATGACGTCAGAACCCGGTGGTTGCCGGTGGTTCCTATGAGATTTTCCTATGGTTTTCTCTTTTTTTATTTTATTGAGTAAAATAAAGCCTGTGGTAAACATAACGTGACGATATTTTTACGTTTTGTTATATAGCCTAACATAACAGTGTCCATGCATAACTACATGCAACTAACCCTCAACCAAATCCTAATCCTACCCTAACTCTATAGTAAGTGCATGTTGTTAATTAATATTACTCAATGCTTAATGTACACTGTAACAGGGACACCTTAAAATAAAGTGTAACCTGAAACCCCATATGTACAGTAAATCTCAAAGGAACTTTCGGGTTGCGTAACCATCTCTAGAATTTTGTGTTTGAACTTCCATTTTTTGGCTCTGTGTATTTCATATGGCATTTTAAAAACTTCATAAATCTGTAAGATCTTACTTCATGCTGTGGAAATACAAACCTGGAAGACTGAAAAGCAGCAGAGCTACATAAGGTCTCTAGGAAACATTTTAATCAAAAACAGTAAGGTGAAAACAATAATAGAAAGAATTAAAAAGTTAAAATAACAAGATAGTGTAAAATAAAAAAAATAAAATGGTATGTAGTCACGAATGTAGCCTGTACACTACTCTATTTTGTTTTTATCTTTGTGTCAGTATGTTAAATCTGGTCACGTGTTAATTGATATAAAATGATAGTATACTGTATGTTACATAATTGCAATTATCTGTAGACGTGTGAAATACCATGTTTTCAGGCTGTACTATTAAATACCGTGTATCATGTTTAATTTATGCATGATCTGTTTGCATGTGATCTTCCTGATACAGGAACTTACTTTTGACAGTTTACAAGTCATGACAGGTTTAATTAAAAAACACAAAAATGCAACAGATCTGCGATTCACAGTAGCATTTGCTACACTTTAAATAGTGTCAGGAATTATGTTAGGAAATCTAATTGCCTAAACCTTTATTTTCCAACCTGTATATAGTTTAGTAAATGGAATTAGCATATGTCACAGTGTTACAGTTAAATACATATGTCTTAGAAGTGCATGTAAATGGAAATCTTGACAGCTTTGCAAACGTAATCTGTTTAGAAACTTTCTGTTTGTTCCTCAGGTGTGTTTGGTGTTGAGGAAAATAAGTCAGTGTCAGTGTCAGTGATGGTGGGAGATTCTCTCACTCTAAACACTGATTTTACTAAAACAAAGGGAGAAGATCTGCAGTGGAAGATTGAAGGTGAAAGCAATATCATAGCACATATTGATAGAGAAGTCAACAAAATCACAGTACCTGGGAATAATGAAGAGAGATTCAGAGACAGACTGAAGCTGGATCATCAGACCGGATCTCTGACCATCACAAACATCAGGACCACAGACTCCAGAGTTTATGAGCTAAAGATCAAGGACAGCACGAATGACGACAAATACAGATTCATCGTCACTGTCCGCGGTGAGTAACTCAGTGTGATCATAATGTGGATTACCTGTCTGTGAAGATGAGTTGAAATAATCACAATTATACACAATAATCCTTTATGAATAACTTAAGTTCCTTAAGTTCATAAACACTTATGATGATTGAAATCGTGAAATAGCCTTAAATAATTACAAAATAAACTGCAAAATGTTATGTTTTCTAATATTTATTTAATGCATGGATTGCTTCTGACAGGGTTTCAAAGCGCCAAATGCGAGTAAAAATGACCGTTGAAACGATACTACTCGACAGTTGCCCGGTAACTTTTTTTTAATGAATTTTGACAATGCATGATTTTGAGAATGTGATATTTAGTGCAAACATCAAATCGCAACAGTCGTGATGTAATATAGTATTAATTCGCAGTAATGCTACTCTGTAGTGTTTGAGTCGCTTATAACTTGCATTTGGGAAACGCAATTTGCGCCAACCATTTCCCAAATTCATATTATTTTATTTTATGTTTTTTTTTTATTTATAAATATGTTGTCAACAAAAAGAAGCACTGCGGTTTTCCGCCAAAATAAAAGCTCAATGGTTTAACGTTTGAATGCAAAGAAATTAAGTAGTGCTGGGCAACAATTAATCGCGATTAATCGCATCCAAAATAATTGTCGTAAAAATTATTTTGTATATACAAATACACACACATTCATGTATATACTTAAGAAATATTTGCATATATATACTGTATATATATTTATACATAATTTATATTATATATACATGTAAATATTTTATATATAAATAACACTTTTACTTTTAATACTTTTTTTTTTCAATTTATCACATGCCTGATTCATATTCAAATAAGATTAAAGAGATTTCTTGATGTTTAATATAAATGATCCAGCAAACATTATTTTCAGAAATTCAAAAAAGATAAGCACAAACTGTACTTTTACACAATGAAGGCAATAGAGAAGGAAGCCAAGGATCTAAAAGCAAGCGGGTACTTTATATAAACAAAATACAGAACTAGTGAGCACAAGGAAAACACTGGAGAACAGCTACAACACACAAACCATCTACATTCTCCACAAAAGTTGTATTGTGATGAGAATGGACCCAGACTTACCTAAACACAGCAAGAGCTGATAGACAGGTGAAAGTAATGAGTAAATATGATAACCAACAATACAGGAACACATGGAAAATGTAAAAATGATACATCAGAATCAAACTGAACTTCAAAATAAGGGTCATTGGGAACTTGATTGAATGTTCTTATATATATATATATATATATATATATATATATATATATATATATATATATGTATGTATGTATGTATGTATGTGTGTGTGTGTGTGTGTGTGTGTGTGTGTGTGTGTGTGTGTGTGTGTGTGTGTGTGTGTGTGTGTGTACTCAGACTATATATTTTTTAAACATTTTAATATGCACACTATTTTGAGAGAGTTTATTATTTTAATGTTTTTAGTGATTACTATATGGAAGTTCAAACATTTAATTGAATTCCTGTCCCCGTTTTATTTAAATATTTAATTAGCATCATTGTAATTGCAACAGAAAGGTTTGTCAAATATTTTTAATAAGTATTTGTTTTCCGCTTTGCATTTGTTCTTTTATATTTTGTATTCTTTAAACCATGAGGAAATAAATCTTGTTACCACAAATGAAGTCCTATGTCATGTTGCGCTACCATTGTTTTGGCTGAAATTACTGATTCTGAGCTCCTTTATTTCCAGATATCATGATTTGAGTTTGTTTTTATCAAAAGAGTAGGTATAGAGGAGAAACAGAACTTGAAGACTCAATGTCAATCTTTAAAGTGACACAAAACCTGATGATCTTGTTCACCAGCATGATTTGAGATGTTCCAATGAGCATCTTGAGTTTCAACGGAAGAAAAAACATCTGACCGTCTGTATCAGGGTTTACCAAACTGAAGGGGTTAATTATTCACCCTCATGTTGTTCCAAACCTGTAAGACCTTTGTTCATTTCGGAACACAAATTAAGATATTTTTATATGAAATCCAAGAGCTTTCTGTCCCCTCATAGACATCAACGTCATTGCAACTTTCAAGGCCCAGAAAGGTAGTAAAGACATTGATAAACTAAGTGAGTACAGTGGTTCAAACTTAATGCTAGGAAGCGATGAGAATACTTTTTTGTGCGCAAAAACAAAACAAAAATAACGATGTAATATTCTTAGTGTTGCAGCCAGTCGCTGACGCGCTCAAACATAATTCCTCGAGTCCGTTCCATTCCATTGAAGTTTTTTATTGCATGTCGTGTGAATAATTGTACCTGAATTTCCAGTGGTTTTATTGTCCTACCGTATAGCAGGGAGGGTGATGGAGCTTTCAGTGAATAATCCAAAGCTTGTTACGGGATAAATGAGCGGTCAAAGAAAATATACGGCTGCACCTTGCTAGCCACGACAAATCACTTTCAAAAAAACTGAGCTCCGTGTTAGATTGAACCCATAAAACAGGTGCTGCAGTCACCTGTTTGCTGGTGGGCGGGTTCAGTAATGCACGCCTCCATGTTGCACTCATAGAAAAGCAAAACCAAAGCAATATTAAAGCAAGAAAATCTAAATATAAACAAATGTAACATAACCACACCAAACTATTGTTAACAAAACACATTATTATCATAATTCGACTCAAACCATAATAAAGAAAGCAAGTCTGGCTCCAACAAACGACTTTATTCAACAATATCTTCTCTTCCATGTCATTCTCCTACGCTGTTGACGTAGTGTAAACAGTGCAGCGCTTTCAGGTTCTACGTAAGAATGCCAGCTCACTATTGGCCAGCCCCTGCATCAGCATCACATGCATGTGTCATGGTGCTCACGTGACTGGCGTCGGCCAATAGTGAGCCGGCTTTCTGACGATGAACCCCAAAGCGCTGCACTGTGATTACTTGGGTCAACAGCGTAGGAGAATAACGTGGAAGAGAAGAGATTGTTGAATAATGAATAGTTGTTGAATAAACTAAGGGCTTACCGGTTTGGAGCAACATGATGGTGAGTAATTAATGACAGAATTTACATTTTTGGGTGATCTAACCCTTGAAGGTCACGAACACCTAGGGGTTTGTGAGGGAATTGAAGGGGGTTCTTGAGTCGATGACACATATAAAATCATAATAATGTTAAACTATAATAAATATTCTTAAAATAAGAACAAAAACAAAACATTTGTTTACAATAAAACAAATGAAATATTTTTGTTTTTACCTGCACGCCATGTGACCATTAACTGACAACAGAGAAACATTTACATGCAAATGGGTTGTTCATTTATTGAAATATTAACTTCCCGGGGGGACTTCAAGAAAATACTTTCGGTCAAAGAGTTTCAGCTGACAAAAAAGTTTGGGAATCTGCTTATTTTCACATTTAACTTCAATTTTAAGTCACAAATATTCTGGGTCTCAGGCATTTTTGCCCCATAGTGCATGTACATTTAAAAATGTATTGTATGAAAGTGACTTGCAGCATAAGATTAAACCATTTCTGTTTGTTCTCCAGATGTGTTTTTTGTTGATACAGATGGAGTGAAGTCAGTATCAGTGACTGAGGGAGATACTGTCACTCTACACACTGGTGTTGATATACAGAGAGATGATCAGATACTGTGGAAGTTTGGAGATCAAGACTTAAACAGCCCTGCTGACACGAGATGGAGTAACATTGATCTGAATGATCAAACCAGAGACCTCAACATCAAAAACATCCGCATCGATCAGTCTGGAGATTATAAAATGGAGATCAAAACCAGCAGTATGATTTTACACAGAAAATTCTATATTGCTGTTGGTGAGTAGCTGTTCTGTTATTCTGTGATGACTCTATAAACAGTTTGATGCTCAAATTAACTCTTAAGTTGACATTAAATTAGACCGAAGTTTAATGTTTAAAACTCTAGGAAACTCAAAGCGAAGGCCAGGAGACTAAGCAGGATTCTTTATTTGAGAACACGGGTAGCTGCAGTCATCAAGTCTATCTAAGGGAACTTTACATGGTATCTTATAGGGATTCAGTGGGCAGTCCTTAATGGTGCTGACAGTCCTTTAAAGTGTTGACCTTACACACAGCCTTAAAGATGAGCACTAAATCGAATCATCTAAAGACAATACAGGCAATTACCCCCGACTGAAGATTATGGTACCCCCCAAAATTGTATAAACATCACATGGTCGCAAGAACTAAGACTGTGTAAACCAGAGGTCACCAAACTCTGTCCTGGAGGGCCGCTGTCCTGCAGAGTTTATCTCCAACCAGCTCCAACACACCTGCTTGAAAGTTTCTAGTATGCCTAGTGAGACCTTGATTAGCTTTTGAGCTGTAACCTTCCTCTGCATAAAGAACTCTGCACCCCATAAAAAAAAAATACGTGACAAAAGTACCAAACATGTCATGTGTTTTCAATTTCAGGTATTCAATAGTATTGAACTGCATGGTTTTTAACATCAAATGTAATGTTTTTTAAGACCTGAACAATTCAAATGTAATACAATATGTCCATATAAGAACATACACATATGTACTCGCATATTATACCAATACATATGCAAAATGTCATGTGGAGACATTCATGGACATGTTTTTATTTTAAATGACAAAATATAAGAACTGCTTGAAGGAAATTGTACTCGTATATGCAAGTCAGCATTTGCAAGAGGTTGGAACAAGCTGGAACAACTTTTTACTTTTTAACAGGTTCTACTTTATGACATGCACCTATAATTCTTCCTGACTGAAAAGAAACAGTGTCATAGCAAATTACCTTTTCCAGAGAACTTCTGCTAAACCTTCCTCCCCATCACCTCCTCTCACTCTAATCTAAAGGTGTATAGTGCTGTACAATATAAGTTCATCAAGTCATTGGAATCACACAATAAAATAAAAACAAATAATTTATTTAATAACAAAACAGTAATATCTGGGGCATCAAATACTTGCAAAAAAATTATTCAAATAATTATTCAGATGTAATCATCTGTTCTTCATATGTGTTTGTTGCTCTGACAGGTGGCGTGAAGACAGTATCAGTGAAGGAGGGAGATCCTGTCAATCTACACACTAGTGTTGTTGAAATAAAGGGATTTGATCAGATATTATGGAAGACTAAAGGTGATCTTGTGGCTGAAATCAATCAAGTTACCAATCTGTTCTTATTAAATGACAATGGTGATGTGAGATTCAATGGCAGACTAGATCTTGACCGTCAGACAGGAGATCTCACTATTAGTGACTCTGAAACAACAGACACTGGAGTTTATCATCTGAACATGATCAGCAGCTCACACACCGTTCAGAGGACCATCAGTGTTACTGTCAAGGGTGAGTAGATCAGATCTTTCAGTATCAATATCTTTCAACATAAGAAATTCTATGCAAGAAATTAGACATTTGTTGAGGAAATTAAAATTATTGCACATATTGTCACACAGAACTTTAGATTTGTGTTTCAAGTATTTGTTCATTATAAGAGCTAAAGTAGTTCATGCTGAATGTTCGCTGAAAGATAGTATTACATTTTTTTTTTTTTGCCTATTACCACCTAGTATTTGAGTACTGTATTGCAACAGGTATAGCATTTCACTAGTTTGTTTGCCCTATAGTTATTAAGGTTAAATACTTAGATATACAGTACCCCTAGAAGGACTACTATTGCATGGAAGATGAGTATGATTGCCTAATTTATGTTGGTGGAGTTGGGGAGCTGGAGGGTTGCCAAAACAGCTGATGCCGGAGCAAGATGAGTGGTTGCTTGTATGATCCGCAGTTAATTGGAAAATTAGATGGGTTCACTCCTCCCGAAATTATGTTTAGGATCTTCACTCAGGTTATATAGTGTTGATGTTTATTGTGTGTGTTATAGATCAGACACACTCACACTAATGACTGTCTTTATCATTACAGTATCAGAGCTACACTCAGGTTATATAGTGCTGATGTTTATAGTGTGTGTTATAGATCAGACACACTCACACTAATGTCTGTCTTTATCATTACAGTATCAGATCTACACTCAGGTTATATAGTGCTGATGTTTATAGTGTGTGTTATAGATCAGACACACTCACACTAATGTCTGTCTTTATCATTACAGTATCAGATCTACACTCAGGTTATATAGTGCTGATGTTTATAGTGTGTGTTATAGATCAGACACATTCACACTAATGTCTGTCTTTATCATTACAGTATCAGATCTACACTCAGGTTATATAGTGCTGATGTTTATAGTGTGTGTTATAGATCAGACACACTCACACTAATGTCTGTCTTTATCATTACAGTATCAGATCTACACTCAGGTTATATAGTGCTGATGTTTATAGTGTGTGTTATAGATCAGACACACACACACACTAATGACTGTCTTTATCATTACAGTATCAGATCTTCACTCAGGTTATATAGTGCTGATGTTTATAGTGTGTGTTATAGATCAGACACACTCACACTAATGTCTGTCTTTATCATTACAGTATCAGATCTACACTCAGGTTATATAGTGCTGATGTTTATAGTGTGTGTTATAGATCAGACACACTCACACTAATGTCTGTCTTTATCATTACAGTATCAGATCTACACTCAGGTTATATAGTGCTGATGTTTATAGTGTGTGTTATAGATCAGACACACTCACACTAATGTCTGTCTTTATCATTACAGTATCAGATCTACACTCAGGTTATATAGTGCTGATGAATATAGTGTGTGTTATAGATCAGACACATTCACACTAATGACTGTCTTTATCATCACAGATTCACGTTCAGGTGCTGTATCAGGAATATCTGGTGCCAGTGTTGGTCTGATGATTTGGGCTGTAACTGTTGTTTTACTGCAAGAAGTGTAAGTAACCAAGGCAAAGGTGTAAGTATTACATACAGTACAAACAACTTGACAAAGACAAAGCAATGTCATGCGTTTTTTAGGCTGAAACATTTTTTGTCACATACAGCAAACATCTCCTCACTATCCGCTAGCTGCCTGTCCCCTGAACACACTGTAAAAAACACGTCTCTGTAGACAGCCCAGGCTCTACAAATGGCAACAAAAACAAACTGGCCCAACCTGGACCACGAAACATAACAAACAGTGTAGTAGAATTATATTCTCTTGAATTTTGATATGGTCAACACACGACCAAAGAAATTACATTCCGATGAACAAACAAACGAACATACAGGTGTTGGTTATGCGCGTGCCATACGAGGATGGGAAGTTCGAATAATTTTACTGACTCTCTTGTTCGATCTCGTTCATCAAAATGAAAGAAGCTTTTTTCGAGCCATTTCGTTCATCTAAGGGGCTTTATGTTATACTTTTAACACATCCACCTACGGAATCTTGATTATATTCTGAATTAAGAAATCATTATAATGCAGTCAAAAATAATTTACAACGAACATAAATAATTACTTTACCTTCAGAGTATTTCATTAATCTGTCACGTGACAGACGCAATGAATGGATCGTTCATGAACGACAGATAACAGCTACAAGTCACAAGTGCACTACTTGCTTTATGCAAGCACTATATAGGATAAATCACTATACAGGATTTACCCTATTATACTTATATCGACCCGAATTGATAGGTCAAACAGCAAACATCCACCAAACATCCACCAATAAATAGTCTATTAAGGCTGTCTTTGAGTTCACATGAACAACGGTTAAATTCGTCGGGCTACAGAAGAATACCATAATTCCTCCGTTCAATTAGGCCTAAACCATCGAGAGTCACGCATACCTATAACAACCCAGCCACAACACATTTTGGGAATAACATGCCTTACCTCAACACAGAATGGATTTCAAGGACTTCGCGCACAGATCAATGGCCATCGTTTATATTTTTTTCGACGAATCTGTGAGTTAACATGAGTGGAATTTGCACCGCAGCGCCACCACACCTTGATGCTCATGACAAGAATAGCATAGTTATCTTTATTGAAGTGAATTGCCGGTAGGTTTAAATCGCTGTCCTGCATGAATGAATGATATTTTTGCTATTTTACACATAATAATCCACATAATAATCCACGATGATCACATTACACACAACTGAAATTGCACGTCAAAATAACACATTGTCAATATTTTTTGAGACCCCCCAAAATTTCACAAATCACGTTTTCAGGGGAGCCCATGTCTTATTAAGGGGAGCCGAGCTCCCCCTAGCTCCCCCGTAGTTCGCACCCTGAACAAGTGTAATGCAGGAGAACAAATAGCTAATATTATTATCATAATTTTTATCAACACTATTATTTATTCATTACTGTTTTCCTTTTTTGACTTGGTGTTTTTACTGTGAACATTTGTTGTGTTTTTATAACAGGTTTCAGTGAAGATAAAGTGAATGAAACTCAGGATCAGGATGAATAATGAGGAGAATCAACCTGTAATAATCTGTAACAATGTAAACATGGGCTTTGCATGACAGTGTAGCTATAAGTAATTGCCCAATTTTTTTTTTTTTATTGTCAATGTCTGAAATGATTGTAATGAATCTTAAAAACGAGACCTTCCCCAAGTTCCTAGGTTGTCTATGAAAGCCTGTAGACTGTTTTTATTATGCGAAAGACTCACTCTGGGCATTGAATCACGTCAAAGACTATAGATATAGAAAGACTTCACTCATATTACTTATGAATGGGAGAAACTGTAACCCACAATATAGCGAAATAGTCCTGCCTTCTAAAGTAAAAGAATTGCATGTACGCATTGGGAGGTCTAACCTAAATAACTTTATTTGAGCATGAGAAACAACATTTATGGGACAGTTCATGTTAGATTTAGTTGCTGATTTGAAATATGTTATTTAATTGAGAGTTTAGCAAGCAGTTTTTGAGTTTGAGGACATGGTCTTGTGTGCCCAAAATAGATGTCCGGAGGTATTGCAAATATGGCCGCCGAGTGAACATATACTTTCCCTGAAAGGAGCGCCTCTGTATTAAATATTTAAAATGTTGTGTGAAAGGGTTAGAGGTGCATTGTGTAATATTTAGGAGGATCTGTTGACAGAAATGCAATATTATATACATAACTATGTTTTCAGTGGTGTATGAAGACCTTACTTAATGAACCGTTATGTTTTTATTACCTTAGAATGAGCCATTTCTGTTTATATAGGCTAGTCCGCGGGTCCCCTTACATCGAAGGAAGCTATCTAAAGTCAGTGATGAAAACACTGACACAATGATGAACAAGTAACAATAAAATTCGCAATAACATATTGTTTTACTGAATAATTAAGTAAACCTCATTTCTTAATTTATCTTTGTAAAGAAACCTCACTGCTTCTCTGCTGTCTCAGACGACAACATCTTTTCCTGTCGGCCACCGTAACTTCTGTTGGTTGCAATTCGCAACCTCACCACTAGATGTCACTAAAAATTACACAGTACATCTTTAGAAGCTTGTTTCTGCCACTGAATAAAAAAATAAAAAAGGTAATTGAGACTTTTTATCTCACAATTCTGACTTTTTTCTCAGAATTGCGAGATGTAAAGTCGCAATTGCGAAGTGAAGTCAAATTCTGAGGAAGAAAAGACTGACTTTTTCTCTCATAAAGTTTATATCTCACAATTCTCACTTTATAACTAGCAATTGCGACTGCTCAATTAGAAAAAAAAAAATAATCAAAATTGCGAAAAGTAAACTCGTAATTGCGAGTAAAAAGTCTGAATCATGAGATTAATTCACAATTACGTTTTTATTTTTTATTCCATGGTGGGAAAAACCTTCCATAGTTAAAATACATCTTTAACTCATCTAGTGTTTCTGGTACAATATTTGTTTTTTTAATGGATATACTTTTGACATAAATCATGCTTAATGTATTTTTTTCGCCTCATGCTTGACTACTAGATCAAAAGGGAACATTTTTACAGTGTTTTATGTTTTATGTACTTCTGATCTTTTTGTTTCCTGATCAAATCTGAAATCTTATAAACAGCTGAATAGCTGAATTCTAAGCCATGTGCACAAACTCAATAATATTTAAAGCTCTTTTTTTTTGTAGACTACTGTTTGTGGCCTGGACTTCCTATTCTTGTCTTAAATCTGAATCCTTCTCATTTAAAGTTTTTCTGTATCACATTTGTAAAGCTCATATATCATGAATAATCTGGTGTTTCTTTTTAGTGTAATTTTAAGATTATTTTCATGGGGATTTAAATTGTGACTGATCTTATAGGTGTCTGTTCTATATGTTCAAACATTTATCTATGTGGAAATACACAATAAAGCCAATGGCCAAATCTGGATAAAACTAAGACTTTTATATGGTGTCAGAGTGAACAGTGTGGATGGATTACAAGTTGCTGAAACTGACAAAGGCAAAAAGAAAGATTATGCAAGATTTTAACATTTCTTACCAGAGTGGCTCATTTGGTCTTTTACCTACCTTTTTTTTTTTATTTTATTTTATTTTTTAACCTAAATGGAATAACACTGAATAAACACTAACTAACACACTAACACTAAATAATGCAAGAAATACTTAAAAAATAAATGTAGGACCAGATATGATGAATGAAGACCAGGAGACAAGAGATGCATCAATTGAAGACATTTTTTTTACTGAAGAAGAAGGGTCAGCTAGAAGAGTAAATATTGTTTTTAACAGGTGTTCGGTGCTTTTATCACCTGTAACTTTATAATTAGTAAATCTCAGAAGCTTGAAGATGTCATTCAAATATTCTTTGAAGAAGTCATTCAAATCATTTGGTATTTAGAAGCATAAATATTGATTAATAACTTACATTATACTATAAACTATAAACATTAATAACTAATTACTGATAAATAATTAATTACAATCGCTCACCAGATATACATTGAAGCGCAGTGGATTTTGGAATCCAACCCATTAATAACATTATGGGTAAGTGCCAATATTGTATAAAAACATTTTCAATTAGTTGATTACATATTAAAGGTGCAATAGGTGATTCTCTACAGAAACATTTTTGTTATGCTGGTTGAAAGTCTCCTCATATCCTGATAGCAATCACTCTGTTAAGCGGTCTAAATGTATTTTTATAAATAAATATCGTTTGTGGAAGGTGTAGGACCCAGTGGCGGAGCCAGAGGGGGGTCCGGGGTGGCACTGGACACCCCTGACATGCGATTGGCCACCCCGGGTGCCACCCCAAAATTTTATTTTTTTAAATCAGTTGCTGATTTAAAAAAAAAATTACGTTCGCCGGCAGCGCGGCGCGCGCGCAGTTTTCAAACGGACGAGCAGAGGACGAGAGATGATTGCAAGATACCGAACTTCACCGAATAAGAAAACATCATATTTGAAGTAAGTTTTTAAGGTTTAGCATCAGGGTGGTTTGCTCCGAATAGCCTACATTAGGCCTAATACACGCAGTACCTTGCCGTGTGTACGTTACAGTATACAAATGTTCTAGCTAATGTGAGGATAGGAGATCAAAACGCAGGCAAAGAAGAGCAGAAACAAGAGATATCATAATGCGATCACTATATGACTATGAAGCTTTATGGGTGTAGGGTGTTGATGGACTCGATCTACTGTGTTTTGATCATCATTCTGAATCTGATCTAGATGTAGTCTTTGATAAAAATGCGATTTTCTCAGCTTTTTGCTCATGTTGCTTTTTATGAAACTTGCCAACATTCAAGTGTTGATAAAAAAAGATGCACAAAGCTAGAATAAAACAATTTTTTGTCTATTCATTCTTTTGGTATGTTCAGATATTCATACAACAAAATATTCTGGGGTGCCATGAAATTGTGAAAATTACCAAAACCACCATTTTTTATTTTTTTTTAATAGGCTACTGCGAGAAAGAGTTAAGATAAAAATGTTGGTAATTGGATGATGATTAGAATATAAATATGATTGGAATCATATTTTAAATTTGTCATATTTTTGAACAGGATCAATTAAACATGAAAAGAAAGGGAGAGATATCAGAGTACTTTTTAAATAAGCACAAACATAGTCCAGTCATTTTATGAAAAAAGGTTAAACAAATTGCAACAGAAGCAAACTCAAATAATTTTGTATCCTCAATATGTCCTGAGTAAGGAAAAAAAGTCTAGAAGAATCCCATTAGGGGAACTGTGTCTGGGGATTCACTTTTTATTTACCTTTTGTCCTTTGCATTCTCCTTACCATTGTCTCCTGTTCTTCCCTCAGACTCGTCCCCCAGAAACAGTCCCACAGACCCAGTCCCAAACCCAATCTCTTGCTTCTGTTGAGTTTGCTTCTGTTGCAATTTGTTCAAGGTTGACCCCCATTTTGGCTTAAAATGACTAACAGGCAGATCACTGCAAACAGACCCCAGCCCTTGCATCACCACTGGCTAGTCAGAGTCAGTGTGGTCAGACTTCAGGACCAGCAACAGGTCAGAGCATCTACCAGACACAGGCAGTCAATCACATACCCAATTCAGGAATTTAAGTTGAGATGATTTTGCCAGATTAAAAGGATAGTTCACCCAAAAATGAACACAAAAAAATAATTATAATTAGAAAGAATAATTATAAATTATTATAAAGAAAGAATTATGTTGTATTAAATCTTCCTAGGATAAGATTTTATATTGATGGGCAATACAATTGTTTACATTTTTCAAGTACAATTAAAAAAACAGTTTTTTTTTTTTGTAAATGTGAGCTTTTTTGTAAATAAACGCAGCAGTACATAACAGACACATGCTACGGTATCTTATCTCCTTGGTGCTTAAGCTTTGTTTTCTGCAAATATTTTGGATGTTCAACACTTATAGACACAAACAGAGTGACCCAATTCCTTCCATAAGCTTTTCCACTGTGTGTGTGTGTGTGTGTGTGTGTACTGTGTACCCCCGAAAGTAGCAGTGGCCACCCCCTGGCCACCCCATGTATAAAACTCTAGTTCCGCCACTGGTAGGACCATAAAATGTTTGTTCAATCATTTCATTTGGTCGGATTGTGTTCCCTGTCAGTCAACGTGTGTTTGCACACAGCGCAGCCTGTTCACACAGACGTCATACGTTATCAGCGCGTTCACGTACACTGTAGTGTAAAGACAGAGCGAGAACGGCAGACAAACAGTTGTTAATGTTCATTATTGTAGTCCTGTTACTCACTGTACTACTGTAAAGTTTTCTCAGCGGTGAATGGCACATTATGTAATCCAATAATGTCTCTGGTCGCCTCTCTTCTGGTCTGAGCGCATGAATGTGTTTTGGAGGAGGTGTGGCTTTGGACGGCCGTTTATAGTAAAGGTGGGAACGCTTTCAATGCTTGCAGGCTAAAGTTAACATTTCCCAGATCACCTATTTCACCTTTAAGTATTTCATATGTTTTAAATGATTATATAATCATTTAATATAATAATAATAATAATAATTCATGATCCTTGACTCATTTCTTTTTATTTATGTAGGCCTGTCAGTGTCTACAAAAAAAGTGCTCAAAAGGAAAGCAGTTGCATCACCTTCCTCACAAGCCAAAATGATTAGCATGTACCGTCCCTCCAATCCTGCCTTCTCATTTGAGAAAAAAATGGATATAAACTCTCTATCAAGATAAGATATGTTTATTTCATTTTATATGAACAAAGTTTTACTGTAGCTTTTATATAATTGGATAATTTTTAAAGATTTTGGAATTCATTAACGTCAGACTCAATAACAAACTTAATGAAGGCAGCCGAACTACCACAGCTAAACAGCAAGCACCAATTTGGGTTGCATTTGTTATTATGGGAGCTGGTCAACTTTATCGTGTGGAGCTATTTCTACCGAGGTGGATACATCATACACAGTATCATATGGAATTGTATTGGAATGGTAAAGAGTGTTGGTATGTGACAGGAGGGCCTCCACTCAAGGATAAAATATGATGAACAAGTCTAAGAATGTTCCACATATGGTTGAAAATACCATCATTGGCCTAGAAAGATAACATTCTGGGAGTCAAGACTATAAAAGAGGAAGGATGCCCTCCCTTCACTGTCACACTCTGCAGCCACTCTGTGTGACTGTACGACTGCTGGCCTTTTCCTGCAAGAAAAATAAACCTCATCAAAGACTATTTGAAATGTTTTCCTCTTCTTCAGTGATAGAATTTTGTTTGCCACCACAAGCTCAAATACTGATGTTGTGGCTCAGTTTCACATCCTTTTTTATTTCTTAGCTTTTAATAACACAGCAAAACATAAACCTGTGTTTATCACTTGTTTCCAGATATTTAACACAGCTCTCGTTCTCCTAGAGTTGCTGCTGTGTTAATTTTCTTTCCAGAATGTTGCAGCACTGGTTTGGTTCGATCTGTTGTTTTAGGCAACATGTCCTGAGATATAGAGAAATAAAAGCTGTTCAAGGATGCACAAAGAGTAAGAATCAGATGTTAGTGTTGCTAGATTTTTACAATTAATTTGTATTAATTTGTAATTTGTAAATCTGCACTAAAGGAAAATAATATCTCTGCAGATTTACCCATCAGTCAACCGCACACATGCAATAGTAAACAGGAGCAAGACGTTTGTCCACTCAACAGAAACCACATTCATTTGGGTCAGTCTGACTATAAACTAACCTGAAATAAACTGGTTTCACTTTGAAATTGAGCTACTAAAGTTTCTAAACTAGTATTCCGTGGAAACAATGTTTCTTGCATGAGGGTAAAATACACTTTTTTTTATTTAACTACTGTTTTGAGGGGATATTTAAGGATTATGTGTTATTAAATGCAATAATCTTAAATGGATATCTGTTCTCTGATCTAAATGTAATGCAGACTGCAGATGGTCTCAGTTCTTGTGGTTATTTCAGCATCTTCTGTTCTCTGCGGTTACAGACCCTGTCTAGAGAACAACAACATTAACAAAACGTCTTGTTTATTTCCAAACCTCATGAAATACACTGAGAGAGTACAATGTAGAACTAACTTGATACAAGTTTACACATTAATTCTTTGTTTGTGTTGTTATTTTAACGTCTCATTTCATATATTTTTTGTCCCTTTGAGTTCCAGACCACATCCTGTAGATGTTTGACAGTCTCTCAGCAGACACAAACTGACCCTTAATGTTGTTAACATGCATTAAGTGATATTTTTTATTTATTTTTTTTTATTTATTTTCCACAATTTCACACATTGCATATGTTGCTACATGTTGGAAGTAGCATATTACAAGGGTGACAAGTTACAAAATATACTACTTTTTCAGCAGCCAAGGACTACTACTATAGTACACACCACGGTTCATGTAACCTACCCAACAACTGATCAGGAAAAAAAACAATAGTGTTCTATTGTGAAAAAAATGGACTCCCAAGAAGCAATAGCTTATAAATAGGGGTCCATCCCACCACCAACACCACCCCACCCGCCTGATAAGGTTTATGTGAGCAGTCCAACTTTAGATGCCAGGACAACCATTCTTTAAATTGTGGGTATTTAAAATACAGTTACCTTAAGCAGACAAAAACTGACAGTCACGATACCTTTGTGCCTCAATTAGAAATGATCCATGTACCAAGAGAAAGGGGTTTAACTCTCAGCCGCAAATCCCTCGGGTTTATATCTCTCCAGTAGTTGTTGCTTTAGTTTCTTTTTAAATATAGATAATGAAGCAGATTGTTTTAAATTAGTATCCAGCTCATTCCATAATTGTGGACCACTGTAACATACACTAAACATAGCACTTGTTAAGTTCCTACATTTACCTTTTAGGAACAGCTTGTGTCTAGTGTGGTGTGTGTGAGAAGATGTATATAACGGAATGAGCTCACACAATCTAATGTTTAACCTGTTGACAACATTGTACATTGCACATGCATTATGATAAAAATTACATTCAGGAAGCTTTAGTAGTCCATGTTTATGGAAGAGAGCATTTGTATGAGAGTTACGTGTGGACCATGAAATAGCTCTTATGGCTTTCTTTTGTAATATCAAGAGTTTCTGAGTATAAGTAGGGTAAGTATTATTCCAAATAATATTACAATAAATCAAATGAGGCTCAAACAGAGTCCTATACAGAGAGAAGAGCATGTCTAATTCGAGCACATGTCTCACTTTAAAGAACAAGCCCACAATTTTAGATAGTTTTTTAACCAGCTCATTAATATGTTTCTTAAAGTTTATGAATTGATCTATATGTATTCCAAGAAATTTTATTGCATCCACTCTTTGAATAGCTCTACCATCTATGTTTAAATTAATGTCACAATCACTGTACTTATAAAAACAATATAAAAGGTTTTACTAATGTTTAGCGATAGTTTGTTACATTTAAACCAGGTATCTATTTCTGTTAGTCTGTCACTTAAGAGTTTTTCAAGATGATTCAAGTCTTTGTGGGATACAAACAGATTTGTGTCATCAGCAAAGAATATTTTATGAACATCACAGGAACAATGTACAAAATCGTTAATATAAACAATGAACAAAAGAGGCCCCAGAATAGATCCCTGGGGAACCCCAAATACTATATTTTCCAATCCGGAATCAATACCATTTAAGGTCACATATTGCTGTCTTCCATAAACATAGTCACTGAACCACTGGAGAGCCACACCCCTGACCCCGTAGTGCGACAATTTTCTAAGTAAAATTTGAAAATCAATCGTGTCAAATGCTTTAGAAAGGTCGAGAAAGACCCCGACACCGGCTTCTTTTCTTTCAAAAGCGTCATATATTTTCTCTACAAGATCTAAAATGGCCATACTTGTGCTGCTATTCTTCCTAAAGCCATATTGTGAAGATTCTAGTATGTTATTTTTATTAAAGTAATCTACAAGTCGCGAATAAACCACCCTTTCTAATACTTTAGACAACGTTGGTAGAATTGATATGGGTCTATAGTTTTGAAAATCACTTTTGTCCCCAGATTTGTATACTGGTATTATCTTTGCTACCTTAGTTTGTTTTGGAACAATGCCATGCTGTAATGATAAATTAATTATATGGGCAAATGGCTCAGCTATTTCATTCACTATAGCTTTGAGGATCATACTACAGATACCATCAGCACCAGCTGTGTAAGAGCATTTCATTTTATTAATAATGTTAGTAACTTAAGGTAGGTCTAAAGTAGCAAGAACTGGGATAATTATTCCTCAAGAATGCTTTATAATTGGCACCCCCTGGTGGACCAAATTGTTGAGACAGTTTCTTTCCAACAGCGGCAAAATATCTATTAAACAAATCTGGCAGTGAATCTCGTATTGTAGAATTATTTGATTGGGTTGGCACAACAGTGTCAGGGATGACTGAGGATTTATTACTGCGGCCAAGTATCTCATTCAACACCTTCCAAGATTTTTTCTGATCGCCCGAGGCAGTTTTAAGACGATCAGTGAAGTAACTCGCTTTGCTGTCTCGTATTAAGCTAGTTAATTTATTCTAATACTGTGTATATAAGGTTTTATTATTACTATTTGGATTCTTCCTGTATTTTTTGTAGAGTCTATCCTTCTTCTGGATAGACTTTAGGATTCCTTTGGTGATCCATGGATGAGTTTCCTTTTTATGTTTAATTATCCTTTCTGGAATAGATTCGTTGATAGCATCGGTTATTACATCAATTAAGAAATTATACGCAAAATTGGGGTCTATAGCATTGTAAATTTCATCCCAGCTTTTACTTTGGAGGTGTTGAATTAGATTTGCAAGTGTTTTGTTATTTAGAACTTTTACCTTCCTATTAGTACAAGGATCAGATACTATTTTTTTCCAGTTTGTAAAGAATACAACAGGGTAATGATCAGAGATGTCAGAAAATATTACACCCGATTTACAACCAGTATTTTGTAAATTTGTTATAATATTGTCAATTGTAGACATACTTCTCTCTGTAACACGTGTGTGTTTATCAATAGTAGGATAGAATGATGAGGAGTAGAGGGTATTTAAAAAATCAGTTCCCTTTATATCTTCTTTAGAAATGTCAATATTAAAGTCACCCATAATAATACTGTTTTTGTTCATCTGGTTTATACTGAGAAGGAGATTATCAAAGTGGTTTCTGAATGTTTCAAAGTCAGAGTTCGGTGGTCGATATTGTTACACCTGGCTCAAAGATGTAACATAAAGGGAGACGACACGGCGGAATCACATTTTAAAATAAGATTTATTACAACAAAACATAATAACACATAATTGAAGCATGGCTCTGGCAAACTGCTCGAGCAACAAAGGAGCAGCCGCCCTGACAAACTCTCGCACTAGGGTTAAATAACAGCCAAGATGAGCATCAGGTGTACTCCAATCACGCCTCAATCACAGAACCTGCCAATGAAAAGAAAGAAACCAAAACACCCAAACCAACACAATCCTAACACACCCCCCTAAAAAAAAATATCCCACATCAAAATAAATATCTTACATAATTAAAGGTAGGTCAACATCAATTGGAGACCACAATCTCACTCCAGCACAGGGGCCCGTGACAGGGTATCCGCCAAAACATTCTCAATTCCCTTGATGTGTTTAATCGTCAAATTATAAGGCTGTAAGAACAATATCCACCTCATTAAACGTTGACTCGGACTCTGCAACGAATGAAGAAATGTCAAAGGATTGTGATCCGAATAAATGACAACTGGGGACCCTCCCCCAACATACACATCAAAATGTTGTAGTGCCCAAATCAGTGCCAGCATCTCCTTCTCAATAACAGAATAATTGAATTGATATGAATTAAACTTGCGTGAGAAATAACTAACTGGATGATTGATACCACCATGATGAGTCTGGAGAAGAACCGCCCCTGCTCCCACTTGACTTGCGTCAACCTGAATCTCAAACGGAAGACCACTTTGGGGCGCTGCCAAGACAGGGGCAGCAGTCAACAGCAACTTCACATTCTCAAATGCCCTTTGACAATGTGAAGTCCACTCAAATTTAGCGGAGTTCTTTAAAAGATTAGTCAAGGGACAAACGACCGATGAAAAATTGGGGCAAAAATTACGATAGTAACTAGCCATCCCAATAAACCTCATAAGCTCTTTTTTAGTACCTGGAATAGGGAAATTTTCTATCGCGCTCACCTTAGCGCGCAACGGGCGCACCAACCCTTGGCCCACCTCTTTTCCCAAATAAGAAACAGTTGCTCGTGCAAAGTCACATTTAGCTAAATTCACCGTCAAATTAGCCTCCATCAAACGACGAAATAAATCTCGTACCCGTGTCACATGCTGATCCCAGCTATCGCTGTAAACTATAACATCGTCCAAATAAACCGCGCAACCTTCTAAACCAAAGACTATCCGATTCATTAATCTTTGAAATGTCGCAGGAGCATTGCGTAACCCGAAGCTCATAACGGAATAAGAGTACAACCCTGAAGAAGTTATAAACGCAGTTATTTCCTGTGCTCGAGGTGTCAAAGGCACCTGCCAGTACCCTTTAAGTAAGTCAAACTTGCTAACATATTTCGCCGAGCCCACTTGATCTACGCAATCCTCCATCCTCGGGAGTGGAAAAGCGTCAGGTTTGGTGATTTTATTAATTTTTCTATAGTCCGTACAAAACCTAAACGTTCCGTCCGGTTTTCTAACCAGCAAACACGGCGAAGCCCAACTTGAAGACGATGGTTTTGCAATATTATTCTTCAACATATACTGAATCTCTGACTCTAACTTCAACCGTTTTTCAAAAGGGACACGATAAAAGCGCTGGCGTATAGGTGAAGCATCACCCACATCCACATCGTGCTCTATTAAATGGGTTTTTGATGGAACATCCCCAAATAATAATGGAAACTCACATATCAACTGTGACAGCTCTTTTCGCTGCAAAACAGATAAATGAGACAACAAACTCTTTAAATCTTTTAGAGTCTCAGAATTTTTTAATCGAGGAAGCATTACAGCATCATCTAGAATCATAACCTCCTCCTTCTCTCCCCCCAAAAACTGACCCTGCTCATCAGTCACAAGACTGACCACCGCGGATGATTTAACATCAGTTTGTTGACAATCGCGGGAGAAAAAAGGTTTCAATAAATTTACATGACAAACTTGGGTTATTTTCTTTCTGTCTGGGGTTGCAATTTCATAATTAAGATCGGATAATGAGCGCACAACAGTGTATGGTCCTACAAATTTTGCACAAAACGGAGAGCCCACTAAAGGCAACAATGCCAAAACCTGATCCCCAGATTTAAATACCCGTTGTTCAGACTGACGATCAAACAACTTTTTCATCTTTGTCTGCGCTTTTTCCAAATTTTTCCGTGCTGCCTGACCAACCAAAAACAAACGTCTTCTAAAACCATTTACGTATTCAAGCAAACTTTTTGGTGGCTGTTTACCTCTTAACTGATCTCCCACAACGGCAAGCGGACCGCGCACCTTGTGTCCAAAAACTAAATCGTTGGGGCTAAAACCCAAACTAGACTGTGTAACCTCCCTGGCAGCTAACAAAAGCCAGGGAAGTCCTTCCTCCCAATCTCGATTTAATTCAACGCAATACGCACGTAAAAGGGACTTAAGCGTTTGGTGAAACCGTTCCAGCGCCCCCTGGCTTTGAGGATGGTACGCGCTGGAACGGTTATGTTGAACTCCCAACTGTTTTAAAATTTCCGCAAACATCTTAGACGTAAAATTCGTTCCCTGGTCACTTTGAATGACCTTAGGGATACCGAAAATTGAAATAAACTGAGACAGGGCTTTTACAACGGACCGAGTCGTAATATTACGCATCGCATAAGCCGCTGGGTAGCGCGTACTTTGACACATTACAGTCAAGAGAAATTTACTTCCCGCCTTCGAGGGAGGTAACGGACCAACACAATCAATTAATAGGTGTTCAAAAGGTTGCTCTACTGAAGGTATTGGATACAATGGGGCCGGTTTCAGTGGTTGATTAGGTTTTCCGGTCACTTGGCATATATGACATGTTTTAATAAATCGCGAGATATTTTTCTTCAATAGTGGCCAATAAAAATGCCTCAAAACTCGGTCATATGTCTTTTTTACACCTAAATGCCCAGCTATATCACCATGAGCCAATTGGAGTACAACATCTCTGAATTTCTCAGGTACAACAACTTGAACCTGTGACTCACCACCACACTCTTCACTCTGGGCAAGCCACTTACGCAACAACACCTCATCATGTATAAAATATCCAGTTGCGGCACTCTCCACATCTTCTGGTCGGAGAACAGCAGCAAACAAACCCTTCAACCCAAGATCTTCCCTCTGGGCGATGACAAGCTCTGCACGAGAAATTTTAGACAAGAGAGACAATCCAGGAGCAATCGGTACGCTGGTATCACACAAATTTTTTTTCTTAGACCGCGTCACAACACAAGACGCATACTCCACCTCTCGACACCCCTGATCGGGAAAAGACACTGGAGTGACAATTGGTGAGGGAGACAGCACCGGCCACACACTTTCACCAGCCAAATTGTTGCCCAAAATGATGTCAACTCCCTCCACAGGCAAAGAAGGGCGCACTCCCATAGTCACTTCCCCATCGACTAACTGGGACTGCAAAATAAATTTAACTGTTCAATAATTATCATTTCTCGTAACTCACCAAATGTCTGTACCTTGGATGTCATACACCAACGATCAAAATGATTACTTAACTCCCGTGTTACCTCCACATGAGTTTGTCTCTCACCTTTCCTCCAAGTCCGAAAACGTTGGCGATAAGCCTCTGGGACTAACTCAAAAGCTTTTAACACAGCAGATTTTACACTTTCATACTTCTTTCTGTCCTCTACTGAAAGAGCAGTATACGCTTCCTGAGCTTTGCCCACTAAAACAGATTGAAGCATAACTGTACGGTCGGTCTCCGGCCATCCCCGTTCGTCTGCTATGCTTTCAAATAATGAAAAGAAAACATCAGGATCTTTCTCATTAAAGACAGGCAACAATTTCAGACTACTAATTAAATTAAAAGAATAGTCTGCGTGATCCCCAGATGAGCTTCCTTCACCTCGAAGTCTCAAGCTCTCAAACTTTAATTGAAACTCTTGATTCTGTCGCTCTACTGCTAATTTCTGCTCATTTCTCATTTTTTTAAATTCCATTTCACGCTGTCTCATCACATCATCTAATTTACATTTTTCTAATTCTATCTCACGATCGCGCATCTCTTTTTCGTGCGATTGTTGTATCTTAATAAGCTCTTTCTGCTGCTCAAACGATAACCCAACGAATGAAATTGATTTCTGAGCTACATTTTTTCCAGACATAACTGGTAATATCTGAAGATCGCTCAATTTCTTTCTTACCATTTCTCGAACCTCGTCTTTTCTCAATCGCTTATCAACACCACTCAATTCATACCGTTCCACAATTTCCCACAGCTGTTTCTTCGAGCACAGATTTAATAACTCCTCTGACGGAGCTTTACAAAATTCTTCAATCGATGTCATAATGTAACAAATACAAAACTAAATTAAAGAAGAGAAAAATAAAAAAAACCTAATTTTTTAACCTAGCCTACCTATAATTCTAATACCAATTCAGCTCAGGTAATTCTTACGGTCAAAATCTGTGCATCTTTTCTCCACCTCCCCACCTAATCTTAACACAACCCTCTAACTATCTACCACCTTTCTTCATGCGCTCCCGAGAGTCAAGCCCTTTGAAGCACCCAAATACCGCTGGCGCAGAACCGAACAAACAGTTCGGAACTAACACCACGGCAGTGCACTCGACCCAGGAGACACACAAAAATAACAAACTAAAACAACAAAAAAAAACAACAAACAAATATCGCTACAACCTAACTGGGGAGCATAAAGAAACACCATTTTAACCGCAAGAACTCACCTTTTCAGTGCTGACCAAAATATGAACCAATGCTCCAAACCAATTTTGTTTCGTTTTTTCTGCCTCAGTCTCTCCCACCTAACAAATAAAAATACAACAACTTATATTAACCAAACAATCTTTAAATTGGACGAGCCCCCATATGTTACACCTGGCTCAAAGATGTAACATAAAGGGAGACGACACGGCGGAATCACATTTTAAAATAAGATTTATTACAACAAAACATAATAACACATAATTGAAGCATGGCTCTGGCAAACTGCTCGAGCAACAAAGGAGCAGCCGCCCCGACAAACTCTCGCACTAGGGTTAAATAACAGCCAAGACGAGCATCAGGTGTACTCCAATCACGCCTCAATCACAGAACCTGCCAATGAAAAGAAAGAAACCAAAACACCCAAACCAACACAATCCTAACAATATATTACTCCAATGATGATACATGCACCACTCGCCATTTTAACTTCTAGGAATAATGAATCAGAGTGGTCATCATCAACTGTCAAATCATGACGCACCTTCACAGAATAATGAGAGTTTACATACAAGCATACTCCTCCTCCGATTCTACCCTGTCTATTAATACAATACAATGAGTATCCATCTATTTTATGAATATCTAAAAGGGTTTGCTCACTCATCCATGTTTCACTACAACCAATGATATCAAAACTTTTACCTGTGCTAGCAAGAAGTGCAACCAGATTGTCATGATGCTTTTTAAGACTTCTAATATTTAGATGCATTACAGAAAAGGAAAAGTCATTAATTTGTTTCAGATCTTCAGGGTTGTAATAATCACAGCTTGTATTGGTAGAGGTACAGAGGTAATGTTCAAATTTCTCATATTCAGTACTACAATTTATGTCTATCACACCCATTGTTTTATACTAAAATTATATTTCTGGTAGTAGAAATACATTCCATACAGAAAACCTAGGACCATGCTCTTCTTTTTTATTGAGGCACCCTGTGTATATGAGAAAAAACAAAACAAAACAAAACAAAAAAACAACAACATGAAAGAAAGAAAGAAAAAAAAGTTGGACATCCATCCAAACATCCAGTTACCAGCTCTCCATTTAGGATGTAGCATATTGTATACAGTACCACCCACTGTGCCCCGTTCACGCATAATTATCCGTAATGAACTTGGATGGGGAAATAGAGCACTCATAGTCACATTAATAAAGTAGATGCTACTTTACCAGTCAAGTGATGGTTGAAAGAAAAGCTTCGGCCTTGTTTGGGTCCTTGAATGACTTCTGCGCTTCATTTACCTTAAAGAACAGGGTAGCTGGATAAGCCATCCTAAAGCGTATGTTCCTTCTAATAAGTTCAGCGCAGACCGTGTTGAACGCCCGTCTTGCAGCCCGAACGTCTGGAGGTACATCTGGCACAATGCGCAGTGGCCGACCCTCATACTGGAGATTCCCAAGGCGTTTCACTGCTGCCGTTATCTTCAAGACGTCTCTGGAGTGTTGGAGTTTAATGAATATTTTAAAGTTACTAGCTACTAGTATTTAATTCATCATTTCATCATGACATTCTGCATTCTTCTTTGATGTTGAATGAAAATATATTAATATATTTTTTCCCCTGGTGGGATAAGTGTTGTGCATTTTTATTATTTATTTCTTGTATGGTTCTGTCTTATCATTTAAAAACATCTGAAACTACATTTAGTATTTTAACTACACTGCATTCAGTCAGAGTTTTTTTACTCAGACC
Organism: Scardinius erythrophthalmus; assembly: GCF_964197995.2. Lineage (NCBI taxonomy): Eukaryota > Metazoa > Chordata > Actinopteri > Cypriniformes > Leuciscidae > Scardinius > Scardinius erythrophthalmus. The sequence goes on from NC_138234.1 coordinate 14,544,042, forward strand.
TCAGATGCGCTTGTCTTGCAGATGAAGCTCATGGAGAACTAAACCGACTGAACATGAACTGATACATCATGTTGCTTATAATCCCAGTGGAATGTATGAGTTCCCAGTTTATGGGATTGTGGGCCCTATTACTTTTACTTTATTTAAAAATGTATGGTTCTTCAGCTTCTTCCTAAAATGTATTATATCATTTATATGAATGTATTATATCATTTACATTATTAAATGTATTATATCAATGATATATATGTATATCTTATTTAAACACTTAAATTTTAAATTCACTAAATTTAATTTTGTCATTATTAACTAAGGGACAATCAAAAGCAGTGGTATTAGCATAATAGACAACAACAATGAGGGCGTATTTTTTTTCTTCAAAGTGGGTAATATTGGGACAAACTCGCCCACCAAGTTGGGACAGGTGCTCATCAATGTCTGTTTTAAAATCAAGTTTTACTTCTCTGTACAGTTCCAGTAGAGCTAAAGAGCTGCAGGTGAACATAATTTCTAATTTCACCAAAAAAAAAAAAAAAAATCATACACAAAAATCTGAAATCAGTATTTTATTTTAAGCACAGCATGTTTATAGTTCTATTTCAATTTTGGTATTTTAAACATAGCATTTAAAAACACTGCATCCATTCTTTTTTATTTTTGTCATCATGCAAAAAGTCATGAAAAATGCTAAAAAAAAAAAATAAGTAAAAAAGAATCATCAAGAATCAAAAAGAAGTATCAGATCCAGCACTGTGGGTCTGATGTCTCTCCAGTTCAACTCTTCTTAATCTGATGTCATAAACCAGCACAATGAAAGCAGCCGAAGCGGCCACGCCCACCAGAGCAGTGACGACCAATCGGATCACAGCTTCAGTCCCTCCAAAATAATGGACTTCATCTGAAGAGAGAAATTAAGCACAGAAAAAGTTTTTTTTTTTGACTCAGTAAATATAGACTAATACAATACTAATGTACCGTGACAGAGATTGGTTGAGTAAACACAATGGGGAGAACAAGTATTTGATACACTGCCGATTTTGCAGGTTTTCCCACTTACAAAGCATGCAGAAGTCTGTCATTTTTATCACAGGTACTCTTCAACTGTGAGTGACCGAATCTAAAATCCAGAAAATCACATTGTATGATTTTTAAGTAATTAATTTGCATTTTATTGCATGACATAAGTATTTGATACATCAGAAAAGCAGAACTTAATATTTGGTACAGAAACCTTTGTTTGCAATTACAGAGATCATACGTTTTCTGTAGTTCTTGACCAGGTTTGCACACACTGCAGCAGGGATTTTGGCCCACTCCTCCATACAGACCTTCTCCAGATCCTTCAGGTTTCAGGGCTGTCGCTGGGCAATACGGACTTTCAGCTCCCTCCAAAGATTTTCTATTGGGTTCAGGTCTGGAGACTGGCTAGGCCACTCCAGGACCTTGAGATGCTTCTTACGGAGCCACTCCTTAGTTGCCCTGACTGTGTGTTTCGGGTCGTTGTCATGCTGGAAGACCCAGCCACGACCCATCTTCAATGCTCTTACTGAGGGAAGGAGGTTGTTGGCCAAGATCTCGCGATACATGGCCCCATCCATCCTCCCCTCAATACGGTGCAGTCGTCCTGTCCCCTTTGCAGAAAAGCATCCCCAAAGAATGATGTTTCCACCTCCATGCTTCACGGTTGGGATGGTGTTCTTGGGGTTGTACTCATCCTTCTTCTTCCTCCAAACACGGCGAGTGGAGTTTAGACCAAAAAGCTCTATTTCTGTCTCATCAGACCACATGACCTTCTCCCATTCCTCCTCTGGATCATCCAGATGGTCATTGGCAAACTTCAGACGGGCCTGGACATGCGCTGGCTTGAGCAGGGGGACCTTGTGAGCGCTGCAGGATTTTAATCCATGACGGCGTAGTGTGTTACTAATGGTTTTCTTTGAGACTGTGGTGCCAGCTCTCTTCAGGTCATTGACCAGGTCCTGCCGTGTAGTTCTGGGCTGATCCCTCACCTTCCTCATGATCATTGATGCCCCACGAGGTGAGATCTTGCATGGTTCCCCAGACCGAGGGAGATTGACCGTCATCTTGAACTTCTTCCATTTTCTAATAATTGCGCCAACAGTTGTTGCCTTCTCACCAAGCTGCTTGCCTATTGTCCTGTAGTCCATCCCAGCCTTGTGCAGGTCTACAATTTTATCCCTGATGTCCTTACACAGCCCTCTGGTCTTGGCCATTGTGGAGAGGTTGGAGTCTGTTTGATTGAGTGTGTGGACAGGTGTGTTTTATACAGGTAACAAGTTCAAACAGGGGCAGTTAATACAGGTAATGAGTGGAGAACAGGAGGGCTTCTTAAAGAAAAACTAACAGGTCTGTGAGAGCCGGAATTCTTACTGGTTGGTAGGTGATCAAATACTTATGTCATGCAATAAAATGCAAATTAATTATTTAAAAATCATACAATGTGATTTTCTGGATTTTTGTTTTAGATTCCGTCTCTCACAGTTGAAGTGTACCTATGATAAAATAACAGACCTCTACATGCTTTGTAAGTAGGAAAACCAGCAAAATCGGCAGTGTATCAAATACTTGTTCTCCCCACTGTAAATAACATCACCGCTAACGTACCTGAACACAACTGACAGAGATCGGTAATGCAGACGTGTTTGGTCTGGTTGCTGATGGGATTGTTCACCACACATCTATAAGTGTTGTTATCCTGATATTCCACCTCCAGAGGAAGAGAGAGACTGATGCTGAGATCAGACACACTGGTGCTGGACAATAAACTGGTTCCTTTGTACCAGGAGAGATTAACCCTGATCACATCCATCACTGAACACCGCAGCACACATGTTGGGCTTGATGAACTTTCTGATGATGAAGAACACTGTGAAATGACACTGCTGATGACAGGAATGGGTACTGGAACTGCAAAACATGAAATAACAAAAATAAATGCAGGGGTTCCTGGAGCCTCACAAAACAGCACATCTTCATTCTTCATCCTTCATCAGCGCTGAATTAAGTTTCAGACTAGTGGAAGTGAGGTGTGCTTATAGTGTCTTAATAGAGTATAGCGCTAATTACACACACATAATTTTTGTTTTATTAGATGAGCTGCATACACATTTTAAATGGATTTATATCTACAGTATTTAACAACAATACTTTTAAATAAGACACGATGGCTTTGTATGATGAACAGATTGAATTTCGGCTTTTATTCATCAACGCACACATCAGTTAACACACAAAAGTGCGCCCATTAAGGGCGCATATCGACCACTATCGACCACTCGCGAGCACCCTTCTGAAGCCTAAAATGAGACACCTTGCGGTCTCATAGACTTAATGGACACACGGCAGCCATTTTTAAGTCCACAAGATTGTGGCTGCGACCGAAGTACATAGGCCTACTCTCTTGAGTACTTCAGAAAAAGGTATGTTCTATATATGAATTTGTGTAGTTACTGGCACAAATAGTATGAGTACTAGTAGCCTACTACAGTATTAGAAACTGTAGTATGAAGGCGATCCAGGTGTAGATTGTTCTCGCGTGTCAAGCAGGTTCGGTTGAGCTTCTGTGTGTGTTCCCTGATCAATAAAATGAGGACTGTGTCGATTTAATAGGCTATTTTTATCATAACAGAAAGATTACAGAAATTAAAGAAATATTATTGTTTGGGTTAGTTACACCTAATTCTACTTTACTTTTCAGTGCTGTTTGATTGATTACTCATATTTATTGCCAAGGCTGTCTGTATTTTATAACTCTTTCATAAACAATAAAAGATACAGAATACTGATTTTAAGCAGATAAACACCTCATTCATAAATTAGTTCACCACATCTTGACAGAAATATTAAAGACACCTCACTGTTGGTTTTGTTTTCTTATACTTGTTGTTGTTGTTTCTTTTCATTTGTAATTGTTTCTTTGTGGGTAGCCTATTTGCATTTAAGGTAGCCTATGTTATATATTTTTTATGCTCCGGTCTGAGGCTGGTGCTGCGGGTCTGCAGCTGGATACTGAACAGTGGGTATAAAACGCGGGTATTTCCGCCAATAGTTATAGGAATTATAAAAACGTTCTTCCAGTGATAAAGACCCTTGTGTCTCCAAGCGAGAAAAGTGAATGATTGTGGAGGCTTTTCAATACGGTGTACGTTGTGGCCATCTGGGGGTCAAATAATGAATATCACCTTCGTGTCTGGCCAATTGAAATGAAACGATTGTTTTAGCCGTAGGGGAGACCGGGGACAGTTGCAACACTTTTTGCATTTCTCTCAATTACTCAGAGACTATTTGGACTAGACCAACCAAATTTTTATATATTAAACTTGCATCTGTCTGCTAATTACCCATACCATTTAAAGATGATTATATATGACATATCGTTCACAGTATTTATTTGAATGGAAGAAGTCAGATGTTGCAACTGACCCCGACCCAGGGGACAGTTGCAACACAACCCAGGGACGGTTGCAACATGATTAAAAATACCTTAAATTTCATTAATTTACTTAAGCTTTTTGTCTCAATGAGCATATAATTCTGAAAATATTAATTGTTTTAGGCCTACTATAATATTATAGTATTGTTTATTTCAATAATATTATTGTAGCCTATTATTTATTTATTTAGTCATATTTATCAAATAACGGTTATTGAGTTTTGTTTGTTCATGTGTAGAACATAGTCCTACATAGATTCAGTGTGCAGGTGTTACAGATGCTATTCAATCTCTCCATATTTCAGTGTCAGACAGGAAGTATTGAACAATTTGCAATGCAACAAACTTTTATTAAACATGCAATTTATAATTTGTTGCAACCGTCCCTGACCCTATCAGCCATGACAGAACATCATATTCCTGCTAGACACACTGACTTTGACACATGCTAACCATGTCACTTAGAAGTCAACAAAACAATAATTCAAACTAAGTAAGTTTTGATTATTTCATACAAAATTTCAGGACAGTACGACAAAAATATATCTAATGAAAAAATTTACTTTCATACCTCCAAAACAAGTTTTGTTCAATAAATGCAGCAGCAGATGTTGAATATGTCTACTGTTTTCTTGGTGGGGGGAGGGTCTAACTGTGCATGTTCAGTATGAGTGTCATCACTCTAGCTTGTTTCTGATTGGAGAAAAATGGCATGTTGCAACCATCCCCATGTTGCAACTGTCCCCGGTCTCCCCTACAGGAGGAGAAGGCTACAGCCTAAAAAGTATATGTAGATGTAATGTCCAGTATAAAAACCATCTTGAAAAATTGATAATTTTGAGAACGATTTAGTGTCATTTACAATATGAAAAAGGACATTAGGCTATATATTAATTATACTACACCTACCGTAAACAGTAACACTGAACGTCTTTATTAACTCCTTGTTATTGATAATTGTACTAAATTTATAGACTCCAGTGTCTGTGGTTCTGGTGTCGCTGATGGTGAGAGATCCGTTTCTCTCCAGCTTCAGTCTGTCTTTGAATCTCTCATCATCATACTTTGGATTCTCCAAGTTAATTGTGTAAGCTATGCGACTGGTGCCAAACCTCCACTCGATCTCATCCGTCAACTGTACTTCAGAAACATTCGAGTCCAGAGTGACAGAGTCTCCCAGCATTACTGACTGAACTTCATGTGATTCAACATGAAAAACACCTGCAGAACGAGATTACACGGCTTAAATATTTAAATCATGTAAATCTTCTTACCGTAAGAAGAAGTGTGTAGTAGCCTGATATGTAACTACTTTGTGATAGGCCTAACGTTAACATTGTTATGAAAAACAGATTTATAACTTACCAAGACACAACAAAACGAGCAAAACAAACGTGCCAATCATTTTCGCAGAGTCTCAAATTGTCACATAACAAGTCCGAAAATTTGATGTTATTTTAAGAAAATGAATGTTTTTTTTTTTGTTGTTGTTGTTGTTGTCGTTGATGTTGTTGTTGTTAAGTGAATTTTTCACAGATCCGCTTCATTCTCCAACACTCTGCACTCTGCCACCGTTATGTGCGCGTGAGTGTGCAACAGGTGGTGACGTAGACAAATGCTCAAACATTGAGAGAGAGTTTCAGAGCTCTTGGTCCGGTTAAAGAAATCCAGTTCATTAAACTTCTAAGAAGGTTAATAAAACTGACAATGTAAATAAAGTTTGCATACAATTGTAATTGTGCAGCAAAGAAGCTGGTAATAGAGGACACTTTATATATAATAAAGGACACACTATCTATAGTTATTAATAATTATTAGCAAGTACTACAAAAATGTATGAGCAAATCCCTGTGTGCAACAATTCTAAAAAAAAGTAAACCAAAAAGTAAACTGTTGATGATCATCTGTTGGAAGTGGAAATCTACTGGAAAATAATTCCCATGTTTCTTTTGTTTCTTGCTGTTTTGAAGAGAAGTCAAACCATGAGATGCATAGTTGAAGAAGATACCCTTCATACACACTAAATATGCAAACCCACACATCCTGTGAGGTATTTTTCAGTTCACTTCTAATTTCACACTTCTTTTTCTTATCCCTTTAGGTTTGAATAGTCAAAAATAGACCTGCAGCCTAATAATGTTTAGAGTTGTTTTAAGATAATGATTCTGTACCCACTGGATGTAAATAATCTTAAACAGATTTCTGTTCTCTGATCTGAGCTAATGTTTGCAGATGATCTCAGTTCTTGTGGTTTATTTTCAGCATATTCTCTTCTCTGAGGTTATAGGCCCTATCTCGAGAATAACAGAGATACTCTCCCTCATTTCCAAACCTCACAAAAGAAGCTCAATGGACAGAGGAACTGTCTTGACTCAAGTTTACACTTTAATTCTGTTTGTGTGGTTATTTTCTCTTCTCATATTGACTGAACTTTAGTTTGGTCATTTTGAGTTCTCATAGATCACATCCTGTAGATGTTTGACAGTAGATCTGTCTCAGCACACACAAACCCTTAGACCCTTAATGTTCTTAGAGTTATTTAAACACTGCTTTATTCTTGTATTTAATTGCATACTATTGAAATCATCACTTTGTTGTGATTTTTCTTCCATCCATCCATCAGTTCTCCATAACGCTTATCCTATGGGTCTGTAGTGGATTTTTCCCCTAAACCCAACTATCTAGCGTCTTCAAATCGACACTTAATAAATAAAATATGTTGCGTCTACTATCTGTTGCAACAACTGGCCGAGTCTCTTACTCTAATTTACTTGATTCCCTAAACTGACCTGCTAAAGCAAACCTTGTTTTAATGATGTCTTCATTTGCTAATCACAAGATTCTAACAGACTGTCTAGTTTCATTTCCCAAACTATGTTATTTTTACACACACTCAAAGACACAGGTTTTCCATTGGTTTCGTACAGTACATCCTGTTCAAATGTTAGATGTTAAATAAGGTTAGATGTTAGTAACATGGTTAGTTTAATATACAGTTTAAAATTTCTACGACAGGTCACATTAGCATCTTGGGCCGTAGACAGTGAAACACTCTGGACAAGTGGCCAGTCCATAGCAGGACTCTTTTTGTTGTTTTACATTGTTTAATTACGGTATTAAACTAAATAAATAGGCCTATAGACCTAAAAAATATTTCAAGAAAACTGAGCATCATGGCTTGTAGCTTAATTTGTTGTGGGACACCACTTTTGTATATTTTTGTTGTATTGTTATGTCTTATTTTTTACATTTTCATAGCGTTTCATGCATTTAGACATACCATATCATCAGTGACGTACTGATGTTGACCTCTGCAGTAACGCTCACCAAAGCAGAGGGGGCTTTCTTTCTTTCTTTCTTTCTTTCTTTCTTTCTTTCTTTCTTTCTTTCTTTCTTTCTTTCTTTCTTTCTTTCTTTCTTTTCCTTAGGATAAAAGACAGTTTGGACCGCTTTGAAATAGTGTGATGATGTAACTCGTAGAAATCACGTGACCTGGTCGGTTTGCTGCGAGTCCATCATCCTGCATCACATCTATCATTCAGTTTGGATGCGGTCGGCAGCGACATCAGTATGAGGAATATGTTCTTCCTTTTTGGGGCTTTATTGCTCGTGGACGGTGAGTCACGTCCATTTCCATTAATTTAACACTTTCGGTTTCAATCGCTTTCAATATAGGCTAAACCGTAAACAGAAAATGCGCACTTGCTCTTGTCATCTAATTTGCTTGTATCACCATTGTTTTTTAACAAACTGCTATAACTTTTCTACAAATAGACGTTGTGAAAAATCATAATGTGAAAGTGACAACGCAATTATAAAGGTATTTTGGGGGGTAAGTTGTTCGTGCATGCGTGTTTGGTAGTGAACACTAGAGAGCGCTGACGACCTGTAATTTTCTGCACAACACTTTTTTTTATTTATGTAGCCTATTTATTTGTGAATAATAATAATAACAATAAGCGTATGTTGGCTACTGTTTTGGCGGAATACAAAATACAGATCTCAAGTAAATCTCTTAAAAGTGTCTCTCTCTTTCCTGTCGGTCGGTTATGGGTGCGGCTCAGAATCGACCATCAGCAGATGCACATTAATAACTTCTTATTTATTCAGTCAGATATCCCTGAAACATATATTAATATGGATTACTTAAAAAACGTCTTAATTTGCGGTATTCAGTGTCACTAGGAGAGCGAGCCACAACGTAACGCTTTTTGACTTTCTCTCAGTTTGTTTAAATCTACTTAGGGTTCAGAGTATTTATTTTTTTCCCACATTAATTCCACACGTCTAGTACAATTGTGTGTGTGTTTTTTTTTAATTAATACAATGTTTTTTTTTTTCTTTTCTTGGTGGCCATAGCCTACCCTGAAAGAATGGCAGTGAAATGTGACAACATGCCCCATAGGTGGGGTACATTGTAACATGACCACGTGACAGCTTAAAACAAGACAAACTGAATTATTTTCTCAATAAAATATAATTATTAACTTTTTCATACAAAATATTGGCATTTTTTAATAATGAATCCATTTAAAAAGTTTGACAACGAACACAGAAAACACACCTATACAACATAGTTCAAAACATAATAATAATTAATATTTTCTGAACATTGACAGTCAGTCTTATTCACCTTTTTCTCATGGTTTCTAAACAGAATTCATAAATGTATATAATAGAATCATAGTTATAATAGGGGCACAATGTAACGCAGTGTGACAACATGCCCCAGCTGCACAACTGGGATTTAAACCTGCTAGTGTCTTCTGCTGGTTAGATCAGCATTAAAGAACCATATCAACTGTTAAATAACATATTGGAGATTCAAATAATATCAGATTTGTCTAATTTTAAATAAACACAAAAAAATATAGATGAAAAATTAACAAATAGCCTAAGAAATATACTTTTGCTATGTATTAACAAATGTTCAGTGATGTCTTCCAAAGATTTCAGAATTTTGGCGTAATTTTTTTCTCTATAGAGTGTTGATATGGCAACTAGTAAATACACTAAGTTCCGTCATGTTAGCATGTGTGGAAGTATTTAAAACAACTGTGTTACAACTAGCCCTGCGTTAGTTTGTGCCTCGCTCTCCCCCTATAGTCTACACCAGAAATCTCTTTATCAAGCTCATCTTTATTATCACTATTTGCCTCTAAAGTAACGTGCGCTGTTGTTACAGTCTGTTTCTGAAACAGTAGGTGGGTTTGGTTTGAATTATTGTAATAAGTTTTACTTTCAGAAATATTATGCAGTAAAACCCCACCTTTATTTCATATAAAATATTTTGATTAAAAAATGTAAAAAAATGGTAAACATTTTAATTAAAAAAAAAATTATATATATATATATATAGAAGAAATAGACTGTGATGGAAAAAAATATGAGATGGGAGATAAAATGAGCCTAAATATTTTGCAAATGTTTTCGCTCGCAAAACATTTGTAAATCTATTTTTGAGCCAAATTCCTGAAATTTTACTTTTACTTTTGTTCTGTAAATTCTATATTTTTTGTGACTCACAACTTCTACTGTCATCTGAGGATGCTGGTGTTCATGCATGACTGTGATTAAACTCCTGTTCTTCATTTCTAAGTTAAACTGATAGTGTTTGAACTCACCACAAATCACACACTCAAAAAAATGATTTTAGCTCTTTGTTCAATTTCATTAATTAAAATGAGCATATACGACACAACCCTTCATAGAAATGATTCCAGCTTAATTTCATTAAATGTAATCAATGTAATTTTTAAAAAATTTGGTTTACCAAATTTTTTTTATTGAGTCAACATGAATATTTTTCGTTCGTCTTAATCGGATGTCACTCAAAAAATGAATTTTGGCCTCTTGTTAAAATAATTAATTAAAATAAGCAAAAGTAACACGATTGTTTAATATTGTCACAACTTAATTTAATTGTGTTCAATCAACCTAATTCGTTTGTGTGAAAACTACATGAATCATTGTTGTTGACATCTAACTGGGCAGTGGATCTGTAGTTCCCAGCATGCTTTGCAAGGGACTGCATTAAGAGGGTCAATTTAGGGAAAAAGTGTTATTTTATGTGTTTTTCAGTAAATGGAAAGATGTTGTTAGTTAATGTTAGTGTTTAATGTTCAGTTATGTTAGAAACTTAGAGGACTTTCTGTAATGTTTTTTTAATTTTCTGGTTACCATTATGCAGAAGAGTGGCGACTGTGTTTAGGCTGTGGGCTCAGTATTACGCTATATGTGCATTAAACTTTGTGTTCAGGCTGTGGGCACTCAGTATACACTATGTGTAAACCTCACTCGCAGACCTGCACAAGTAATATTATATTACTATGTAAAAAATGGTTTTAATTCAATTGAACACTAGTAGTGTCTATCATTAGAAGTGACCGTAGAGTCAAATGAACTAAAATTATAATGTTGGTGATTTAAAGCAGGACAAAAACTAAATGTAGTTAACCTGACAAAACTTTATCTAGCAGGAATGACTAAATTAATTTAAATTCATACAACAAGATTACAACAAATTATTTCAAACTAATTCGATTTTGTTGGAAAAATGTAATTCAATTTCGTGGAAAACCTTTCCTTAATTTAATTAAGTTCATTCAACAGATTATTTTTTTGAGTGCAACACACTCTCTGGTCTCCCCTAGCTATGTGGAATTTTAAAACATCCTTTATGGGTATATATTATCTGACTAATGCCATTCCAGTATAAGGAACATTTAATATTTTAACAATAACAATTTATTTTGGTTTAATCCAGTTCTTCCAGGCTGCACTTTTAATTTTACTTATTTATGTTGCGTGTGTTTTTGTGTTTTGTTTGAGTGTTGCATGTGATCTTCCACATTCAGTCACATACTTTTTACATTTATGTCTTATGTTGAAATCACAAGTCACGTCAGGATAATTATCAGGAGACACTGATGTAAGTGTGAAATGGATGTAGGCTACATTTAAAACAATATCCTTAGGAGACTAGTGTATAAAATGTAAAGTGTGTTTTATGGTAAATAGTTATTTGAAATGGGTCTTGGGGAAATTAACTTTTAAAAGCATGTTCAGAGTCTGTGAAAGACAGTTTCAAACTATATCTAGTAAACTAAATAACAGCAGAGTCACACAGCAGTGATACAGACTCAGTTCTGGATTCTCCATCTCTCTGTTTCAGTCACACAGAGAGCACTTCAGTACAATAATGAAAACACACTGTATAACAGGGTAAATTCACTCTAACTCAAATTCACTGCAAAAAATGCCAGGATCGATCAAGAATTAACATCTTTAATTTATGTTTTCCCTACCAGGTGTGTTTGGTGTTGATGTGACAGTGTCAGTGATGGAGGGAGATTCTGTCACTCTAAAACCTCAAACTAAAATACCAGAAGGAGAAGATGATTCAGCTCTGTGGAAGTTTGGTGAATTAATCATAGCTCAAATTAAAAAAGCAGCTGGAAACTTCAATACATCTGAGGGTGATAATGGGAGATTCAAAGGCTGTCTGAAGCTGGATCATCAGACTGGATCTCTGACCATCACAAACATCAGAACTGAACATACTGGACTCTATAAACTAAAGATCAAGAGCAGAACTGAGACACCAGACCAAAATGTCAATGTTACTGTCCGCGGTGAGTAACTCAAGTCTTTCAATCTGAGAACTGGATTGAAATCTAGATTAATTTTCTGAGAACAGTTTAGATGATGTGGAATAATCAGAGGTTTATTCTTCAAAACCTGTTGTTGTTTTAGTGAATTAAAGCAGCTATGAGTGTAAGTTAAGATAATAATGTGTAAAAAATGAAATATGTGTAAAGGAAATATTGATTCTTCAGAGATTTACAGCAAAGAGGAATCCAGAGTTATTTTCACAACTTTAAAAAGAAGAAACAAGAGGCATATAAATGACCATACAGTTGTATTGTGTTAAATGTTGTTTTGTTTAATCTGATCATGTCTCTCTTTTACATTACTTTCTTTTATTCATTTATTTAATCTTCCTGTATCCACATGGTATGAAGGGATGGTAAACAACAAAGCTCACACAGATTAGAGTTATTGTTATAGGTAGACACTGCTTATTAATATTTAATGCAGTGTTTTATGAGACACATTCATTAAGAGTGATGATGGATGAAGCTCCACAATGAATAGATTTGATCTGAGACGATCTTAAGAACATGTTGAGCTTCAGCCGTCTGTAAAGTCACATGATCAATGACACTCATTTACTTTTATTTTTTATTATTGCCCTTTTTTAACCAGATAAAACTTTCTGAGATTAAGGATCTCTTTTACAGAAGGGACCTGGCCAAGATGAGCAGCACAACATTATCAAAAAAAAAAAAAAAAATAGAAAGAAAATCACCATAACATTAAACCATATCATCAAAACAATTAAAACATTTACAAATAGTTTCTTCCTTTCACAGCTCACTAAGCAAAGATCCAAACATGTTCATTGACACCAGGATCTGCACATTCAGGTCATTCTGTAAAAAGTTCTGTCACTACTCATATTTGATTAGTGAACTAGAAATATAGAGCAGATTCAGAAATAGTTTTCATGCATTTTACATCATAAAACACATCGTTTATTTCCAGTGTCATGATCCAAGTTTAAGATCAATATAAGGAGTCATTCAGAAAGATACAAACAGTTTCAAAGGCCAGAGGGAAAAAAGGAAAGCAAAGAGTATAAATATATGCAAAAACAAAACAATTACAGGTGAGCCTAAACTGCAATTACTAAAGAGTTAGCAAACTTCATAACTAAAAAAATAACAATAAAGGTCAACAACCCTTAGATAGGCAGAGGTTCAGATGTCAATTCAACATTCAACAAAAAGAGAGAGAAAAAGAAAAGCAAGAGCAGCAAATCTAAAGAATCTGAGTCAAAGATGTTCAGCATCTCTGCCTTCTAGACCTGTAGCATTATTAGCTTGATCTGTTTTAATCTGATTCTGTTTCTTCTCCTCATGCGTTTGTTACTGTCACAGATGCTGTGAAATCACTATCAGTGACTGAGGGAGATACTGTCACTCTACACACTGGTGTTACTGATATACAGAGAGATGATGAGATACTGTGGAAGTTTGGAGATCAAGACTTAAAAGGCCCTGAGGACACGGGAGAAATCACCATCAGAAACATCCGAAGAGATCAGTCTGGATATTATGAATTGGAGATCAACACTGCCAGTATGATCTTACACAGGAAATTACATATTAATATTAGTGGTGAGTAGCTCAAACTTTCTATAAATTTGTATTCTGTTAGATTCTATAATTATCATATTTAGATTCTGTGATCACTAGTGAACAATTAATGCTCAAATTAACACTGAAGTTCACACTAAATTAATTATATTTTAATGTTAAAGATGGGCAAGTCCTTTTATTTAATTATTTTCCGGGGCAGATTTCCATTTGTTTAGGCGCAGGTGCCAGTTCTATTCTTTTGGTGTACGTGTACACATATCTCCAGTAAGACTAATATCATTCTCATATTTGAATGTTGCTCAATGTAATTGGTCTTTCTGAGCCATGAAGCCCCTGGAGGAGGAGGAACTTTGTACCCCATAGAAAACACATGACCAAAGGACCAAACAGCGGAGCTGAGGAGGGCAGTGTAATGTGGGCAGGTTTACTGTTAACTATTATAAAATGGATATTACTTTTGATATTCTATAGCAAGAGGTGATGTACAGACAGCAGAGATGAGAATAATCTGAGTAAAGAAATAAGCAACATTATTTGCCAATGGGATTATATTGAGATTATATTGGTTTAAAATAAATTGCACAGGGAATTAATGTTACAATGTATTGTATAGTAAACTCATTGAATCCTTTAGCTTTGGGACACAGGTTTCCCTTTCTTGAAGCGAGTATGCCATCCATTTATTTTAGCTCACACATTGACATGTACAACCGTATGTATAAAACATAATCCAAATTAATTAACATGCATTACAATAAAAATTAAATCATAAATGATTGAAATGACACAGAGTATTCATTTCAGTTAAACTTACTTTTCACTATTTCACGCAGAGTGAAATTCCTATAAGACTTTTTCCACATGCAGTCCATTTACACATAAAACAGCCTATTGCACTTACTGTACATGATCAGCCTCTGATCAGTTTTCTTATGTTTTCTTCAGTGTTCGATGTTGTCCGGCTGTAAATTGGGTTGGAAAGATTGGTTACAAAAAGCTTTGTAGAGCAAACAGTGTAAGCTTTTGAATTATTTATTTAATTCGTTGTTTTATTTAATTGAATTTCAAAAATATGCATCTAGTATGTTCTCAAGACATTTAACAAACAATGCTGCAATATCTACATAAAAATAATTTAAATAAATAAAAATGAAAGGGAATCACAAACAATAAATTAATTTAGCCCTGTGACGTCATCATCTGATGTCATGCGGAGGACAGTAGAAATTTGGCTACAATGTTCTTCCAAAAGCCGCTTGCAGTTTTGTTTTTAACCGCTAGAACGCTAAACGTTACGGTTACATAGTGTACCTTTACAAATTTGCTGTTATGGAGTTCCAGTTGTTTATTAGGTGCCAATCCTTGGAATTAATACATTAAAATTATTATTCTTTTAATATAAAAATGTCTCCGATAATTCTAACACTGTTCTTATATTGTAATAATGTGGCTCAATAGAGCATTTTGGTGTTTGTAAACAGAGGTGTGTTTTGTGGGCGGAGCCTACCTGGTGACACTCACAATTGCCAGAAAAAATTGTCAGTCAAAATTTGTTTTCTTTATTTATATTTTTTATACTCTGGCAGGAACAAGCTTCCATAGCAGTCAGATCATGTGAGCCTCAATATTTACAACATGGATCATCCGGTTGCCTTCTGCAATTATATTAATGTTTTTCCAGCAGAAGACAGGTTCACTTACACTAATTAGGCTAGCAATAATCTCCCCTTAACAATGGTGTGAGGTTTTCTGACCCGTACTCTCTGTCAGGTCTATTGGTCAAGGATTGAACTACTGTAAATTGCCAAAATTACAGTGGCCGGACATCTTCATATTCCTTGTGGAAAACACTGCATCTATACGCAAGAAAAGCTCAAGACATTCAAATTTGACACATATAATTTTGTACCCATTTTCCTACACTTACTACAGTTTTTCTGCCACCATAGTACATGCGCAACTGCAGTGATGTAACTGTCACGTCTACTTCTGTATAATTAGTATTTTTTAAGGTTTCTGCACAGTTTTTAACATTTGATGCTATTAAAGACCTTTTTAAGCAACAATATTATACTAATACATATGCAAAATATCATGTTGGGACTGGGTGCATTCATGGGTTTGTTTTAATTAAAATGTACAAAATGTCAAAATTGATTTAAGAAAATGAAACTCAAATACAGATCAGCTTTTGCAAGAGTTTAGAACAAACAATAGGATCTGCAGTGCTTAACCAGAATTCATCACACACATCTTTACACTTGCAGAAGCAGAGAGGGCAAAGAGAGTGTGTCTCCAAGATGTCTGTTAAACAGCGCTTCGTCTGGAAAAATAACCTGTTGTTACAGATATCTGATAAACATTTAAAAAAAGCTCTTGCATAATCATAATCACCATACGTTTTTTCACTTATGACAGGAAACATCTTAAGGCAAGCTCTCACTGCACACTTTTGGCCAGATTTTGCTGGTGCAGTGCACCCATATCAGATAATTGTCACATAATTCATAATTTGTTCATTTAAAATGTCAGTTGGTCAGTTATGTTTTTCAGCTGACCTTATTGCATATGCAGTTGTAGGAGTTCCTTTCAGTTGTAAAATGTATGTCAGGAGAGTATTTGAATAAATCATTCAATGTTATTTATAAAGTTTTGAGGCAATCAAATTACTGGCTATTATTTAATGCCCAAAAAGCATGTCTTAACACAGGGCCGCCCAATCCTGTTCCTGGAGACGTACCCACTGTAATGATCAAGTACTCCTGAAGATCTTCATGAACCGCTTCAGGTGTTTTTGATCAGGGTTGGAGCTGAACACTGCAGGAAGATCTCCAGGAACAGGACTGGGCATCCCTGCTTTAACCAGTTCTGCACTTGACATGCTGTAATATTTGCTGCTAGAGGCGCTGTGGAGAACAGAGAGCTTGAGAGAGGAGGAGAGAATTTTCTCCACTTGTGTCCGTTTATTTGGAATGACAGAGGAAGACGTTATCCAAACTTATTGTTTGCTGTGCCATGTTATTTTTAATTTGCTGCTCCTGTTTTTAGAAGATCTCTCTTGTTTTTGACTCTATGTGAATTTGTGCTGCTCTTGGTAGATTGTGTTGTCATTATGGAAATGAGCTGTGTTCTTTAATTTGCTCATTTTCAGTAGATCAACCGCAGAACACTTAACTGTGTGATTAAAAAAGTATTATTCATATGTGTAATCATATGTTCTTTATGTGTTTGTAGCTGTGACAGGTGAAATGAAGACAGTATCAGTGAAGGAGGGAGAATCTATTCCTCTAGACACTGGTCTTATTGGAGGAAAGGGATATGATCTGATAATGTGGAAGTTTAAAGACCATCTCATTGCTGAATTTAATAAAGGGACCGATGAGTTCTTAACACATGACACCAGTGATGAGAGATTCAAAGGCAGACTGAAGCGAGGTCAAACAACGGTATCTCTCATCATCAGCAACTCCAGAATGACAGACTCTGAAGATTATCATCTGAACATGATCAGCAGCTCACACACCGTTCAGAGGAACATCAGTGTTACTGTCAGTGGTGAGTAGATCAGATCTTTCAGTATGTACATCTGTGCTCTGTGAACAATTTAGATATCAAATCAATATATATATATACAGTGAGGAAAATAAGTATTTGAACACCCTGCTATTTTGCAAGTTCTCCCACTTGGAAATCATGGAGGGGTCTGAAATTGTCATCGTAGGTGCATGTCCACTGTGAGAGACATATTCTAAAAAAAAAAATCCAGAAATCACAATATATGATTTTTTTTTAACTATTTATTTGTATGATACAGCTGCAAATAAGTATTTGAACACCTGTCTATCAGCTAGAATTCTGACCCTCAAAGACCTGTTAGTCTGCCTTTAAAATGTCCACCTCCACTCCATTTATTATCCTAAATTAGATGCACCTGTTTGAGGTCGTTAGCTGCATAAAGACACCTGTCCACCCCATACAATCAGTAAGAATCCAACTACTAACATGGCCAAGACCAAAGAGCTGTCCAAAGACACTAGAGACAAAATTGTACACCTCCACAAGGCTGGAAAGGGCTACGGGGAAATTGCCAAGCAGCTTGGTGAAAAAAGGTCCACTGTTGGAGCAATCATTAGAAAGTGGAAGAAGCTAAACATGACTGTCAATCTCCCTCGGACTGGGGCTCCATGCAAGATCTCACCTCGTGGGGTCTCAATGATCCTAAGAAAGGTGAGAAATCAGCCCAGAACTACACGGGAGGAGCTGGTCAATGACCTGAAAAGAGCTGGGACCACCGTTTCCAAGGTTACTGTTGGTAATACACTAAGACGTCATGGTTTGAAATCATGCATGGCACGGAAGGTTCCCCTGCTTAAACCAGCACATGTCAAGGCCCGTCTTAAGTTTGCCAATGACCATTTGGATGATCCAGAAGAGTCATGGGAGAAAGTCATGTGGTCAGATGAGACCAAAATAGAACTTTTTGGTCATAATTCCACTAAACGTGTTTGGAGGAAGAAGAATGATGAGTACCATCCCAAGAACACCATCCCTACTGTGAAGCATGGGGGTGGTAGCATCATGCTTTGGGGGTGTTTTTCTGCACATGGGACAGGGCGACTGCACTGTATTAAGGAGAGGATGACCGGGGCCATGTATTGCGAGATTTTGGGGAACAACCTCCTTCCCTCAGTTAGAGCATTGAAGATGGGTCGAGGCTGGGTCTTCCAACATGACAATGACCCGAAGCACACAGCCAGGATAACCAAGGAGTGGCTCTGTAAGAAGCATATCAAGGTTCTGGCGTGGCCTAGCCAGTCTCCAGACCTAAACCCAATAGAGAATCTTTGGAGGGAGCTCAAACTCCGTGTTTCTCAGCGACAGCCCAGAAACCTGACTGATCTAGAGAAGATCTGTGTGGAGGAGTGGGCCAAAATCCCTCCTGCAGTGTGTGCAAACCTGGTGAAAAACTACAGGAAACGTTTGACCTCTGTAATTGCAAACAAAGGCTACTGTACCAAATATTATCATTGATTTTCTCAGGTGTTCAAATACTTATTTGCAGCTGTATCATACAAATAAATAGTTAAAAAATCATACATTGTGATTTCTGGATTTTTTTTTTTAGATTATGTCTCTCACAGTGGACATGCACCTACAATGACAATTTCAGACCCCTCCATGATTTCCAAGTGGGAGAACTTGCAAAATAGCAGGGTGTTCAAATACTTATTTTCCTCACTGTACGTCTAACTGATGAAGGACATCTGACAAACAAAGCATGTTAAACAAGAAATTGTTTGCAAGAAATTAGAAATTTGTAGAGGAAATTTACATTATTTCACATATTGTCTCTTGGAAATTTAGATTAGTGTTTCAAATATTTGTCATTAGAGAAACAGGGTTTACATATTTCAGTGAGAACAGAATCTGTCACAGAAAAGCTTCAGTGTTTTTTTTTTTATGTTGGCATTTATGATTCTCTCTGAATCAGATTACTATTACCAATAAATATAGGGTAGTTTCGCTACAGTGTTTCATGCTGTAGGTGATGCATTTTTGACTGTTACCACCCTTTGCTTTTTTCATTTACAGAAGTAATTGCAGTTATAGATCAGACACATTCACACTAATGTCTGTCTTTATCATTACAGTATCAGATCTTCACTCAGGTTATATAGTGTTGATGTTTATAGTGTGTGTTATAGATCAGACACATTCACACTAATGTCTTTATCCTTTTTCTTTAATACATCAGAAAAGTTTCTTATCCTCTTTTCAATGTTTATGTATTTAATTTAAAATGCAAAACTTCTTACCTAAAATATCTGGGATTTTAACAGATTTTGTTTTCCCACTCATCATTTTAATCATTGACCAAACGTCATCCAAAACTATTTCTCCACCAATAGAGCTGCATTCCTGTTTGATGAATTTATTATTTTCCATGCCATAGCTCTCTTCATTTGGTAATCAATCAGACAGTTTCAGTATTATTAGTTTTTTAGATATTCCTCTTTAAAAGAAAAAAGTATCAGCTTTATGAAAAGTGACCCTCATTTTGTTTTTGACACTGAAAACATGTACAATTTACGAATTTTCTCATGGAGCCACATTGATATCCCCATATCTCTGGAAATGAACCACGTTGGGCCTTAAAAATGAAGATACTAACAGAAAAGTTTAAGAACCAGAATCTAAAAGGATATTAAGATATCTTTAATACTTCTTGAGTTACAGGCACGCAAACTTCAGGTAAAAAACACAAGTGCTTTTTCCTATTTTTGAGCGGTCACCATTGGCCTATAATGCAGCAAAGACTGTGAAAGTCAACAGATTTTACTAATAGACCTATTTTATTTTTACACAGAGATAATGCTGCCATCTTTCTAAAGTCTTTTTTTGGCGTTAATCTGCATTTCCGTGCACTCGGGGGTTCATAGCAATGTAAAGAGTGTGGTCAAGTTAGTTTTATATTTTACGCTTGTTTGACATTCGCAAAACCTCCCATTACATTCTCCTTGTACAATATTATCCAAATATTTTACATGCAACACTCCGAATATTATTCTTCATATAGTCTAAGGCTTGTATTGGGAAGTACACATTCAATACTTTTTAATTATACAGATTCAATTATACAAATAAGTCTATTAAACTTGACCGTTTGACCTAAAGGCCTAAACCAGCAGTAAAAGAATATTATTCCTGTTAAAGACTGGCAAGTTTGTGACTATGAGATTCACGTACAGAGTTTGCATGTATGACTCTCTAAGCGATATTGGAATCCGAATGAATTAACTAGGAAAATCCAACATTGAGATAAATTACTATATAAATGGAAAATAATATATTGGCTTTTTAACCTAAAGTCAAAGTCTTTATAAATTGGATTCAGATAGTAATTTAATTGGAATTCACTTAATTTGCATAGTTACACAATAGTTCACAGTTATGACAGAAAGTACAGGAAACCTTCAGCCACTCCATTGGATGCCATTGCTGGGCCAGTGGGTGGCCCTTACAGTATAAAGGCCCTTGAGTTGCTTATAAATGGTTGCTTTGAAGGGCCTGAAACAAACATTCACTGTTGTGCCTGAACGCGTTCATTGAACGATAGTTCATGAACTCGTTCATATTTTGGGCGAACGTGAACTGAACGTACCGTAATAATGCCTGATGAACATTACTGTGAACTCGTTCATTCTGGTGTCTGTGAACGGCACTCTCTCTCAGTTTAACTTCATTCAATAGGGTGCCAGATTTCTATAGAGCCTTCCAGACAAAAATCCGGCTAAAACACGCACCGTAAACAGGAAAAAACACCCAATCTGGCAACACCAACCACCAGTGTCGCACCGCCGCATGCGTAATAAAAACAAAAAGCAGCATGTAGGCGACAAAGCAGCAAGGAGGCGTCGTATGATCATTTAAACGAGTTTTATGACATGGTCGGTGAGGATGGGGAAAATCTTACATTTCTGTGCAAACTTTGAAAGGAAAAATAATTCCTCATTAAAAAAGACAATTCAAGCAGCACGTTTTTAATAATTGCTGTCTGTGGTTCTGTATGGGCTGTGGCAATCATTTTGAAAAATAATAGCTCGTAGCAACATAATGGAAAAAAGAACTATGAACTAGTTAATTTTTGGAGCTGTGAACTTAGTTCAAAATTTTGAAGTATGAACTATGAACTGAACTAGTTCATTTTAAAATTTGTGAACTGAACTTTGAAATAGTTCATGTAGAAAGTGAACTTTCCCAACACTGCAAACTTTATAGTGTTCAGCTGATGGAAGCTTTGCTCTCTAGATTCTTTGTCCTGCATCAGACGCTCTCTGTTTGAACCAATCCTCAATCCTCTGGATAAGGTTTGACAAGAGTAACATACAACAAATCAAACCATCTGTACCTTCAAATGCACTTTTTTTTCTTTTTCTTTTTTCAATCCTTACAAAGGATTTTGCTGTTGTTAACACTGGACATTAATTTGAGCTTAAATTGTAATAAAGAAAAAGAAAGAAACAATTGTAATAAAGAAGCAGTGACATTAATTTATTTAACAATTAAATTTGCTTTTCTTTACTGGTGCACTGTTCAACTACCTATCCATTTTATTAATTCAGCCAATATATATCAAATATTTATTGATTATAAAATATAATAAGAAAAAATATGTTTGTAATAAGAACCATTTGAATTTTTTTTAATGAATTTTGACAGTTTTGGTTTGGATTATTGGTGTTAAAGTGGATATTGGCTAGGGTTGCCAACCGTTCCGTATAATACGGAATCGTCCCGTATTTGACACATAAAAGTCTTGTTCCGTATTGAACTGATACGGAACGCACTTTGTTCCATATTTTTGAGAATCAATTCAGTGCAAATCCATGACAGACACATCAGACTATGAACGAAGACAGCTGTAGCCTAGGCTATGATAAGAAAAAAACAAACAAACAAAAAAAAAACAGACGGTGCGGTAGATATTAATTTGTCCCCCTGTTTGTCTATGATCAGCGTAGCGTTTTTAACATCTTGGAACATCATCAGAGAATGCCTTTTTAATTGGTCGTTTCAGTCATTGTGAGTCACGTATCGTAGCAACAATGACGACAAGTGACAACAGCGGGAAATGTAAAAATGACTACCTCCGAGCAGCCGGCGAAAAAGAAAAGAGCACAAAAATATACATACATGTTGTGTTGCTTGAATGCAGTATTTGAGTGCAATATTTTATATTTTCTTTATTAGCTGTTTTTTATGTATTATTTTTTTGCACTGGAAAGAAAGTAAACTATAATGGAAGTATAATTATATAAAGATATTTGCACTACACTTCCTTAAAATGTTGTCTAATTAAATTAAAAATACTATTTTTTTTTTGCACTGGAAAGAACATTCTAGAAGTCTAATTCTATTGCATAAGTTCACACAAGGCTACAGAAAACTGTTGTGTTTATTTTTCTTCAAATGCAGTCTAAGCCGATGAGTTTTGAATGATATATTTTGTATTTGTTTAAGTTAAAAATAAAACGTATTATAAACTAAACAAATCCATGGTTCATTGTTGGCAAAATGACCATGATAGCCTTTATATTTCACATCTGGTTCAGTCTTGTATATTGATTAGGCCTACTTTGCTATTCTAAAATATATAGGCCTAATAAGTTGTAGGCATATTATAATACTTTAATGTATGAAATATATTTATCTAAATATCAATAGTTTCCACAATATTCACCAGAAGTCATCATTTCAGGGGTTATTTTTCAAAATTTTCTTCCGTGGGGGCATGTCATACACCTGTAGACCATTATGAGTGTGTGTCAAGGTCATTTTTAAAAACAATGTTAATACTTTTTATTTTGTTCAGGTCCAATGAAGTAACCATATAAAACTATATTTATGCCTATTTATGCTCAAAAATACATGATGTTTGTAAGAAATATATTTATAAGAAATATTTGAGTTCTTTTGCCTCTAGGGCTTAACAATGACTTAAGCTTTTACTCACTGCAGGTTAACTTACCTGTGCACAATGAACAATTCTGTGATTATTTATCGATTGATTAATAATATTTAATAATAATAAATTATTTGTGGCAACTGTAATTATGGTCTCAAATATTTATTGATTGATTAATTGTGGCATTTTAGACTTGATATTACTTGACGTTATTATTACATTTTTGTTTGTAGAAAATGTGCATTTTTTGACCAAACATTTCTGCTACTGGAGTGATACTGAAAGTCCATGTTTTAGCTGACAAAACTCAGTTACATATGTTCTGAAAATACTGACAGCATTAAAAAAGTTAAATCTCTGAGAAACTGTTTCTGTATTTTCTTCAGAAATGAGTCCAATCCAGTTTGTGTCAGTGAAAGAGGGAGAACCTGTCACTCTTCACTCTGATAATGAAATACAGAGAGATGATCAGATACAGTGGATGTTTGATAAGATCCCTAAATAAAGTCTGTGCAAGATATAAAACTTGAAATACAGGAAAATTGTCACACCAAATCAGATTTTTACACAAGCATTTGCTTATTTAAAAGAAGACCCTCAAATTTCATCTTAAAGATAAATCTGGCCACTGGTAAAGATGCTAGATTATGTTAGATCATGAAATCTATTATCTGCTTTTATTTATGCTTTTGTTGTTGTGTTTGTTGTCACTTGATTTTTCAGAGCTCATTTTGTATTGCTTTCATTTTGTTTTCATAGTTGTTGAGGGTTTGTTTTAAATGTTGAGGTCCATGTGTGTTTGTATGAGAAGGTTGAGGACACATTCACAGGCATGCCACATGATTACATTAGCTTATGACCAGTTTGTTAAATAAAATAAGACGTATCTAGTTTTGCCATTCTGCTTGCTTGCAATATACAGTAAAGTGGATTATTAGTTATGCTCTGCTCAGTTATTATGGATCATCTCATCTCCTCGGCCCTGAATACAGCTGTTCGTCTAAATGAACAATATTCATTCCACAAATAGCATGTTTGTAGTGAGCTTAAAATTCAGGTTCATTTGTGACTTTTAAGGTGTCATTAATGTAGTCAGCAGAGAGCGGAGAAGAGCGCTGTGTGTTTTATAGCAGCAGTGATGAGTGATGAGTGATGAACACATCTCATGATATCGCTCCAGTCAGGAGAATTGCTGCCGATGGAGATCCACAAGACAAAATACAGCAGGCCATAAAAGTTGAGATGCCCAAACACACTTTATAATCAAAACATTTGACAGAAATCAGCTTGTACAGTTTGAAATACTAAAACAATAGATCTGGTGTTGAATATGAAGTCAGTATTGTGTGTGTTTGTGTCTCCGCTGGACACGTGTGTGAGCTTAAGGAGAACTGACTTCATACATCCACTAAAAACCACCAAAACGCAGCTGATCTTCTGATGTTCCTGTGCAGACAGAGAAATATATATTCAGTTCAGACACTGAAGAGTTCAGAAATCTTCTGTGGAAATACACAGTGCAGATTAATATTACAAGAGGACTGTATAACAGTAAAGAGATCTCAAGTTTATAGTGGCATATACAGAAATAAACAGGCCATGCATTATTATTATTCATACAGTAATATTATGTCACGGTTGGTAGATCCGCTGTCTCATTCTAGTCTGTGTGTTTACGTGTGTGTGTGTGAGTGTGTGGGTGTGTCTCAGTTCATTCATTGTTTCATGTGGGCGTTGTCACTGATCTCCCTATCATCCTGATCTGCGACAGCTGATTGTAATTATCACAGCCTATTTAATGCCCTGTCTTTCGTCCCATGTTTGTCAGATCGTTGTTGATGAATCCCCGTCTGCGTGCCTGCTCCTGTTTGTTTTCCTCGTGTTTCGCCTGCTCTGTGCTGGATTGGATTCCTCACTGCTGATCTCACCACGGATTCTTCATTGTCGATCTCACCACGGATTCTTCATTGTCGATCTCACCACGGATTCTTCATTGTCGATGTCACCACGGATTCTTCACGGTCGATCTCACTACGGATTCTTCACTCACCCACTCACTGAGGATCGCCTGTCTCAGCCCCTGTGTCACGCTCTCCTGTTTGCTGTGTTCCTGGCGATCTCCTGTTTGCTTTGTTCCTGGCGATCTCCTGTTGGCTGTGCACTGACGATCTCATCAAGAAGAATACTGTATCTGTCATTTACCCTGAGTGTTTATTACAAAATAAACTTATTGTGCACTCGCACTTGTTTCCTATCAGTTTGTCGTTACAGAACGATCTGACCACCATGGAAGCAGCGAGCGCGGAGTCCTTCAAGGATTTTGTGGACCACAGTATCGCCAGGATGGATCAGCAACAGGAGAGTATTTCTAACACCGGACGCGCGGTTCAAGCGCTCGTGACACAGGTGTCCGGGCTCACTCAGCAAATCCAACTGCTGAGCCCTCCCACTGTGCCGCCCACACCGCCTGTTCCCCCCGTCGTGCCAGACGTCAGAGATCGTCCAGAACCACGACTACCTGTTCCTGAGAGCTATGCTGGTGAGCCAAACTTTTGCAGAGCGTTTCTCACAAAGTGTTCTATGCATTTTGCTCTACAGCCGAAGACGTTTGAGACTGAGAATTCCAAGGTGGCCTTCGTCCTTACGTTGCTGAGGGGGAGAGCAGCGTTGTGGGGAACAGCGGTGTGGGAGAACCAGGACCAATGCTGCGCCTCGTTCCACGCACTCTCCACAGAGATGAAGAGGGTCTTCGACCGCGCGGTGGCCGGCCGGGAGGCGGCCAGAAGACTAGCCGACCTGAAACAGGGAAGCTCTTCGGTGGCGGATTACTCGATTGAGTTTCGGACCCTGGCGGCGGAGTGCAAGTGGAACGAGGAGGCACAGTGGGATATGTTCCTGCATGGGCTGTCCGACCGTGTTCAACGCGAGATCTACCTGCTGGACCTGCCTCCTCGGCTCAACGGGCTCATCGACCTGGCTCTGCGGGTGGATGCCCGCATCAACCAGCTGGACCAACACCTCCCTCCCCGCCGCATCCATGGCGGAGTCGAGCCGAGGGGCAGTCTGGAGGAGAGCACGGTCGGACCCACCAACGATCCCGAGCCCATGCAGGTAGGGAGAGCCCGGCTTTCCCGGCAGGAGAGAGAAAGGCGGAGATCCCAGGGACTCTGCCTTTACTGCGGCGGCCATGGACACTTCTTACACTCTTGCCCGGTAAAAGAGCAAGCCCGATAGTAAAGTTGAGGCTACTATCGGGTGGGATCTCCGCCGGGAAGTCCTCACCATCCACTCTCCTGCCGGTAAGGCTGAGATGGGCCAACAGCACGCACACTTGCCAGGCACTTTTGGACTCCGGGGCCGAGGGGAACTTCATGGACATTCAGTTAGCTCACAAGTTACACCTTCCCATCTTGTCTCTTCCCCATCAGATTTCGGTCAGTGCTCTAAATGGTCAACAGCTCCCCAACATCTCTCTCTCCACTGGTCCCATAACCCTCATCACCTCTGGCAACCACGTTGAGACTATTCCCTTCCTCCTTATGGACTCTCCTGTCGCCCCGGTGGTGTTGGGTCACCCTTGGCTCGTCAGACACAATCCTCGTGTGGATTGGGGCTCCAACACTATTTCTATGTGGAGCGTGTCCTGTCATGAGTCCTGTCTTGTTTCTGCCTGTCCATCTGTGTCTGTTTCTGTGTTACAGGAGAAGGCGGCGGATGTATCAAACGTGCCTGCGGAGTATCTGGACCTGAAGGAAGTGTTCAGTAAGTCTCGGGCTGCTTCTCTCCCTCCGCATCGTCCCTATGACTGTGCAATAGATCTAGTGTCAGGTAAGTCTCCGTCTAAGGGCA